>NC_141797.1:5779525-6097180 GCF_054643075.1 Acanthaster planci
CCACGTATGAATGGTTCTACGAACGAACCCTGTCCCACTGAATACGTTAAATTGTCTTTCTAGTTTCTTCTCACTAATGTTTCTTTTCAATCCCAAAAGAGAAGAAAATGGTGCCTTTCTGGACAAGTGCCTTAATTTCGTCAAATGTCTAATTCAGTTATTTTCTCCCGTTGTTGACATTATGCCGATCAAGTAGATCTGTCTTTGTTGAATCTCTTTGATAATCACAGTGTTTTCACACAACCGGACTAATTCTTCACACGATACGTATATTTGCAGCAGAAATTGCCACTCGAGCGTAGGAAGTCGCCTTTGTAATACGTTTTCATACCTAGCATTACCTTTAAGCACGACTGAATGACCACTGTAAAATGAAGGAATTGATTTATTTGAGGTGTCAGCGACACTTGGGCCTGTTCTCCTTGTTTTGGCCTTTTTTCTTTTCTTTTCTTTATTCTGTTTTACTTTTCTTTTCTAGGAGGGGGCACCCCCTGGCTCGCATTGCAACGCTTTTGCAAATGGTTATAACCCAGGAGTTTATGATGACTCGATCACCCAAAGCTCAACAAAATGTATATTAATTCGAATGAATAGAAATAAAAGATTAAACAGTGGTCATATGTGATAAGATATGTGATAAAGATGGATCGTGCCACTAGGCTGTAGGTACACTTTGTTCTTATACAATCTCTATTATGTACAACTGGAAGATTCTCTGTGGAAATGTGCTATTATATTTGTAAATGATAAATTTCGTTTATCGAGAATTTTCGGGACCAATGGTGAGTATCTTCAGGAAAACAATTAGACATGGGTTGGTTTACACCTATATACAATCTTCGTTCGTTTTTGTTATAAAAGATAATAATAGATAATATAATAATAAAAGATAATATGCTTGTATTAGTAACTAATGAGAAACGGCACCAATTTTTAAAATCAGCACTGAGGAAATAATAAGGTTTGTGAACCAGCTTCCTTTATGCATGGATAACGAGCACACTGCTGTAGCCCTTAGACACACCTTACATGCAGTATGGAAGCAAACTCATTTTAAATCAGTTAGCTATCCATTCAAATCTACCATTGAATGATACGTACCTTTTGTCACAGCTGGAGACAACACATCAATTGAAGCACTATCCTTCGACATTAAATATTAGAATCACGGAGTTTCCAAGGATGCAACATGAAACACTTTCCAAAAATATGTGAGTGGAATAAAATCAAAGACACGACCGGAGTACGGCTTACAAAGATGGACCGGTAGTATATGCCTGGAGCGTCCAGGAAAAATTATGGCTATAAAATCACTTGCGACACGAATTCAATTCAGCGCCGTGCAGCCTCACACTAGTCGAGAGAAGTACCGTACTGCCTAGCAGAAAACACCACCAGCATCGTGTACAATTCGCTAATGTCAACACGAATTCAATTCAGCGCCGTGCAGCCTCACACTAGTCGAGAGAAGTACCGTACTGCCTAACAGAAAACACCACCAGCATCGTGTACAATTCGCTAATGCCAACAACGCACAATTGTGTTAAGTCATTCAATGGTTTCTAATCATGATGGTACCATCTGGGATAGACTTGCTTTAGCCTCACACTATAAAGGAGCAAATTTTACGCGACCGTGCAGAACAACAAAAGGTTATTTGGATATTTGCGCACTATAGCCCGGCAGATTCTACACCAACGTTGCACAGGTGCTGTATACATGACAGAAACTATATTTTCAGTGACCAAAATACATTGGACATACATAAACGCCGTGAATACACCCAATTTAGTGATTTATTTCCGTGATGTGGACCGGTAATTCTGAATTCATGCAACATATTCTTCAAAATTAAGAAACGGAAGCCGCTTTGTACAGAGCGAGCTATTTTTTTATTCTCTGTTAACCTGACGTGGTTACAAAGAGTGACTTGTTGTCAATAATTGTTTGCAAAATAATTACTGGTATCCTCATTGTGATGGGGCATTTATAACTTTGCATTTCTGTTAAATATTTTTGCCGTTCATAAAAAAAAAACTGTTTTTGTTTCATTTCTTAAAGTTTTCGACCTTGACATTTTTTAGATTTTCTCCCAGCTTGGAATTTCTAAACTGATAAAATTAGACTGACACACGCGATTATCCCTCCTGAAACGATATTGTCCACGGGGAAAAGAATTATAATAATTTATACCGGTTTGTACGGTCGAATTTACTTAGCACAGATATGATTCATTAGTGGTACAGACAATAAAAACGCTGGCGTAATAAATTATAATCACACAGACAACATCTGTTGCCACCTCGTCGCCGTATCGCGAGCACCTGTTGCTGGATATAATAATGAGAGCTCTTCTATTCGGTAGGGGGGTGATATCCCAGAGGGACGATTTATTTACATTATATTAATTGAATCAGCTCTAGTCACGTGTTCTTTAACATCCATGCCAGGGAATTAATACTGTCTGGGTGTTTCACTTTATCGAGACAGAAAAGGTTGTGGGAATGGAACGGATATGGTCCTGCGTTATACGGATGGCATTCTGCCAGCCCGCTTAAGATGAATGTATGACTGTGTGCTGTCCCAATGATTCGATGAATACAAATGGAATGCTCTCGGTATTTGGAGCTCTATTTTGTTTGGAATCGTAAGTTTCATGAGATGTAATGTAAAACAGCTTGATTACTAATAAGCTTTGCTATTATTCATGGCGATAGATTTTGACATAAATTTGATAAGGTTTGATAACTGCACAACTTCTCAGTTAAGATGTCAAATTTGCCACTTATGCTTGTCAGAATAGTCTGAATTTGTTGCAATTTAAAAAAAAAAATGGAAATTCGTCTGCAGTTGCGTACATGAGTTTTGGGTTGAGGGGAAAATCTACATTTAGTTTCAAAGCACTTTTCCACACCCCAATATGACGATATCCTTTAAGTATTGCCAGAAATTTGTCTCTACTGCCCACCTCATACACTGTGCCGTCTATGCCATTTGAAGAAGGCTTGGCTTAAGGTTTTTTATGTTGCATTAATTTACAACCTAAAAGCTTAAACATTCCATTGTTGTGTGGGGCGGTCTGTATTTTGGACAAGATCGAACATCCACATTGCCAACATTGATTTGCCAAAGATCAACAATAAAACATACACAGTTCGCCATTTATTTTGCAAGTGCGACGTAAAAACGACGCAAAAGCTACCAACACATCAATAATCATTGATGCTGTCCAACAACCAACGCTGTTACACGTATGTACGAAAGAAGGCTCGAAATTTGATTTTTATCAAATGTAAAACTGCTATCACTGCATGAATATTTGAGACGGGGCTTGTCGTCTGGGATTAATCTGGATTCTGGACACGATCAAACACCCACACGGCCGATATTAACTTGGCAAAAATTAACCAATCACTTCCATCCATCGTTTGCCATGACATACCGTACGTAAATTTAGTGAACGTTTAAGTTTAGTGCAGTCCACTTTCCAGATACTTGATTTTTTTTCTATAACGATTTGAGTACCATGCCCATGACCAACAGCACCTGGATCTTATCTTGCTTGAAGTGCGTATGGATGGGACTTCTATAATGGTGTTGGAATGGGCTCAAAGCTGTTTTTCTATAAAACAGCATGAACAGATAGGGCAATTTCGCACGAACTGGAAAAATCACGATTGTAAAGTCTTTTTACAAAGCTCTGAAAATTCCCCTTAGATTATTGATAGCAAAAACGATTTAATGGGATCTCCTGAATTTAAAGGACTGAACAAAAGCAGAAAAGCCAGAGAGAAAATTATCAAAATAGTCCCCTGTATGTTTTCAATGGCCCGTTCACAATTTTTGCCGCCAAGGCCTTCTGTGCGCATGCGTTCGTAATGAGTTAATAAGCGAAAAGGTTTAATGAGGTACGCTGCTGGATGATGTAGATAACTTTAGCACAAGACACCTCTAATGTCTAGTTAATGTAGAATTAACACACAGCAAACGTGGCACATCGATTACAGTTCAGACGTGTGTTCTATCTCGGTATAAATATTCAGCTGGAGATATATAAAGAAAACACTACGGTGTGTATTAATTAAATGTAAAGGGCGATATTTCTTCGAGTAGATTCATACGGATTATCAGTTACCAAGTATCATTAGATTTACTTGTCCAGAGGCAAATAAATCAGAGAAAACTTGTTTTCCGTAGAAGTGCTCTTTAAATTCCATTTTCGTAAAGACTTGATCGAGAGAGGAACTCGTGCTTTATTCGAAAATTCAAAGACCGTGTTTGACTTGTCTGAGAAGCATCGTTCATCGTTGATGTCAAGAGTGGTGCAAGTTGGATATTGTAAAGATTCAGGGCTGAAATATCTCAGCTTGACGATGCAGCATCCACATACGTTCACGTCGCGATATCAAGTCCCGAGCACCGTTCACATGGCATAGGTTGGTTGATATGGCGAAGGTCAAACGTTCATATGGCCTAGTGTGATATCAAAATGTCGTCACCAGCCTCCCATAGTTAGATTTCCAACAAACAGACCGCTGGGTCACGTGACATGAGGAGTCGAGTTGACTTAGAGTTTCTTTCCTCGCCTTCCACCTCTGCGGTCCGGGTTCGATTCTTTGCTCGTCTATACTATTTTTGATAAATCGTACTGCTCTGAGCTGGACTTTCTCAACTTCTTCTGTGAGTGTCTGCATATGTGGATTCCATATACTGCTGCAATGATTTAATTTTGATCGAACCATCCTATAGGCAGTGGCTTTGGTCGTTTCATTGCAAAGTCTCAAATTTCTTCTCAGGAGGCCAAGGATCTTATTTGCTCCAGACGTTACATGGTGGATGCTTGTGGACACTGAAAAGTCCACGTTAAGATATGTATGTTGATTCACTTCTTTTAGAGTAGTATCTCTCATTCATAATTGGTGAGTGATTGGATTCTGTTGTATGAGTCATGTGCATCCTAAAATATTTTGAAGCATTGAATCTCATTTACCAAGATTTCTCCCTCTAACATAGTGAGTATATGTCTTGTTGCGAGGCGACACTGTCATTTTCTGAAGATGCTTCCCTATACAGAATGTAGTTATCTGCAAACGGGAGAGGTCATTTATATGCATGAGGAATAGTATCGGACCTAAAACTGTTTGAAGTTTGAAGATTGTCAGCATTAAAATCGACGGTTTGGTGAGGCATAGTGAGAAAATAACCAATCCAATCTTTTATGTTGTTTCTGATATTAAGATGATGTAACCTGGTTAGTAGGCGTTGATGGGGGTACCCTATCCAAGGCTCTATTAAAATCCATTAAAATGTGGTCGACGTGGCTTCTCTTATTAAGAATCCTGACGAGATCTTCAGTTAAGGCTGCTAGTTTTTTTTTTAGAAAAACCGTATTGACAGTCATCAAATATGTGTTGTTGGTCAATATGAGCCATAATATGGCAGTGTATTTTATGCTCAAGTAACTTGCTGGATATACAAGTTAGGGAAACGGGACGATAGTTGGCCTAGCTATCGCCCAGTGACAACTTCCCACTATCTATTGACTTAAAATATGTTGTGAGGTATGGGAGCAATCACGTCTGCACACTCCTTTAAAACTTTAGCAAGCATGCTGTCTGGCACAGGTGCCTTGTTGGCGTTCAGGTTTTGGAGTAATTCCATGACTTCATATGTTGTCCCAGTCAGGGAAGGTAAGTCTGGAACTGAGCTTTGGCCAATTCCAGGAAAGCTGAGCAGGTCTTCCTTAGTGAAAATAAAAAAACCCTGCTCATTTAGAGAATCAGTGTTTTCATGTCAACAAGAGATAGTGTGTCCAGCAACATTCAAGGCAGAAATTCCAAACACCTCTTGTCTCTACACCTTGATGAGATTCTAGAAGGGCTGGGTAGTGTGGCGGGCATTCCCGGGCCTACCCTAAGTTGTTAGTGGCAGAGTATATCTTCCCAACTTAAGGTTCTTCCCTAGACGAGAGACCACACAGAGCGACCTAGGTTAAGCGTGCTGGTCCGTTTTGAAGGAAATATACCGCAGATTGTGACTTGAGGGTCAATTAGTCCCTGTTAAACGTACACAATGAACCTGTCAAGAAAGTATCCTTGGCAAGAGAATCGTTGGTGCAGGAGATACAATTTATTCAACAATAATCAACAAAAGCAATGTACAGTAAAGTGATTGAAAGGGTTGTTTTGTTACGTGGGTTCTCTACTTCAATTGGAGTAAGCGCTAACTAACCCAGGGCCGCAGCAGCAACACTCAAATGCATCATTTATGCACGGTACGCTATGCGTCAAAAGTGGACAACACAATTTTCTGCTTGTAGATTTTTGGGATTTTGGACTTTGCCTAAAGCATTTTCAAAAACGCAATTTTCCGCTAGGAAAAAATTGGATTTTACTTTAACAACTCTCGTGGTGCGTCAAAAGTGGACAACTAAGAACTTCAAACTCTCACCGGCAAAATATTTGTCATGCTCTAAAAGTGGACAGCACCATTTTCTCATTTTCTGCTAGTAGATTTTCGGGTTTTGGGAATATGCATAAAGCAATTTCAAAAACTCACTTTTCTGCCAGCAAAAATTGGGAATTTACTTAAAGAAGTCTTCGTAGCACGTCAACAGTGGAAACTAAAAAAATAACTTCAAATTTCCACCAGCAAATTTTATTCGATGCTCCCAAAGAAGACAACCCTATTTTCTCCTTTTCTGCAAGTAGATTTTAAGTTTTTTGAAGTATCGTGGAACCAGCGCACACCACCTGGACCAATCAGGCAGGAATTTCGCAGCCAGTACTCTGCGACTTCCGGCATAACCACGGAAGCAGGGGGGAGATCCGCACCGGAACCAGCATACACACGCCCACTGACAAAGAGTGTACGTAACGGAGGGCCGGCCAATGGGCTGGCGTTACACTTTGCGCGGTTCGGGAGGCCTATTCTGGCAAGATTCAAGTTGGGTTCTGTACGTAAATTATACAATAGAAGTGTCTTTTACCATTTCAAACCTAAAGTAGACATTCGGTTAAGTAATCATTCTACTGATGAGCCGAGATGCCGTTTTTGGTAAACGGCACTTAAATCACATTTTGCTATCATGGGATTGATACTCACTATAGGTCACGGCATTGTTGTCGATTTTGAAAAAACGTTTGGTTTTAAAGTAAGCAGATGTAAGTTCAGCTGAGCTGGTGAGCTAAGGTTACTTAGCCTAAAATGAACTGAAACTTGAAAAAAAGAAAGAAAGAAAAGTCTTCCTATCACAAAAAATGGAAATTGTACGTATCAAAATCTGGATTGGCGTTTTGGAGCCGTGTGCATATTATTTGCGCTAACACGTCAGACTTACGCATAAAGAGTATAGTATAGAAACACAGGAAGTGGTAGGATGCAATAAATAAGGGTCTGGGTATCTGAAAAAAAAAAGAAAACTTGAATCGAAACAAATATTTCTATAACAAAATTATAATAATAAATAATTCGGAAAAGGAGACCCCCCAACGAAATTTGCATCAGTTTATCAACCAGATGCTTTCGCCCATGCCTCACATTTTAGGCATTTTTAATATGCTCTTTCCCAATAGCCATTGATTTGTGATCATTAAAGCAGAACGAAATAATGCTGTTGTGTTAATTGATATTTAATTAAGTTCAATAAAAAGTGCGTTGGGCACGTCATGAAGCCTTGCATTAAAGGCAAGGCGAATGTGAGTATTTGAACACCAGTTGAGTTGCTAATAGTTGTACCTGACACGTGGGCAATATAAAAACAACATGACCTTTTTACCTCAGCTTCGAAGAGCCATACCTCAGTATAGGCCTACATTTCCCTTGTTTTGGGAATTTTGCCACATGCAACGTTTAAAGACAAGAAACGCCTATAAACAGGTGCTGCCTATGAAATATGGGTTAATTGTATGATTTTAAAAAGTCCTATAACGAGCACTGTGTTGTTTATGCAGTTTTAAGGCTTGGAGTTTCCATGTTGAATTAATTTAAAGCCTACCCACTGAAAAGCCTAAACATTTATTTGTCTTGTGAGGGCGCTCTGTGTTTTTCACAACATTGAACATCCACATGGCCTACATTGATGACATTAATTTGGCCAACAGTAACCATTCACTTTGTACCAGCCATCGTTCTTCATGACATCACCAAAGTAATCGAGTATAGTAAACCTTGAAGTTAAATACAGTCTACGTTCAAGAGGCTGAGAGTTTCCATAATATTTTAAGCATTTTAATATTTTAAGTACTGTGTCTATGTAGGGTCCAACATTACACTAAACAACCTGAGTAAAAGGGATCATTATCTTCCTTTCTGATGTCGTGTGTATATTCAGTCAATGCAAGAGCTATTTGCATAATGCCATGCCATCGAGATTGCAAGCTTTAATGCCAGATCTCTTACTTGGAAGACTTCACAACTGAGAGTTTCCATAATATTTTAAGCATTTTGATATTTTAAGTACTGTGTCTATGTAGGGTCCAACATTACCCTAAACAACCTGAGTAAAAGGGATCATTATCTTCCTTTCTGATGTCTTGTGTATATTCAGTCAATGCAAGAGCTATTTGCATAATACCATACCATCGAGATTGCAAGCTTTAATGCCAGATCTCTTACTTGGATGACTTCACAACTGAGAGTTTCCATAATATTTTAAGCATTTTGACATTTTAAGTACTGTGTCTATGTAGGGTCCAACATTACACTAAACAACCTGAGTAAAAGGGATCATTATCTTCCTTTCTGATGTCGTGTGTATATTCAGTCAATGCAAGAGCGATTTGCATAATACCATGCCATCCAGGTTGCAAGCATAACGCCAGATCTCTTACTTGGGTGACTTCACAACTGAGTAACACTAATAATTTGATGGCACTCCGTTGCACTTACTATCCATACTTCGTTTTCGGTAGTTTTCCAAATAGAATTCTCAAAGCAGATGTATGAAGGAGACACTACAGCGTGTATTTATTAATGTAAAGGGCAATGTTCCTTTCACTGGAGGCGTACGGAATATCAATTCCCAAACATTGATAGATTAACATGTTCAGAGGCAGCTCAACTAGTACATCTTTCCTTGAACAGGTTGGTAAGCACAGTAC
This sequence comes from Acanthaster planci, assembly GCF_054643075.1. Taxonomy (NCBI): domain Eukaryota; kingdom Metazoa; phylum Echinodermata; class Asteroidea; order Valvatida; family Acanthasteridae; genus Acanthaster; species Acanthaster planci. Next base: position 5,788,627 of record NC_141797.1, read on the forward strand.
CAAACGAATAGATGAGTCCCTATAAAAACAGTATTTCAATTAAGTTCCATATTCCACATTTCAATTAAGTTCCATATTCTTACAAACGTGATCGAGCGAGGACACAGTTTATTCAAAAAGCGAAAACCGTCGATGGCATGTCGAAGAAACAGCATTCATCGTTGATATCAAGGATCGTACAAGTTGGACGATAAATATTTTGAAGATTCAATGCTGAAATATCTCAGCTTGACTGTGCAGCACCCATATCGAGCACTGTTCATTTTTTGTATATGGCCAAGTTTGGATGTTTTTATCTGCCTTTTGACGCGTTAACCTAATATATTTGGTAACTAATATTCTGTACGAATCTAGTGATTCCTAATGAGGAATATCGCCATTTACATTAAATAAATACACTTTGTAGTGTTTTCTTTATACATCTTCTGCTGAATATTTCAGGAAGTCTACTCAAAAAACTATCGGAAAGAAGTGTATTTATTTATTTTTTTGAACAGCGGAATGGCTGCACTTACAATTAAGTCATTATTTTTACCCGTGTTTCTTGATTGTGAAGTCAACTAAGTAAGGTAACCATTATTCACATTGCCAAAGACTAAAGTTTAAGTTGCGATATCAAGCACCGTGCACAGTTTACGCGCCACAGGTTGGTTGAATATGGTTGAACGTTCATATGGCAAAGGTTAACATCAAAATGTCGTCCGCTGCTAACACAGATGTTCAATAAATAGACCTTTAGGTCACGTGACCTGAAGTAGGTATCAAATGACAACCAAAAAATGGCGACCCCTATAGCAAACTGTGTTATAAGTGTCACCAAAATTATGCAAACATCCGGATCTGTGCTCAAACAATACTGATATGCCGAGGAAATCAGCTGTGCTGTACAAAAATAGGTTTTATTTTTGGTAAACAGCGCGTATTTAAATCACACTTTGCATTTATGGGAACGATACCAACTTTAGGTCAAGTGACGCAACCGGCACGATCGGTCTATTGTAAAATCGCAGTTCTCGAAAGACGGCGTCAAAAACAGGAAACCCAAACCCCTGAAGTGTTTTGTCCAGCTTGACGTTTTGTATTTGCTCATCTATATATTTATTGTCTTTTAAGGTTGTAAGGCGGTGATTGCATATTTGTCAGAAATTTTGGCCTTTTGGTCGTTTATGTATGCATCCACATAAAAATTCAAGCTTTAAAGATACCTCACAGTCGGCATTTCTGTTTAAAGTACTTCCGAACTTATTTTTCTGGGTAATATTGGGATTAGATATTATTCCTCGTCACATTATTCCCACGTATATTGGCATTGTTGTGGATTTAGAATAAATGTTAGTTCGAAGTAAGCTGAGCTAGTAAGCTTAGTTTACTGGGCCTATACTGAACTCAAACTTGAACAGAAAAAAAGTCTTCCCATCACAAAACCCGGACATTTCAAGTAAAAAAAATGACGTATTGGAGCTTACACATGTGCATATTATTTGCACTGACACGTCAGAGGTATAGGAAGTATGGGGACCTCGAGAAGTAGTAGGATGCAATAAATAAGGGTCTGTGTATCTAAAAAAAATGAAAACTAAAGTCAAGACAAATGCTTCTGCAGCTAAATTCAGCCATAATATTATTATCATGAATCGTTGACCTCTAGGCTCAATATTACGGGAAAATACAACCTCTAGCAAATTCTGCATCAGCTTATCAACCCGATGCTTTCGCCCATGCCTCATGTTTTATGCACATTTAATATTTTCTTTCCCATTAACCATTGTTTTCACTGAAACAGAAGGAAATAATGCCATTGTGTCAACAAAAGCAATATGAAGCCTTCCATCAAAGGCAAGGCCAATGTGAATAAATATTTAAACACCAGTTGAGCTGCTCATAGTTGTGGTTCCTGAAGCAATGTAACAGAGAAGTATTATGACCCTTTTACCTCGGTGTCCTTTTAGGAGCAATACCTCAGTGTGTATATTCCCCCTTTCTGGAAAATTCGTCAGATGGAACTTAAAAAAGACAAGAATTACAACATGGAGAGGCAGACAGAGTAATTTTTTTTATTTGAATAATATTCATTATCCATTTAGTGTTTTATTAGCAGGAAATAGGGCTGTTTAGGAGAATATTTTTTTGCAGCCAAGGGAAAAGTGATTTAACTACAGTAGTTAATTTTTTCCATATTACTCAGTTGCCCTTCTCCATTCGGGATCAGGCAGGGCCCACGATACACGAAGGGTAAATCTCTCACAAGAGAATATACCAGCATCGATGAATAACGAATCTGTCTCCCGTGCCACAAAACTGGCCTTATTGTCCGTTGCACTCATCCACCTCCTGTATAATACGTCTAAGCCTGATTTCGCGGCCATGCATAATAATGATAAAGACAGTGCCGATGCAATTCTAGTTGGTGCGTTCTGTATAATCAATGACAACGTCAAACTGTCAATATGGTGTGCAAAGTTAACATTTATTCCGCGTATACAGATATGCCCATTCTCATTAGATATTTCTATTAGGAAAAGATATATCTCTATTCCTAAAAGAGATATCTCTATTCCTAAAAGAGATATCTCTATCCCTAAAAGAGGTATCTCTATTGTACGTCCTGTTTTAATAGAGATATTTCTATTATATTTCCGGTCCCACACACAGGCTCAACGAGAAGGTCATTGTCAAGTAACGCACAAAGTTTCACTGAGGCAGGGGGCATGTCACGTTTCCTAAGGTAAACAACTACGGGAGTACAAGTACTAAGACATGATTCAAAGCCTTTCAAGATAGTAGATTTTTCAACACAAAACGTCGAAGGCGACCTGCCGACCTCGGAAGCAGAAACTTAACAGAGATATCTCTATTCCGGGAATAAATGTCAACTTTGCACGCCAAAGTCTAACGAATTCAATGTTACTTCTACTCTTCACACAAAAATTGGACGGGATAGCATTTCATCCATGATTATTTCAAGTCGTCCTAACCAATGCAGTGCCTCATCATCATAAGGCTGAAACTCTTGCATCTCAGCTGATAAGATACGAACTTATCGCTTGTGTTCTTCATTGCTTACCTCAGTGAACCTAGACGGAACAGAACGAAATGTATGCAGTCCTGGGCTTTGAATACACGCTGGAGTCCATTGCGGCTTTTAATTAATTTCAGTTAATTAATTAATCAATTTAATTAATTAAATTATGGAACACTCCTCATTTTGTCAGATACAGATGATGGAAACACCTGGCCATATACCTTGAAATTGGGACTGACCGCCCATTATTTTTAACATTACAAAACACCATTGGCAATTATACTACACACATATACTAGACATAGCTTTAGTTACAGAGGAAATTATCATTCTTTACAGTTTAGTTGATGCACCCATATCCAACATATCCAACTCTGCCATTTAGCCAATGTACCTTTAAACGTGTGAGCGGCACAAAACCATTATTAACCACAATCATTTGAAATACTGGTATTTATCTCGATCACGTGTCTCAGAGCATAGAGGAAGGACACGGAAGGAGTTGCAACTCTAGCACTTGAAAGTGTTCACTGATTGTCGCCGCCGAGTCAGACGAATAAGAGAAAAAATTAAAAATGAAAGGCCCGAGTTCTGCCTGCATCTTAGCCGGACAAGGGCCATCATGAATAAAGTTCTTTATGTTAAAAATCTGTTCCATTATCCATGCATCACTTTTCAAAGACTTGGTGCGAATCTGGCAACAATTGGCCGACAAAATGTTGACTACAACTGGAAGCTAAGTTCCTAAGGAGCAAATGCGGTATCTGATTCAAACAAAAAAAAAAATTTGTAAAGAACGGGGCTACTTATTCCCAAATAACTCCAGAAGAAAGCAGTAATTCATTACGGGCAATGACTGCACTTGTACATTTAGGCTACATGTCGTAATACAAGCAGCTGCCCAAGCACGTTATAAGATCATGTCAATCACCAACAAACGCATGAATATTCAATTTCTTATATCTCAATACACAAAGATTTAAGGATTAAGATTATTAGCGAATAATTACAGCGGCAATTATTTAGTACAAAGGGATTTCGTGGTTGTGAAACAGATGGTGAGTAGCAAGCACTAATTGCGCTCAAGCATGCCAGAAAGCAAGAAGTTAAAAACTCCTGTGTCCTTCCTCTATGCCCATAGCAATTCGAGGATCGGAAATGCCTCAGAGAACAATCCTGTTGGATCGTTGTAAGACATGATCAATTGATCTGAGCAAAAGGTGGAATGTGAGTGAACTTCTAAGATCTAAAATTCAAACAATTCTGCCGTTTTCTGGCCTGACAAAAGTGAGGGTGTAACTCAGCACAAGCCGAACGAAACTGCATGCATAAAACATATTGAAGAAAAAATACCATCAGTAGTAGGTCATTTGTACTTATCAAATTGACAGTTTGCCCCTTGGAGTACTTAGATAATTACGACAGAGAGGCCCCTAAATGCAAGGCTAAGAGTAAGTGGGTGAGCCGGGTAAGTCAGGAGCTTTTTACTGATTGCTGACCTACCAAACCATGTCAGGGCTGCACATTGTTTTTTCAAAGTGGTGCCTCGCCTACTGTCCTGCAGTTGTCATGACAAGATTGGAAATACTAAAAGCTGCAAGGGGGCGCGTCAAACGTCGACGCACAGTGGACCTTAGTGCGAGGGCAAGCTCTATTATTATGCATATAGTATAGGCATTTTTGCGTGTAGACTTGCATTAATGGGACAATGCAAGTTTTAGTAGGAGATATTTTCTTAAACTGTCTAGACAAGTTGGAAGTGGGGGAAAACTGGAACATCTCTGTTTATCTAAATAAAAGAAATGTACTTTTTGAACCGTCATTGAAGACAGTTTTGAAGAAAAATGTTCTTTCTCTGTTGGTATCTGCAGATGTCGTTTTGATTAAATCCAAATTAAGGGGAATCTAACATCGAGGTTCTCCGATATATCATCAAACTTTTGCTGATTTGTATTGGTGAAGGAGGGAAAATAAAATATATGAAAAATATCGCCTGTCTCTAATTATATCCAATACAATGCGGGGGGCATGACGGGGGGTGCGGGTACGAGCCCCTCCCACTCGAGACCTGTGCCCCACAATTTCTCACCGGAGTGTAAATCTTACCCAATGCTACTGAATGGAAGGGGGGATCTTAAATTACACACGAAACTGCAAAACAATATTTATAGAAGTGATTCAAATCATTTAATTTCTGTACAAACACGTTCGTCAGTTCTCGAACACGGTAAAATTCGTATGACTTTTGTCTATTCCTGAAAACGCGTGTTATTTTGCTATAACGTATGCCAGGTTCAATATTGTTTCCTTTGTTTACATTTTCCGTGTGAAATTCGCCTCTTCATGAAAAATGCAAACGAGTTTGCTTATGAATATGCCCTTTATTGATACATCTACGGAAGACAAATTAACCTCTTTTTAATAATGCAAAATGTGGTATAGTTGAAATTTGCCCCAGGTAGATCATCGTCATTTGGCTGATAACATTAGATTTGGCAAATAATGATTACAACAAGCTGTTGGCATCGCATAGTCTAGTTGATTTTGCCCCCAAACAGATATTTGAAAAAAAAAAAGAAAGAAAAATCATGATTTTGGGCCGAAGTGTCTCTTTGTAAAAACATTGACGATTTATTACAAAAGTTAATTACTAAATGTGGAAAGAGAGACACTAAATACACACGGGCAACTACCAAATACACCTCAAAGTAGTTTTAACTTCGCTTGTTAAATGATGTTTTTGGATATTGAGATTAAACATACAGGTAAACCCTCAAGTTCACATTACACAGTACTGTAACACAATGATACACCATGATAATAGCCAGGTGATCAAAAGGATGCTAATATCAAACATCAGGAACTGATTGCAGTATGGCAAGCGCATGTAATTCGATACCGTAGTCTGCCTTTTGAGAACTAGCACTGTAGAATATGAAATGTTTTCACAATGCAACCAAATATAATGAAACGCCTTATTTGCCGCTGTTCTCAGAGGAAATTGATATTTCCAATAGCTATGACATACTGCTTTGTCGAATTGACGGTGACGTCATTGCTGCAGCGGTGTCTTGGAGAGGCGATTCATTAGACTGATTGTGTGCGCAATTATTATTGGTATCAGACAGAACCTCGTTACTTGGTAACGGACCACAACACGATGCTCCACTCAGCCTGGCGAGATGAAGTGTTTTTGTCTCCTACTCTCAGGTAATTTCAGTTTTGTTGCTGTTTTATTTTTGTTTGTATCTTGGTGTTCTTGCTTGTTTTTGGTTTTGTTTTGTGTTTGTCTTCATCAAATCTTATAATTGTTGGTATGGCGGGGGTAATGCTTTTCCTATGAACAAAACATTTTAACTTTGCACAATTCTCAATTAAATGGACAATTTTTTTTTTGCCCTCGATCGTAGGTTAACAGGTTTTCTCTTGGGCATTTTACCTAGTATAAATATCTGCTCAAATCGAAATAAAAATTAAAGGAAAAAAATGATCCATCGATGTTGTCATTTAAAAAAATATCACATCAAGGAACATTGGCGAAAGCAGCAAAACATTTTCAGAATTCAAAAAGAACTACAGATTACAGCAGTTGTAGGCAACTCAGAAATATCAAGCTAAGAATTGTCTAATTAGAAGACCCTTGGCTGCTCAACAGATGGTGTCAACATTCAAATAATTCGTCATCATTTTCCCGGGGAGACAAATTTGTTTTCAGATATGTAATATAGATGAAAATATTTTGCACCTAGCAAGCGCCCTGGCAAAACATATACACTGTTACAAATTGCGTTGTCAAATGCGATTTTCTCGAATCCAAGCTTTACTCCCAAGCGAGATTTTTGTCTCTTCATGGGTTAAATCGGTGAAATCTAGTTCAAGAGCAGAATAAGACAATGTGGTAAGGGACAAGTGCTCCTAAAGGTGTTTTATACGAGCACAACACGGGCTCTCTTAACTGAGTTCAACCACATGACATTTGTATATCGTCATAAATTCATTTCAAGACCTGTGAAAACCGCTGAAATTTGCAGTATTTCCATGAATTTCTATTCAAACAGGTTCTTACGGGATGGGCCATGTAGAGTTAAATGTTAATTTTCAACCGTCTTTTAAACAGTAAATTGGATTAAACCCTCTTTTATGCCATTAGATCAACAAAACTTGGCGTTTTCTGTGTAATTTTTCAGTTTTTGCCTTGGCTCTTGCAAAAGTTAATCGAACTTGGTCAATGAGGAGAGCAGTCAAATCTTGGCAAAAATGTGACGTCATAGGACCGACTCGACTTTCCCGACCGGAATGCATAGTTCCGGCAAGAAAGCTGATCGGTCCAAGCAAGCGATTCGCAGTGCACGGTGAAAAAAATTGTCGGAATGGAACACTAACTTTGACAAAGTATACAGGCTAGCCTATACCCATGGACAATAAACTACCCCCAAAATCACTGAAACACACAACAAAACAACCAAACTGGCGAAACAGATAAAATACAAGGAAGGCAATCTAGCTTTTCCGGTAGGCAGAGAGCTCTAAAGACAAATCCTAACCCGACATCAACCTGTGTCGCGTCACCTGGTTTCGAGCATGTTTCACTTTAAAACATGATTTATCAAACATCAGCGAATACAGCTATTGAATAGGCAATAGTAGGTAGGACAATTACCTCTTTTCAGAAAGACACGTTTTTATAATGATGCAGGCAAACTCACTACCAGTCAGTGTTTTTCCAAGGATGGATTTGAGCCGGGGGCGACCGAGCTTGCCATCCTTGGAAATAGTCGTTCGCGGTTCCCGCTGCTACATCTGACTCGAACTAGCCAGCTAACACCGGCAAAGCTCAGTGGTCGAGTGGTTATGCGGTCTGCACTAGTAAGCAGGAGGTCGTTGGTTCGAGTCCCACCCGAGAGCGCTTTTCGGTTTTCTCACAAGCCTTCGGGTCAATCACTGAGTATACAGTGTTGTAATACACGTTGGGCAGGGAAAAATCCTAATTAGTCAGTGTGTTGTCAATCCTCCGGGTCGCCGCCATGCCCGTGGCCAACAGCCCCGAGTTGCAAAATCTCTTTCTGAGTGTATTCTGGTCTCGAACTCATAAGGCAATATTTCTTGTGCCTCATCTGCTCCTTAAATGAGTAAGACGAACATGACGAATGATCGCTTTCATCACCGGAAAAAGCATCAACGCGGGAATTATCGTAGCTTGATTCTAACATGATGACACACACACTTACGGTACGGCATTACGTACATGTAGATGTCGACTCATCGTTGCGTAACAGTAAACAGTCGCCGGATGAAGCACTCTGACCTATGACGTCAAGATTCTTGGGAATTTCTTCAGAAAACTTTCGGTACGGCTGTTGTTTAGCTTTTGCTCCGAGAAGGGAGTGAAATAGGGTCATGAAAACTATAATTTTTGACATTTTTCCGCGCATTTTGAAATTATGCAGATGTGTTTTCTTGATTTACGTATGTTTGTTTTATGTGTTGATGCGTGTTTTACAAGAAATCTTCCCAGCACGGCCCATCACTTTTAAGCTTGGCCATGAGCCGGGCTGAGTGTTCAGTCCAAACCACAAGGATTCCTGGGTGGCCCCATTCAAGCCTGCAAACAAACCCTGATATCCCTGAATACAGACCTTCCGCCTGCCGTAGCTGTTACTTATCAATTAAAACTGTCTTGACGACAAAACCATAGCTGTTTAAGAACGTGGGATACAAAATCAGGGGTGCTAGGCTGGCTGAGGGGTGAGTGGGAGTGCAGAATAAAACTTACAGTGCAAAAGTGTCGATCAGATTCTTTGTGTGATCTTATTACATCCCCTGATAAAGTTAAACGACGTCGCTTTCCTATTCCAAGATCTAGCCTTTCCCTCCGTAACATAACTACTGTTCCACACAATGTCATACAGGTGTTTTGATGGCCACAGCGTCGTGCAACATCTGTTACACGACCAGTGAGCCTGATGCAAACGGTCACATGCGCTGGGCGTTGCCGTATCCTAACCCTTGCCAGTGCCACGAGATACGCCCCGGCCATGTCATCGTACGAGAGCCCCAGCTACCGTTCCAGCCCAGGCATCTCAGCTCTCTCGTGATTAGTGGTGACAGGGATGAGATTCGCCGTTCTCTCAATCTTGAAGCACGTGAGTATACCTGCTTCATTTCTTAGGTGTCCAATATTTGTGTTCAGTGTTTGCCTATCATGCACACTTCATCCGTTTGGATTTTCATTTTCATTGGTAACACTACAGGCTTTTTAATTCTTTTTTCTGGATAGAAATAATGCTTTACTCATGTACCCAGCTAACACACAACATGCAAATGTCTATGAACCAAAGCATAAATAATATCGTTATTTTCCCGACCTACACATCTTATATAAATAGTTACGATTACGTGAATAAATCCAATTCCATGCAATTTGGTAACGAATATCTCTTTTTCGCCTTCCAAGGGCTGACCAAGATCCAAACCTTTGGGTACCAAATGTCGTTGACTATAAAGGCCACGTTACGTAGTAGTGCGGTCCATTTAATCGCGCGGTATAAGTTGTTTCGCTGCGCGATAAGAGTTCTCACTGCTCAGGGAAGCCTGATTTCCATGTAAAAGTTGTTTGTAATGCAGATGGTCCGCAAGACGTGAAAACGCAGAAACGAACGGAAGAGATGTATATGGCGTCATACACCCAAAACTTAAACAAAAAAGCGTCGAAAATCCGTGATTTGTTACGGAAAGCACTCTTTTAGATTGATTGTGCCGCCTCAAGATGCCAAACCTGTACTTCAGTTTCATGCATTTCATTGATGGTCAGCTAATACTTGATCATAAGGGTAAAATATTTAAGCATTAAGAAGAAAATTGGCAAACTTCGTGGAACTAAGAGAGAGAGACATCATTGCCCGCCAGTCATGCCAGCATGCGTGTTTGTATGGGGATATCACCGCTATTCAACGCAGGAAGACGGCAAACTAAGCTAAACCTGGCTGAACTTTGCCGATTGTTTGCCGGCTGGTTTGTGCTTGTGTTGTCGGCGACACCTCTGTCTGACATGTTTCTCCTAAGTCCGCGTTGCAGTTTGTGGCTTGTTGCGTATTTTGTGTGTTTCTTACGTCGATGTGAAGTAACTACGCAATATGAGTTGTTTCACTGCTGACTAAGAGTTGTTTCAATGCGCTATAAGAGTTCTTTTACCGATCAATAATAGTTGTTTCACTGTGCGATAAGAGGTGCATGACCGCTCAGTAAGAATCATTTCATTGTGCACTATCGACCTGGCTGGGGTCTTTACAAAGAGCTTTAATTTATCTCTCAAACAACGTAGGGTGCCTTCTTGTTTTAAGGAATCCAAGTAGAAATCTATTCTTTACTTGAAAGATCACAGGCCAGTTGTACTCTCATCGATTTCAGTGACATTTTTGAGAGATTTGTACTGAAGTTTTGAAATCAATTCTTCCGTCTGACTTGGACCATTGTCAGTTCGCTTACAGAAGTAATTGCAGTGTATAAAAGATATTATTTGTCTTTGTTTAGACGAAACCTAAGCAAGAAGCAAGTATGGCCGGCCCATTGTGTAAAAAAAATCGAACGCTTCTGACCAGTTCAAGGTCAAACTGCGCCAAAATAGGTGAAATATGATTGTGGGCTTTTTTTAGTTCCCAATAGTCCAGGGGTACTTTACATGCACAAATTAACGACCGAAAAATCTTTATCACGGGCAATATTCCGATTGATTTACTAAAAATTATAACATTTCTAATGTGAGTAATAAAACTTGACGCCTAATTTAACTTACTGACATGGTCACTATGCAAAAGATAACGACATGGAAATTGGCTTGGATGTTGTTTACAAACTATATTTTATGAAAATAAGATTCATAACCCCTCCACTATAGAATTAAAGTCTGAAAAAGCTCTAAATGCCAAGTAAAATTTGTTTAAATATGCATTATTTTTTTCACACGCAATATATATATATATTCTCGCTTTAGCTCTTATATTTTCCAAAAGCCTTAACCTTCAGGAACAATTTAAAGAAAGACTGGTTGCGACTTTTGAAGATATACTATTTTAAAGTGCTACGCAAGATGCTCCGACGCGCCTGTTTGGACTCAACCGCATGTAATAACGTATGCGTGTGACAGGTTGCATTTCCCTCGAGGCTTCTACCACTACAGCAAAAAACCAACACGCTCTGTAGACACGGTCATCTTTCATTTGTTTGTAGTCGTTATTAGGTAGACAGAAAACTATATACATGTTAACAACAACGATTAGACAAAGCGTTTTGTATACATTTCTAGCTCATCAATACCTGTTTAAACTCGAGCACTCATTTAAGTTCCAAACTGCCCATGATCATTAACGTATTGTTGACCCCAAAACACTTGTAACGGCTGCGTAGTGGGGCATGGTAAAAACATGGGGTGTCTGTTTAAATCAAATATATTTGAAGTCCCCAACTGTCAGTGATTCTTGATGTGTGTGATCCAGGGACAAGGTTGCAGGTCCTTGAATTAACCGATTCGAAGCCAAACCCCCTGAAAGCCCGGTAGTTAATTGCACGTTGTCACTAGTTGAGTATAAAGGCAATATCGGGACCAAGTTAATTTCATTTCATTATTTCATGAGTTCAGCATGGCATCCATACCTAGAAAGCTGTTAACTGAAGCTATCAGGTCTTCAGGGGATCTGTCCAACACCGAAGTCTCATTTGGGAGATGCATGCTTTTTTCCTTTGAATATCACGGTATCTAGCAATTGGACATTCAGATCAAATCAACCATCTACAGTTTTCTGTATAGATTGAAGGGAAAATTGATAGCTTGTAGCCGCAACATATCTCAGTTCGAGAGGAAAATGGAGAGTGGTTACAAGCAGAGGTGTTGTTCCCACTGGAAGTTGATCATTGGCTCTCTAAAGTGAAAGAAGTCTCTAGGTCTGATGAGGGAGCATTGGGTTCAGGAGCAGGTCGACCCAGCAAGGATTGGACTTCACTTTCCAAGCGATCAAAACAACGGAGGGCCCAAACACTGCTGCAGGAAAGTGAGCACCGGGAGCTTCTTTTTGCAGCTTCTCAAGGAGCTTATGGGAGGAACCCAAACTTGAGATATGATCTTCAATTTACCATTCAGAGTCCGTCAAAACCTGCAAAGATAAGAAACATAATTTCCTCACCCCCACCTGCACCTGAGAAGTTTACTCCTGACGAGACACTTGCCCTTTTAATTGAAACCGGTTTGACAAAGTCTGCGTATCAAACCTTGAGAACAGCTGGCAAAGAGAAAAAGGCAGATGTCTATCCGCCTTACAATGCTGTTCGGGTAGCAAAACAGAAGTGTTACCAAAAAAATATAAATGTGAGCGAAGAGTAGGCCAAAGTGTCTCTACAAAGTCTTCTAGACCATACAGCCCGTCGTAGATTGGAACAACGACAGAACAATGTTCACGAACTAAATGAGAAGGTACCAAAAGATTAACGTCCCCTCTTTCTTGACGTAATTTGCAAATGGGGTTTTGATGGCTCATCGGGTCAAAGTGAGTACAAACAAAGATTCACAACCACAGAACAGTTTGATGATTCGAGTTGGTTTTGCACCACACTTATACCATTGCAACTGAAATACAGGGAACAAGTGATATAGGAAAACCCTGTTCCTTCATCTACGCGCTTTTGTCGGCCAATCCATTTACAATACAAAAAAAAAAGAAACATGGGAGCTATCCCAGGAATAACATCAGAACAAAGAGACGGAAATCTAGCAACTTCAACCTATTGCAGTTGATCTTAACATCCAAGTAGAAGGCGAATTAGCTAGAAAGGAGACCGTCTACGTTAAGTACAATCTTCACTTCACCGTGGTTGACCAAAGAGTCATCAATGCAATTACTAAAACTTCTTCAACCACACCTAAGGACTTCAATAATATTCACCATCTTCCACAACCCGTCTTAGACAGATACAAATTTGGACTCTGCCCACGACACAAACGGATTCGTTGCTTTGAAATGATGCTTCACATCGCATATAGACTTTCCTTCCAAAAGTGGAGGATACAGTCAGATGAGGACAGATCAGTCATGGCAGAGAGAAAGAAAAAGATTCAGGAACTTTTTAGATCAGCACATGGGTTGAAAGTTGACTAACCGAAGCCAGGATATGGAACTTCAAATGACGGAAATACTGCACGCAGAGCTTTCAACACTGAAACAAAATTCTCTAACATCTGCGGTCTTGACGAGAATCAAGTTCGTAGATTTCACGTAATTCTGACCGCTTTATCCTCAGGACTTCCCAGAGACCCCGACAAATTTGGACCCTACTGTTTGGATACTGCCAAAAAAAAAAAAAAAATGAAAAAAAAAATGAAGTTGTGCATTGAAATGTATCCTTGGTTTAAAATGCCAGTCAGTTTCCATGTCTTACTGATCCACTGAGCATAAATAATTTCATCTTCAATTCTACCGATTGGCATGATGAGCGAAGAAGCCCAAGAAACTCGGAACAAAGATAACAAGCTCTTTCGGTTGAGGTACGCAAGAAAAACGTCAAGGACACACACAATGAGTGACTTTTTCACAGACTTATGATAACCGGTGACATTGTAATCAGCAGCAAGTCTGTGTGCAACAGGAAAAAGAGAACACCCGTTCCCCCAGAAGTCCGAGAGATGACAAAGGAGCCCGAACTTGTCATTCTTGTAGAAGGAGAATCCTCACCTACTCCAACCCACAACCCAAGTGATTCTTCAGAGAGTGATTCGTCATAACGTAAGTTATTACAAACTATAGCAGCCTTCTGTGCAGGTAAGTTTTCTCATCCTTTAAATCACCTGTACCATAAATAACAATACAAGAAATGCTTCGTTTCCACTGATGACATAAAGTGAACATGCATAATTCTGCTTTCTAATGATATTGCCAAAACTATATTTTGTTTTGATGCCCTTAGAATATAAGTGTTAATTTGAACTACTAAATAACAAACACAAACAGGCAGAAATGAGTTACACCGCAAAATGAATGATTGCTGGTTAATTCTTATGTTTACGTAGAATTAATTTTCTTTATTTTTTATGGTTTCATACCTTGACAAAACAAATCTTTTGTAGATTTGGTCATAGTTGAATAACGTTTGTTAATTTGTTCAGTTCTGACTGTTTTCATTTTGAAAACAACGATCGGGTAGTAATAAAAAATCAAAATAAAAATCATAATGGTTAAAAAATATTATGATCAATTGCTTCAAATAAGATAATAAACCATTGACATACATTTGTATAACAATTGAAATACCTAAAAACGTAATCAAAGAAGTCATTTCCAAATTCTCGTCAAAAACACAATACAAGACGCACGCATATTTTAACCAATAAAAATTCAGCATCTAAATGACGTCACAGCGTTTTGGAATTATGTCTATTGTCTTTCTCGGGTCATAAAACCCCCAGTACCTTCATATTAGCACAGATAAATACGCCAAACAAGTTTGGCGCAGTTTGACCTTGAGCTGGCCCACTGTGCAGCGATGCGACAAGAACGACTCACGGACGGTGATGGATATTTGGCCGTCAGCACTAATCACTTATGTATTCAAACGTCTTAGCGCTTCCCACGTCCACTGTCTGATCAGGTTATTTGTACATCAAACATACCCTCAGGTTCAACAACTTCGAACCCTCCGTCCCATTAATATTTTGGTATATGACTGACGTCCGCAGAAGGGACGCAGCTGGGCAGATGGCCTATACACACGATAATACTGAAAATATTTTTACCCCAAATTCCACAAACAGTAAACATCCACCACTAAAGCTTTAAACAGTTTAACTTTGATAATTCTCAACTTGAGTGCCCGCTGCAAACCCCAGAACCTATTTTTAACAGGCAGCAATCACCGACCCCATCTCCGACTGATGGTATGTGTGTGTGTTTTTTTTTTAATTAAATCGTGAATGGGCCGGCCATACGAGCTTGGCAAACTTAAGGGGGGGGGCGAGTTGGCCAAGGGGACTTGTCGGTCAGGGGACGAGGGGGTCAGGGGGCGAGTTGGTAAGGGGCAGCTGGTTAGGGGCAAGTCGGCCAGGGGGCGAGTTGACCTACAATCTATAATGAGTATTAGTGCATTTATTTTTTTTTTTTTTATATCTATTTTGTGATTGGAGAGATAGTGTACTCCTTTTTATCTTTTGGTTTTTTTTACCTTTAAGAGCTCAGGGAACAAGCAAACTACCGATGTAAACTTTTTATTTTTTTTTCACTGTGCCATGGGGTTGTTTCACTTTTCGATAAGAGTTGTTTCATTGCTGGGTAAAAAATGTTTTACGGGTCAATAAGAGTTGTTTCACTGCGCGATAAGATTTGCTTCACTACGCGATAAGAGTTGTTTTCAGGGGCAAAAAGAGGTGTTTCATCAATCAATAATAGTTTTACAACTCGATACAGGTTACCTCACAGCACATTAAGTATTGTTACGCAGCGCAGTGTGTGTTATTACGCAGCAAGGTCAAGCGTTCCGGATGAAAGGCTCTTCGGGTGTTCCCTCACAGCTGGTGGCAATTTCAATGTTGCGTGCTTTTAAAGTTGACACAAAAAAGGGCTTTTGCAGCATATTTACTAGCATATTAGTTGGTGGAAATCGAAAAATCCCCTTACTTAAAAGAGACATATCGTGTCAAAATTGACTTGTACTTCCGAAAATATGAAATACGTGACAATCAGTGTTACTCAGCGTACTTCTGCGGTAGTCTTTAACTTAAGTTTAAGCACCAACCAACCAACTAGCCAACCAACCAACCAACCGCCCAGCCAGCCAGATGGGCAGCCTGACAGACAGACAGACAGACAGACAGACAGACAGACAGACAGACAGACAGACAGACAGACAGACAGACAGACAGACAGACAGACAAACAGGCAATTAAAAGAACGAAAAGTGGCCATGTGCCTTTTACCTGTCAAACAAGTAGGAAAATGGATAGAATGCTTTGACGACAATCGTGAATTCAACTTTTCTGCTTTTGTGATACAAGAAAAGCAGATTTTACATAGGTGGCCGAAAAGTGGCCATCTGCTTTTCTGTCCTCAATGGGCTGTGAATGGGGCCATGAAACCGTAGGCTACGACCATTTCTGTTCTTTGGGAGTGAAGATCGACGTACAGAAACCAATGCTTAACATTGTTTTCTGCGGAAAATCCCCATACGGCAGTATCAGTGACACGTGAGGCAGAGAAAGGAAATACTGTTTTACAGCTATCATCCAATAGACACATGCTTGGGCAATGAATTAAAGGAAAACATGTGAATCTTTCATTATAAAAGATAGGCTGGACTGTAATTATTGGTTTATACGTCTTCAATCCCCAGGAAAGGAAATGGTCGTAACCGGAGGTTTAAGACCCTGTTCACGGCTCTTGGAAATCAGAAAAGCAGACGGCCACATTTCGCCCGCTATAGGAGTAACCACTATTTTTTTAGTTTCCTTTTCACGCAACCATTGGTGTCTCTCTGAAACTAAGGCTGCATTTTGGGACACGTTTGTTGGAAGGAAGAAAAGCAAAGTGCAGCCACATGTAACATTTCTCTCACATTGTTTTATTTCAATGATATATTCATTTCATTTATTTATGTTTTGGGGGCTGCATCCTTCCTTTGCCACTTTTGAACATATTTAACAAGCATTCCTCTGAATATGCATTTATTCTGGCAATTTTGGTAAACGTTAACTGTTTTTATTTCTCCTGTCGCCACCATTCTTCTTTTTGTTGTGGCTATCATTGCCGTTTTTTTCATTGCCATTGTTATCAATTTACCTGACATCACCATTCTTCCCTGAGCACTCATTTCAACCTTTTGTTCTTATTATTTCAACGCAGCGTTGCTGAAGACACTGGTATGCGAAAACAATAAGTTCTCTATTAAGTGTGGCAAAGAGGAAACCATTGACGTGAAGTGGGCCCTCTACGGTCGCGAAACTGGCACCAGTGACTGTCATATCAACAAACCAAACCCTGGCGGAAACGCAACTGCTTCACTGTTAACAGTAAAGGACAAATGCCAAGCAAGAAACAAGTGTGAATTAATAGCCAACAATGCCCTCTTCGGAGATCCCCTCCCTAATGTTGGCAAATACCTGGTTGTTCACCACACGTGCATCTGCGCAACAGTTTGCGTTCAGTGATACGTGTTCAGAAGTACAAGTGACGCGATAAGTATGATCACTAATTATTATATCTGCGAAAGTTTGTTCGCATACAGATCTAGAATGCATGTGACCGTGAAGAAGCAATGGATATTGGATCCAGAACATAGAGATTTTGCGTCTTGAAGCTCATGACGGAAGCAAACTGGCGCCATTTTGAAACATTGAAGTATATTTTCTCTAAAAGTCCGTTTTGACGAGATATCTTGTCGATGATTTCACGAAGTGACAAGACAAGAAACTCCCTATCGTGGAAACAGACATCCAAGAAAAAGGAGTTTTAAATATGATACTTTTCACCTTACATTTTCGACCTCTTTTGTCTTACACACCGGGTAATTTTTTTTGCAAAGTCATGCAAAGTATAGTTTTAAAAATGCTTGTCAGCACGAATTTCTACATTTGTTGTTTTAATTAAATAGTAGTTCATCAATAAATGTTCTTTACACTTCCTAAGATTGTAAAATTTGGAGGTCTTACCTTTTCCCCTGTTGCAACAACTTTTTGTCCCTTTGTTTGATTATACGCGTACAAAAAAGTTACATTCAGTATTGTTCTCACGCAGCACACACTCGCATCTTGACTGCTCCAGAGCTGTGTATTTATTTTTGCCCTGGGACCAAGGAGGGTTTTGTCACTTCGTGGGACTCAAATTCCAAGACACCAAGTTTTTTATGTTTGTTTATGATAATTAAGAAAGTAAACAACATTCGGCTCTAATACTGTGTCAAAGTGTTCCTTGAATCGAACCATGAAACTCCAAATCGGAAAAGATAGATTTTTCCAGGTTTTTGTCACATAGTAAAATAATCGACGATATGTTTAGAGATTTGTTCGTTTAAATAGATACATGTTTTCTAAAGTGTATGTTTCAACAAGCGTTTTCATTTTTGAGAAAGGAAAATATATAATTTTATCAGTGTTTTACAAATTTCACAGAGGTGTTGTGGAAATTGAGGGCGGTTCGTGTGAGTGTTGGTTGGTAGGCAGGTCTATAAGGCTTGCAGTGCATACGGTTTGAGTCTATACACTGTATCAAGAACTCCTGAGGTGATGCACTTTGCACTTGGAAAAAATAGTGAAAAAGGAACTTTGGATAAATGTAATTTGGACTAGATGCATCTGTTAACGATTTTTCTGGAACAAAAACGTACCTCTCACTTTGAAAAACAGGGAACTTTGGAAATTGTACTTCCTAGACCAAGTAGTCTTTTGTAATCGTGTAATCGTAATTGCTATATACAAGTTTTCAAATTGGACTTAGGTCCTAGATTTTAAGTGTTTTAAGACTATAGGTCCGCATCAAAGCCTTCACCATGTTTGTAGTTGTCTGGTGTTATGACATGGATAGATTTTCCTCCAAAAAGTAGCAAGGGGAACAAGATAAAATTCACTGAAAAGACTCTTAGCGAAATGCGATTACAATATCTATTTCCCGATTAACCGAGAATACACCCTCCCACCAATTTTTAATATTTGTTTTCGGGGTGGGATGGGCTGGGGTGTGGGGCTGATGTGCACTTTGTAAGCATACAAAATTTGTTGACTAAATTGATTGGAATTAATTTCTGTCATTGTAATATGATTTATGTTTGGAACCAGCTTATTGAAGGGATTTTCTTCGCACAAAAACTTTGCAAATTCAAATACACCCCAAGAGAGAGAAGATTTTACAAAATATGACAAAAGGGTTCGCTGTTGTACAAAATAAATGTCACTGTAACCGTTAGAAAGAACACAACTTGCCTTTGTTATTCATTTTAATTGATATCCCAATTATTTTGCTCCGTTCCAACCATACCTTTTCTAACTTAGTCATTATTAGTACTCTAGCCTAACAAAGCCCAAATTTGTCCCATTTTAACAAATGACTTTAAAATTCTGTCGGCTTGTTGAATTGGTACAGCTTTACTTGAGCAGTTTACGATTTGGCCCTGAATTAAGCAACACCGTCTCCGTCTTTCACCTTGGTCACTTCTTTGTACATGGACGTATTTTCTTTAATGGGGTCTTCTGAAGAAGCACCACTAATAACGAGAGACTCAGTCAAGAATGCTATCTGTCTTCATATTTTTGTTCTTCTCGGTCCAAGCGACCGAAAAGAACAAACTCTCTGCACAGAACCTTGCAGAACTTGTTGCAGAACCTTTCTCCACATCTGTGGTCTTTGCCTCCATGATGTCTACGGCTAACAAACTGACCGCAATCTCGGCGTGATTGTCGTAGCACAAACCCGTTATGATTGCACCCAGGGCAATACATCAAGTCTCCTTCTTCACAGTTGGGTTGGAAGCAAAGTTTGCAAGAGCCTTGACGTGGTCTTCTGGGTGGTCGTGACCTTTCCTGACAAAGACACCTGACGAAGAAATAACCTCTGTTAAGGAACGCTTGCATTCTGGTGATGGCGTCATAGTTTCCATCATGGTGATAGACGTAAATTTGCTGATTGGCAGAGGAGCCTTTTAAGATAACCGCTTTCGTGTAATCCTTGTATGCCACAATGATCTGATAACTGCTGGCACTGCGTTGAGACTGTTTAATCTTCTCAATCCCAGATTTCGTCAGCGTTTAGTCCAGCTGGAGGTCTTCCGCTAGTTTTCGTTGTATGGTGCATTCATTCCGTATGGCTTCCCACTTGTCGTGTTTTTCTAATTAAGTTTTGGCAGTGACGATAGCTCTGACCTAACATAATTAATCTTTTTTGACGATTTGAATGATGCACTGTTTTTCTTTTAAAAACCGTTCCAAGTTTTGTGTACATTTTGCCACGACGTTTACCACATTAAGGCATGGCAACGTGCGTCACGTTAATTTCAAGGGTTCCATCGATAGTGAATTTTTCATGATACTGTTAAATCGTCTTCATCCTGGACAGGAACCGTTCGACCGTTAATCTAGTCCTGGGCATAAAGGGTATGTGATTTTTCGCCGTGTTAAGTATCTGTTTCACAAAGAGCCTTGTGATTGGCTGACAATTTTATCGCGTAATTTGATTGGCTGAGAGCTTTGACTTGTTGTTGGCATAGGACGTCATACTTTTGAGGTTGGACCCCAAACGTTAACGTGTCTGTACATGATTTTTTTTTCATTTTTTATTTCAATTTTACCGCTTTCACCTGATTGGACAACGAAAGTCTTGATCGCATATGCAGGTATGACGTCACAATCTTGTGCCATGAACAAGAAAAGTTGTGCCATGAAGAAGAAAAGTTGGGCCCTCATGTTCAAAGTCACGGGACATAGTGGGAGTATTGCAGGTGGATTCATTCAATTTAATGAATTGTTTGGTTCGACAAACTACTTGTATTTCTAATTAATGTGACCAAATTGCATGTGTTGTAGGGTATGCTGTTGATGAATGAGGCCATGGCGGTCTCCTCTTTATCTTTTATCTCTTATCTGCATTTAACAGTCTAACCTCAAAGTACTGTTGGGGTGGGGAATTTGCAAATATGCAAATGGGGGTATTTCAAGGGAAATGATTTCTTTATACCTACCCATGAACACGATTTGTTCTCTTTGAAAATTTGTCAGATTAATTGAAACAGTGCAATCCCACCCATCTTGTTTTTATTTGAAATCGGTTACCACGTTGGATGGGAAAAACCTGTCCCACCGACCAATTCCCTTTTTCAGATGCATTGTAATGGAAAGCGGATCCGACATGCTATTAATTACTTTTACAGGGTGTCCCAGAAAAAAACAAACCCTTATGAAAGGGGTAATATGCCCCAACCATGATATATGATTATAATGCATAAGGATCTCTAAAAGGTAGAAGCAGTATTGTTTCTAATGATACTGTAGCGTAGGCCTGGGTGCTATTGTCCCTCAAAACCCGGTAACGCAAAAGAGGGGGACGGATACAGGACTTCCAAAAAGAATTTAGTTGTTTTGTTCACCAAACTCGGTGCATGACCTTCCGCACGGTCGTCAGAACAACAACTGCTGCCTACGTGACACTCGAGCTCTACAAAACTCAGCATGTATCACAATGTATAACAATTTCTAAGGCCGTCCGGGCACTTTTCCAATTTCCCTCCTGCGCCCGCCAAACCACAACGCCCAAATAGAGACCAATTTCCGGTGCGCACCCACCACAAGAGAAACAGGTCAGGGCACTCCGCCGGAGGCCCTCTGCCGGCGGCCCTTAGCGCCGCCGGCGGCGTACGAAAGATTAACATGGCAATAAAACATGAAAAAGGCTATACAAATGTCCGTTACAATACCTTGATGGTATCCCTCCTGTCATGCATGACTGAACATATTGTCAGTTGTAACACTTTGGATAAACCAGTGAATGGGGTTTTCCTCTGTCATACTTGTCCTGGTTGAAAGTGGCAGCTAAAGGTCATATTAACGAGGGAAGATTGCCTTTTGTCACTTTCAAGTTATGCAGTAACCTGGTTTAAATGTTTTGACTTGCCCGAGGTAGGCCAGTGCAGTGTTGAAAATTGCTCAAAACCGGACAGCAAGTCTGCAACATGGTGCAACTTACCAAAGAGCAAGAGTATTTGTCGTGACGAAATTTCTTGAAAACAAGAGCTCTGAAGCCACCCAAGCTGCATTTAGGGAAGCCTTCCCTGATAGGGATTCACCGGCAAAGTCGACCATCTGGGAAAATTTGCGCAAATACCGAGAACATGCATGGCACAAGCCTTATTTTGAATAAGGGTCATTCTGATAGGATGCGCAGAGTTCAAACTCCTGAAAACATTGCTGCAGCTCGACAGCAACTTGTCGAACAGCCAAAGGGAACCAGTTGCAGGAGGAATGGACTTGGACGGTCCCATTCTTCGTTTAACCGTATAACGCAGTTAGACCTGCAGTTCCATCCATACCGAATGCACATCCGTCACCAACTTTTGCGTTGAGACCTCAGGAGGAGACGGGAGTTTGCTCAGTGGCTCCTGGAAAGCTGTCAGGCTAATGAAAGGTTTCTTGAATACTTGACAATCAGTGATGAGGCGGCATTTTAAGTGAACGGAGAAGTAAACACCCACAACAACGTCGAATACGCACCTAAGGGGCACCCGCAAAATTTTAATTTTGAAACCAACATGAGTCCTGAGAAGGTCACCGTTTGGGTAGGACTGGATTGGAATGGTGTCATTATCGGACCATTCTTTTTCGAACATGATCATGAACATGATCAATGAAGACGTGGTACCCCAACTTCAGATGCATTTTCAACGGCATGAAAATTATGTTTCCCGACATCTACGGTTGGCCCAAGACGGAGCACCCGCACACAGCCTCATTGCTGTGAGAAATCTTCTGCGGGAACTGTTCCAAGATCGAGTAATTGCTCTTAACCATTCAATTGAATGGCCGCCCCGTTCTCCGGATCTCACCCCGTGTGATTATTTTTTATGGGGGTATCTGAAGGACAAAGTTTTCACAAAGTTTTCAAAGTGTATAAAAGGTAAGGACAAAGAACTGTGCAAAGGATCTAAGTGAATGTTGGAATAATACACTTTGACTTTGGAATAATAATAATATTTGTAGTTGTAGTTTTAAATTTACCGAAAAGGAAGTGAATACAGCTATATAGAAACATTGACCTGTAGAGAATTGGTGCATTTGTTTCATCCCTCGAGTCTTGGGCATGTTACATTTCTAGTACATTGGCCTGGCGTAAGCCATCTACGGTGACTGGGTGACACAGACCTTCAAAAGTTTCAGGATATAAAGTTCATCGAAATATCAGTGCTGTAAAAATGTACAATTTTCTAAATAGGGTCCATTTTGATAGAGTCTTTAACAAGACAGATTCTTAATATATTACAAATTAGAGGAAATAAACGTGGATGGAATCATAGCCCGTATAAGGGCTGGCAACACATCCCGCACGAACACGGCTGAACTAAAAACTAGAGTAGATGTCGAGTTTAGGTCTGGCACGGATCGTTGAATCGGTTTTTCCATGTAGTTGCAAAAAAGGTACGTACCAAGTGCGTGGGCGCACCAAGTGCATGTACCCCAGTAGTCTTGGGCTAAGACAGCAGAACTCGATCGAGCATAATATATGACTCGCGTGCCAATTTCTCGCCCTCTCGTGACATCATTTCACCAATCGACGGCTCTTTCTGCCGTCTTTGGAATTTCCTACAACTGAGGCATGGCCTTCGTATGCAAAATAGTTGCTTAGTATGAATATTCAGAATCGACACAGGATAGGAAATTGGATACAAAACCGACCGTGGGAGCGTTGAAGTAGATTCGCATCAATAGCGTCAGCTTCTTATTTTTTAAGTTTTGTTATAGGAAGACTTTTGCAGGCTCACTTCTACGCTCCTTGTACCAATGCGTCGACCCCAAAGGTGACAGTACTGGTACTTTACTACTTTAATAGTACAATTAGCGTCACGTCGTAGCGCTTATACATGCCGCGTAGTAGGTCTTGTGATGCAGGTAATTGATCCATTTTCATCACATACAGTTTCAACTGGAATTTCCCGGGCGCTGATCGGTCCTCCGGAATTCCAGAGGAAAACTCAGTCGAGTCCGCAATCAAGTTCTGCCGTCTTGGCCCAAGACTGGGACGTATTCAGCTTACAAAAACGTTGGCGTGGTTATGTGTGTGTGGGTGTGAGTTTGTTTATGCATGCAATTGGGGACCCTGAACAATAGAGGACAATAACTTTTCCGATTGACAGAGGGTCCCCGATTGACAACTGTGTACAAAACATACGGGTGTTCTTCTTAAAAAAGTTAGCTTACAAACAAAAGAGGAACAATGGGGGTCGCCAGTTGCACGCACCCACACTTGTGTGTATACCTGTGCAAGGTCCAGACGGAGCTCTTCTACGAATCAACACAGCCGCGAATTGAGGTCCGGTTTAAATCGAGGACGTCCTCAGTTCGCAATAAGGTGAAATTTGAGGCAGCAGTCAGCATTTATGAGGGTCGGCGAAATTTCAAGGCATTTGGAAGCCGTCCCCGGTGTACACATTTAACACGCCGGGTGTTTAAAAACACCCGCTCTAAATGACAGGTTTGGCACATCCATGGATGATATAGCGCCCTCTCTAGCTCTCTGTCCGATCCGGATTGCTGAGCATAATAAACGTAGCCAAGTGCAGGGGACGCATAGCCTAACCCCAACAAGTATAAAAGCCTCCAAACTGTCCAAAAGCATCAAAGCGTTGACTTGCCATCACGCCTGTGGACTTCTGTAGCCGTTCTGAGATGAAGGTTTCTTCTAGTGGAAAATATGGTGAGTGAAAACGAGTGAAAGCGTGGCTAAAGTATGGCTGCTATCACCACCCCCCATGTTGTCATAGGCTAATGTAGATCTTAAACCACTGTTAGAGTGAATGTGCAAGTGGAATAGGTATACGTATGCAGTCCAAAAAGCTCAATTACATAATCCAGTTGAACAGGTTCATGCAGCACATTTTTCCAGCCGCAAGACTTTTCTGTTGTCAGTATGTGGTGGTTCTAGGCCTAATTGTGTTTAAAATGTTTTCTTTGGGGGCAGACGTTAGGTGGATGTGGCTGTTTGGAGCCCAGATACCTGCCCCCCTTACACCACCTTCACCACCAGTCCATACCAAATTAAAAGAAGACAGGCAGTTTAATGAAAATAATGTTCAATTTGTTTTCTTGCCAGCTGGCCTGTTCACCGTAAGTGGAGGCGTTTGGACAGTATGGCTGATTCGTCCACCGGTTCCAGCAGCAGGTGTACTTCATCTGTTGCTCCAAGTGATGACACGTCTGACGTCCAGGAGAACTGTGGTGTGACCGTAATGCAACCCAGCAATGGGGTTGGCTGCAGGAAATGGGACAAGAAACACTTCTGCTTTTACTGCGATGTACCCCAGGCCAAGCTCCCCCGTCATCACCAGTCATGTCACAAGGAAGAAAGAGAAGTCGTCGAGATCGCCTGCGAGCTCAACGCTAGTGTGCGTAAGAAACTTCTGTTGAAAATTCGCAATAAAGGTAATCACAGGCACAATTGTCAGGTTCTTTGTGAAGGTCGTGGTGTACTCATTGTCGGGTACAGGCCAAATCGTAAGGTATCTCCGCATGCGTATGGACCATGCGTATATTGTCACGGCTATTGTGTGCGTACCGATTTGTGGCGACACGTGTGCCCTTTGAAGCCAGCACCCCCTCTGCAGACTGGTAGCACCGGTAAGAGGGCTCGTGTGGGTGGATGGGTCTCCCACAAGAGCGATTTGTTGAAACCTCCTCCTGTTGGCGTGTCGTTCCAGTTGCAACAGGTTCTTAGTCCAATGAATAGAGATGATATGGCTTTGGTAGTCAAGAATGACACGTTGATTGTTGAATTAGCCAAGCGTGAATACATGAAACTAGGGCACGATGTAGATCAGCATGGCTACATCCGTAACAGGGTACGTGAATTGGGTCGACTCGTCATACAACTCCGAAAGAACACTCAGCAACCAAGTGCATCACTCAAATCATTTGTCCATCCGCACCACCTTTCTGATATTGTGAAGGCCGTGCACGATATTTCCGGCTTTAGGGAAGACAAGCAGTTGTACGATGTTCTGTCACTAGTGCTGAAGATTGGTCATTCCATCAAGAAGTGTGCACTCCTGAAAGGAAGTGCCCTAGAGTACGGTCAAAAACACAAAGCGGAGCGTGTGGAAGAGTTTCTGCAGGTGTGTGAATTGAACTGGCGAGGCCTTGTGTCCACACATGCACACACAGAACGCTGTACCAAGGAAAACGATAAATGCCAATGTAGTTCACCTGTCGTCGTTCAACTCCTCCAGGGTGCTCGGGGCAGACGAATCAGGCCAGTTTGGCAGAAAATTGAATGAGGTGAGTCTGTGCCACCTCATCATGTTCAACCGAAGAAGGCAGGGGGAGGTTTCAAAGATGAAACTTGAAGATTTCCACGAGCACAGCACCGCCGAGGGGGAATGCCTGTTGCGAGTGATGTACCTGCCAAAACTTTTCTGCAAATTCAACGCGGTTCTAGCATGCAGGTAGCAGTGGGTCGTCCAACTTCAAAGTTGATTTGTTCTGCGCACCACCGGTACGATGTACTTTCTATCACGGCAAGTCACCACCTTGTGCAGTGCAGTGTTGCATCGAAACAACGCAGCGTGTTTCCATAATGCAACGTCAATGGCAATTCACCACGCTCATTTTAAATACGGATACCCCGATTGCAAACTGGCTCTGTCGGCTGGCAGAGTTTCACCGCATGAGGGCAGCATCCCCACGGCACCTCAAAAGTTGTTTCTTCCGAATTTTTCGACATACTTTTATCGATTTCCATTCAACAGGGACAATTCAGACAAAATAATTTCACAAGGTGGTTACTACTATTACCATCTTTTACCAGTTATGCTTTCGGAGAAAAATCCCACTTTTCTCCGGGGGAATAACCAAAGTATGACCCTACCTTTAAAAACTTTCATGTTTAAATTTGACGAATAACGTTTTATGTTATTTCTCATTTTTATGTTGAGTCACATAGCACAATTTGATTTTGTGTGTCAACTGCGAGTAATTTGTTATGCGTGCCAAATTTACTACTTGTATGGTTTATTGCATAAAATTAGAATAACTTGTAATTTTAGGTTTTGAATTTATTTCCGAAGTCAAAGAAAAAAAAACATAGTCCATTATTAGTAAGGGTGAAGGGCTGGCATATTTGTCCAGATCTGTGCCTGAATCGTTTCTTTGACCATTGTACAGCCTTTACCTTAACAATCGACTTTGGACGCAAAGGTTAACGACCGCTGATCCACTGTCTCGAAATTCCTTGCACACGTACGCGAATACATGTTCCCAAAATGTTATGTTTTGCTTTTATACCTAAACCTACTACGCAATGTCGTTTATAGACAACGAACTCGTGCATAGTAAGACCTAGAAACGGTCATGCAATAACAAAAGTCCCTTTTTGTATCTCCGGGTAGATCGGAAGACTGCCACAGCGTTTGGATGTGTGTGAGTTTGTTTCTGCATTCAATTGGGAACCCTAAACAATAGTGGACAATAAGGTTCCCGATTTACATAGGGTCCCCGATTGACAACTGTGTACACAACATGGATGGTCTTCTACAAAAATTAAAGTAAAAATAAATAAGGAACAATGGGGTATCCTGTTGCAGGTAAATACACACTTGTGCGTGTGTGGGCCATGAACTATTCACGCCTTAGCTTGTTCTATTTTACGAATCACGCACGACCACTGCTCGCAATTATTGATTGCTCACAAAATGGAGTGAGAAAATATCTGAGTTTTTTTTTCAGGCTGTATGTTATCCAAGTTTTCATTCTTCTATGGAAAACTAGATGAGAGTAATGAAAAATGATCCAGGACATCTTCAATAAACGGCGGCGTGTCTTCCTTCTGTACGTGGCTCTATAAACGCGGTTGAATAAATAACCAATGAGCTAAAATATTTAAACATGCATTGAATTTATAGAGAAAACTGAAGAATCGCCTATTAACCATGTAAATTTGCACAATGGTCATATAAGCTTTTCATGTCATCAATATTTCCAGGGCATAGCCTCTAGTGATACAGGTATACAGTTCAAAGACCGACTTTTGGGTACTATTAGGTTTGCAGCCAAGCTTGGGGCAAAAAACGAGTATTTGTAAATTGTATCTAGTACGACATCATTCTTTAATTACGTGAGAGGCAAGGTAACAGAAACTCCGCATACGGTGCGTGTAGAGCGGTTTGGGTACAGTGCAATTGTCTCGTTTGCAGACCCCCAATCCAATCAATATACCAAACACAACTTTTACTATCGAGTATTCCGTTTAATAAGGGGATTATTCCTTCCACGTGTCGTGGGACAGCATGCCTTTGCAGCCCTTAACCATGGTTTTTTCTCAATATTCTGTGCACAGTAGTTCTATAGACATTTTTCACCGTTTGGCCGTGGGATGATAAGCACCAACGGTGTTCAACACGAACAGGGATCCAGTCTGACATTTAATGAACACTTAACCAGCTCCAAGCCTAAACATTACAGAGACTGGGCATGTGATGATGATGTCCGTGCCATTCATTTAGCATGTTTCATCGCCATCTGAATTTATCTGCATATCTTTATGTGGGTAAAGTGGAAAGTAGCACCAAGAGGATACATTTAACACATTGCTAAATGGCTAATTGAAAAAGCTATGAGGGCAATCGGTGATTTTAGCAAAGGTGAACCTTTAAGGTCGTAGCATGAAAAGAAATTGATGAACGAAGCCTTTATACATGTTCAGATTTAGGGAATGTAAATGTCTCTCCAGAATATTCCAAAATGTCTAAACAAAACCAATCTTTCATTATTTCGGGAAAACAAAAATCCCAACTTTTTCAATGAACGTGTCTGGGTTTTATATATAAAGGTTAGGCACAGCATTCTGATAATCAGTTCATTAGGAAGTTTAAAAAAAATTCACGCAACAACACGTCTGTTGTTTCTAGCGTTATATCCTAGACAACAGAAAGAGAAATACACAAAGTCCCTATTTACCTCTTGAACTCAGATCTATATTTCTCGTTGTTCATCCTAATATATTCGCGACTCTTCTGACCCTTGAACACCCGTTGACAGTGTGTGGTCTTGCACATCGAACGGTTCTCCAAACACTATTGTACCCCAGTTGCACACACACCCCATCGGTTACCCATTCTGTTCCCGTCACCTAGCTGGACAGCGTCTGGTTGATTGTCTTCTATCGATGATATCATTTTTCTTATCCCTGCTGGAGTACACGTGCAAACACTAATTGATTGCATGCAAGGGTTAACAGTTCAAGAGGGTGTCAATCCATGTAGGGGAAGATCGCGCCACCTACATTTAATTAAATGGCCATATTGAGGTACGATGGTTTTGAAATCACTTTTGCAGTAGACGTGTTGGAAGCAAAATTATGGCAGATTTTGTCTAATGATACAGCAAAAGTTCGTCTTCGTGTACGGGTTGGCCAGGTTTTGAGAAAATGGTGGCCATGTACATGTACTGCTATCAAACGCCGTATGAAAGACGCAGTTACAGTAGGGGGCCGTCCATACATACGCGCAAGGGGAGACGCCGTTGCGTCCACCATGCTTATAGAGGGGATGGGAGGGGATTAAGCCAGTGCGTACCACACGCAAACCGAATCACTGCGTACGGGGAAGGGGCCTGAAACGTCGACATTTCGTTCGTACGTACTTTATGGACGGCCCTTACCGTATAAGCGTCGTTTATAGGTGCCGTTTGATGGTTAGATTGTGTGCACATGAAGAAGTAGGTCATTTGTGATCCCATGTTCCTTTGTGGTTTGTTGCCGTGGGCGACAAAGCCAATAAAGCAAATAAACGTGTCCCGAACTCTTATCAACAGATCGTTTTAGAAATAGGCCTATTGATAACGGCTACAAAGGTCCAGTTTATTTCAGCGCCTATCGCTCAGGAATAACAAAGGTTTAAATTTTCCAAAGACGCGATTCTTTTCCATTCTCAAAACGCAGCTCGTTGGACACAAAAGAACTTTTCCTCCACATTTTTTCAGCATGACCCTGTGGATACTCGAGGACACTTTCGTCATCACATGGACCCTCGCCATTGGTGTAATTGTGATCTTTTTGCTGCAAGTTCCTTGGATTTTTTAACTTTAACAGTCTCGATGCCATCAATTACGATCTTAGTTTCCTTTTCAGCACGACGTTAGGCAATATTGTACTGTACTTCCAAATGGTTCAAACTAATTATAAGTAGTGTAAAGAACCGTATGGCGATCTAACGACTTTATACAGTAGGCACTGGAAAACAGACCGAACAATGATAGTTATATTCAGACAAACTTGGATTCTTAGGTCTGGTCGGTCGATTCATGGCAACAAACAGTGTGATATCTAACAATTGTTGCCTGCAGTGTACAAAACGCATTGACCCCGTTATTTCGACCCATCTCACAGCTGGGGGCGGATTCCCCCCCCCAAAAAAAACCTGCTGTGTCATTACATCCTAATCATTACTAAGACGATGTTTATACCCAGGCACACATACATGTTTTTACGGTCAGTTGAAGTCCATAGCTAGATGCGCGCCAGTAGGTGTGTTTTGAGCACCGCTGTGGAAAAGTACGCATTTGTTGCTGACATGTCTCGGAAAAATGCGCACTACGCAAGAAGTGTCATGTCCCATTCGTGAAACAATGGTGTCCAAATGACAGCAAACAAAGAGTTACACTTAAAATTCTTAAAACCTCAATTCCCAACAAACAGTCCCCTGCTGGCTCTTTAAAGGTTAAAACACCTTTAAAGAATTGAACAGCAAATCAATATTCAGCTGCAAGGAAAAACATAATAATCCTGGTGTCCTTTAGTGAAGTTTTTTTTTTCGTTTTGTTTTGGCCCTATTTTGTGTTTTTCTGTGGGCAGGGAGAAATCTAGGATTTATAAGAACATATATATTCTAATGACAATGAAAGTCTAGTTACGTCATTAATTCCCCAAAACGTCTCTCTTAACAATAAATAACATTACTAATACAAATTCTCCAAAAATACGTAAAAGAAAACCGAAAAATTGTAGTTGGTCCAGAGGAAAGTTAAAAAAAAACAAAAAAAAGAAAAACATGGGAAGATTCGTTGTCCTTTCTGTCATTGTCCACAGCTGTCTCGGCATGAAACCTCACCACGTTGTCAAATGCGTTCCTGCAGCATGTTTCCGCCTTCTTTTAACCGTAGGAACCACTAGGATTGGAACTTATGATATACTTTAATATAATTTAATGATTTTGGGTATTCGTTCTCTACAGCCGGAAAAACAAAATGTCATAACTGACTTAAAAAAATCTGACTTTTTGCCAAATAACCACCACCAATTCGTAATTTTCGAGCACATCTGTGGGGATCACACGCTGACTCCTGAGGACTGAGTATGCCGCGGCGAAACACAGCGAGCATGTGGGTTACCAGCTACCTGGCGGTGGCGATCACTGTGTACAAAGAATGTATGGGGTCTACAACACTTTGACAGGTAACCTTGCTTTATCTATGGAGCCCACCTGAGCAGTTAATCAGATTACGGTCTGCAGGGACTTCGTTCTAACTCCTTATGTTTAATAGCTCCATGGTATACACCACAGCCGTGTTCCGTTTGTAGAGCCGCACGCTTTTCCTGAGCAAGGCTCGTTATATACCACTGCCGTGTTCTGCTCGAACCACCCATGGTTCTTTGCCAGGGTTAGGTACACTCCTAGCCTTTCGTCAAGGCCTTTGTAGCTTTGTGCGTGTAACTGCAAAGCGCGACCGTTGAATGCCGCGAAGCGACTGGGCGTAAAAATGCCCCGTTACAACGCTCCCTTATTTTATGTTCTTGATAAAAAAAACTTCTTTTCCTCTTCCGAGACTTTTTTTATAGGCTCGTTAAATTTTTAGGCTGTATTTCTCTATTATTACGACCCAGATGAGAAAATATACCAACATATTCACGTGATCTTACGCAGCGGTGCTTGGGCTGAAGACTTAGTGTGCCGGCCATCGCTCCGTTCAAGAACCCAGCGATGGCCAAAAGAGAAAATTAGGTTTCACTGAACCGCTAAAATACGTGCCCTGAGACCTCGACAGAGATATATGAAATTGAGGAAGACCAATGTGTACAGTTCAATCTTATTTTACTTGCAAATTTATTTCTGTGTTTTTATTCTTTTGTCTTTTTGCTTTACTGAAAAACAGAACCTGTCATGCTGTCGCGGGGGAAGACTGCCTCACGTTTATTTAGTGTCGCTCTTGCTATTTCTAGTAATAGGAGCCAGTGTTTCTGTGCATGCGTCTCATGTGCTTCCACACAACGTGCGTGATGCAAGTGGCTTTACGTTGTGAAGGCATCCAATCACAAAGTACCACTTCTTACAGTCGTTAGTTAACTCCATACACCCTCACCTACATACACATTAATGGAAAATTTATTTTAGACATGTGTGTGTGTTTGTGGTCATCAGTTTTTGTGTGCTTTTTTTGTCTGTCTTTCTTTCAGGAGCTGATGCCCGCACAAAATCTCAACATACAAAATGTCCAAGTACTTTTAAAAATGAAAAAGAGAAGGGCTTAAGTGTAACAGTTTTCGGCACTGAGGTGTCTATTATTTTGGAATGACCCCTGGCAACAGAGCTCCAAGTAAGTGGATATTGTTGTATACCGGCCAAACAGTGATAAACAACCAGATGGGTTCATGGTATTTTAGGTGCAATTGATCTAAATCATCTAAATAATAGCCATATTTCTTCTTCAGTATTGGTGCTACCGTAACAAGCGAGATATAAAAATATTTTCTTTTGGAATTCGACAATTTTAAAACAGGTGCCAAGAAAACGGTGAATAATTTCTGTCGGTTATGTTTAGGCCTATTTCCTAGATTTTTTTGTTTTGTTTCGTTTGTTTGGTTGTTTGTGGGGGGTGTTGGGGTCTTTGTTTGCTTGTTTGTTGGGGTGTTGGGGTCTTTGTTTGTTTGTTTGTTTGTTTTGCTGGTGCACTCAGTATACAGTGTAAACCCCCGGGCCACCAAAAGTGAGCAAGAAAATGCTGTGTATCTTCTACATAAAATGTCAAATCTCGGTATTTATAATTTTACACAGTTCAAAGAAGACTCGTGGCTTAATGAGCCTCGAGCCAGGCCAATAGAGAGCGTGATTTTCCTAGCAAGAGCGGCTATTTTGGTTTGGAACGGCACTTCGTTTGTTTACAAACGACTACGAAGTGCACGTGTTAAGGACCACGCCGCTTCCATCAAAATGAACACTCCCAACCAAAACGGCTCATTTCAACCTATGACTGGAGACTTCTGCTCAAGGCGGATAGAGCCTTAAAGTACATGGTTACGCAAAGAGCTGCCGGATCCTCTCTCGGCAGCTACGGGGATTATACATGGGCCACCCTCTCTAACTGAAACAGTGGGAAATTGAGGGTCATGGCGGAATTTTATCTTTGCGTTTTTCTTAAGTAAAAACGCGGAAAAAGTAACTTAAGGGTGGGTCATAAGTAATTTCATTAACAACCTTTCACTTCTGGCATTAATCTTTCTATTGGTCTCCTCACTTATGCACTTTTTTCGATTCATGTACTTACATGAACGATGAGAATGCATAAGTCCTTGACAATTTTACTTCCTTACATTTGATTGGTTGTAGATTCAGGTCGGACTGGCATGATAGAGTTCGTGTCAGCAAACTTTGGTTAACTTAGACTTCGTGCATGCAGATAATTCTTTAATTAAAGTTTGTCCGTAAAGTGTAAATTGCTAAATATATTTCTGATTTTCGTCTTCATTATTGTAATTAAAAACCACGAACATAATTTTATGTGCATAAAAGTTTAACAAGTCTTACAGGTCATTACGTATTTTAGATTTTTTGAAGTGACAGGTGAAGTTTTAGCTCGTTATTTCTCTATCATGTCAGGCAGGTTTCTTTTAGCTTCTATTAAAATGCCAGTGAAACATTTTACAAAGGTGGATATTTTAGGTGATTTTTGGAGCAGTACATGACTGAAAACAATTAATTCCCACTGCCGTTCGATATGGCCAGTCGTCGTTGGAGGCTGGTCTAGGCGAGGGGCAAGTCCTGCAACCCCACAAGTGTACATGGTACAAACAGGTAGGTGCTATGAGAAAATTACCGTGGCATTTGCACTCACGTTCCGTATAATTGTTTTTTGTTATACCAGGCTGCATTCTGTAGACGATGGACCATTTACTATTTTCTTCTGAAAGGAGTGAAGTCCTCGTAGATACAGCAAACGAACATTTTATCAATTTTAAATTGTCAGAGTTGCATTCCTCACACCACCACACGAAGTGAAAAAGATAGTCTTTCCTGGAATCATTTCTCAATTTGTATTAATACTGAAAAAGCAAATTGGCCAGAAGAGGCTCTATTGTGCCTCTTACGAATGGTTTGCTAGGGCTGGTGGGAGATGATGACATGGCACCTCGGTAAACTTCCACCAGCCTGGGCTGTGCTTGCCATTCCAAGCTTGCGGAAAGAGGCAAAATCGGGACCGACTATTTCTGGACAATGAGACAAAGCAGTCTGAAAATACTGTCTCACACCTATAGGCCAGCATACTTAGTCAACCAAGTCGCCCCACTCTTAACAAAGCGTTCTTTTTTCCAAACAGATCCCTCCGATGATGAAGAAGATGACTATGCTTGAACCTCAAGATGTCTACGTACGTGTGGTGCCAAAAGAAGACCGTTAACCTCTCACACTCCAACAGTGACTACTATTCGTATTGAAAAGAATGGAGCTCGTTTCACAGACCCAATCAACTCAAAATTGCTCAGCTTATAAATACCGCACGCCCTGCCTGCCAATATTTTATGTGATGCATATTGCTAGTGTTTAGGTTGTAGATTTTCGCCAAGTGAATATAAGTTTATATTATCTCTTGATTCATTGCTTATAGTTGGCATGATTTTTGTCAAGCTGTAATCCATTCAAATAAATTAACAGAAGAGATAAAGCTTATCCAAGTTACCCTTACATACAACCACACTTAAAACAATTGTCACGGTTTCAATTTTTTATTTTTTCAGCTTCGACTACAAATCATTTAATGGAACCTCAACGATTACCTTTTAAAAGTCACACCAGACAAACCTTAGCTCCCTATATACGTTATTAAATTCTGGAAACGCAGGAAGGTTTAAAATGGAATAATATTGGTGCACCACTTGACTTTAGTTTTGGCCCCTGCTCGTCCCCTTTACAAACTACATTTAAGCACTTGCTGCACTTTTACAGAAACACACTAGCATGCGTTTGTACTAGTTTATAAAACTAGACTTGTACAGTACTAGATAACAAAAGCAGACTTACGTACCGTTGCTCTCGGGAGTTAAAAACACCACCAATGCTTACAGATCTTCAAAATACTCTCTCTCAGTGTGGCTCACTAAATGATTCATTTGTTCATTCATTTGTTATAAACTTAGAAATTGCCGGTTTCCGCTTTCTGGCCTAATTGTCCTTCACAAATACGCTTCAAAATTATCAAAAAGGAGCTTAGGTGTTTGAAAAAAACTTACAACTGACCAAAAATGTTCTCAGCCACAAACTTAAACGAGTCTATCAAACGCAAATATCCCAGTGAAAAATTAAAACCGTTTTAGGAATGCATTTCAATTTGCTGGAGATTTGCAAAATTGCTTTCAGAAATAAATGAGTGTCGTAATTTTCCAAGTTTTGATAAACAATGGGCTTGGGTGTTTTGAGGGGACGTTTAAGGTAGCAAGAACCATTGGCACCTGCTCTAAATTTTCCATTCACGTGACAATGGTCTGTAATTTTCTACCCC
The DNA here is from genome assembly GCF_054643075.1 of Acanthaster planci. NCBI lineage: Eukaryota > Metazoa > Echinodermata > Asteroidea > Valvatida > Acanthasteridae > Acanthaster > Acanthaster planci. Next base: position 5,824,131 of record NC_141797.1, read on the forward strand.
TGTTTATTTTATTTCTGCAACGTATACACTTGTGGCCTGGAAAATCTTTGTCGTTTGATTTGTTTTCTATTGTCTTGGATTCTTGAGGTTTTCTACACTGACAGTTAATGGGATTGTTTGGCACATATTATCGTTGTTGTATTGTTCTCGCTTTTTTTTGAGACCAGCGGGGCAGAGGTAGAGGATTTGCAAATACTGGGTTGATGTAAGTTTGTTCTTCGACTAAATTCCCAAAACTGCTCCCTGCATCTTTTCCTCTATAGCTCTCAAGGCTCGTACACTGAACCTCACATCTATAAGAATTACATAGCAACCACAGGGTTTGTTTTCTTGCAATACAGATTTAAAATTGACTCAGAAAACAAAAAGTTTGTTTGGAATTTCTAAATTTCACATTTTTTCTTTCTCTACCCCAAGTGATACAATTTTTTATATGGGAGAATCTATACCTTGACAATCTCGCTCGTAAAGATCGAGTTCTTCTGGACGATAAAAATGCGAAAGACAAGAACAAATATTTTTTGTTGTTGTTTAACTTGACTATCAATCTATAGAAGTTTTTGATGCAACAATAATGTTGCTCGCTTTGCTTGCTCGACAAAAGTAAATTTATGGCGTCACTGTTAAAGCTATTTGTTGATACCTGAAGTGGAACAGTTTTGTCCTTTTACGTATAACCCGAAACGTTGCTGCTAAGATCATTTTGCTTTTCTATTTTAGCGATTTTATATATGGGAATAGGAAAGTGGATGTTTTTGAAATTTAATTCATCATCCATGTTGTACGTTGTTGTTCCTTCTGTATGAACTTGGTACTTTGCTTTGGCTTCAATAAAGCGCTTGATCTTGGGGTGTAAACTCTCAAAGGGGTTTGCAGACACCACTTGATCCATTCATTGTCCTCATTTTTAGCGTTAACAATGGCTTTTTTAATCTTAATCTGTTAATGGTCCATAACCGGTGGTGTTAATAAAAAGGCAATAATTAATTTTAATTAAAAACATAAGACCTTTTCATTTTAATTAAAATCCTGGTATCAACCCCGCTGGGATTAATGGCTCCACATATATCAACAAATATTATGGTCATTATTTTTCAAATAAAATTTGACAAAGATTTCAAATAATCTTCTCCCCAGGCATACACCACAGGCCTGTAGACTCCCATTGGCCAGACTCCAACTACTGCAGAGTAAGGAGTGTTGTAAGATCAGTAACCCCAAGATGCCCATATGACCGGGAAATGGCAAGTAGTAAAAAAATCCACCATGCTGCTCAGAGTTATTTGAGGGGCGTGGCTACAAATGTACTTCCACGGCAGCATGATGAAATGGAGCAAGAGAGGGGACCTGAGGGATGTATTGGCTACCATAAAACAGTCGTGCAGGTTCACTCATGACCAGGAACTCCGGGAATCTATGTGGTGATGATTTCTCTGCGTCCCCAGTTTTTGACGTTACGGCTCGGAGGGATTTAAATTTAACTTTGATCACGGCTTCCAAATAAAAACTTCCGAGCTCTTTACACACAGAAATGAATTTGTCGTATATTTTTTGCTTGCAGTATCTAAAAAAATTTTGCACGTCTTTGTAAGTTTCTAAGTAAGCATTTTTTTCTCAATTATAACGCGACCTTGGCCTCAAACTGAAACTGGCTTTGAGTTGTTTATTCAAATCGCCCCTGCACCCGGCACGACCATCTTAGGCTGCATGAGGGCGATTAATAAAAATCGTCGCTCGTCCCACCATCGTCCCCAGTGGTTTCCGCCGCTTTGCCTCCATTATTAGCCTCGAAAAAGGAAACATTCCCCCTATCCCCGATGATGTATCCTGATTTGATGCAAAAACAGCGAGGAAACGATTTATCTTATGTATTTGGTGCTTTTAATTCCAACGTGTCTCACGTCTCCTGTGAATCGTTACATCCACTTTGCTTTTAAGACGGACTCCCGTAAAACAATGGATTCCAGATAGGTGGCAAAATCACCCAAGTAATGGTTAACTGTATAAGGGTGATTTACAGAGTAAGGGGGTTGGTAGATAATAATCAATCGTAATATGATGAAATATTCTTTTTGTTCATTAACAAGGTTAAAGTGTGCCCGACTTTAACCCTGATCTCATTCTGATTTATATTCGTACATCATCCACGACCTTTCCATATATTTTTAGAAAAGGCCAAAGTGTATTAGACAGACTTCCTACTCCACTACACATAACACGTTCACCTACATTTAAATGGCTATTTGGAGGTGCGCAGATTCTGATTTTTTTCCCTGGGAGTCGTGTTTTATGCAAAATAAAAGCAGATTTAGTTCTTGGTTCCGATACAGCAAGGGTTTTTCTTGGTGGACGGGCTGGTTAAGAGGACAGACAATGATGGTCTTTTACTGCTACTCAATGCCTTACGAAGAACATAAATCGGTTACAGTATACTACCTCCATAGTCTTTCTGTGCAAGCCTCGTTTATTAGTTGGTTACTGCGGGGGGGCAAAGGTAATACCATAAATAGCCGTTTCACGAACTCTTATCAACTGGCCGCTTATAGTTATATTGATAACTGCTACAAAGGTCCAGTAAACTATCGGCAAAGACACTTTAAATATATCAAAGGTCTAAATTTACCAAACGCAATTCTATCTCAGTGTTTCATATTTTGGGAACGCTGTTCGTTTCAGTTTCATGACAAAGGAGAATCGGTCTGCCACATTGACTCCTCATGGCGCTGTGGATACTTGAGAACACTTTCTCCATTACGTGGACCCTCGCTATTGGTGCAATTGTGATCTTTTTGCTGTAAGTTCCTTATTTTTGTTAATTTCAACCGTCTCAGTGCAACCAATTATGACCTTTCGTTGTAGCACCAAGTTGGGCAATATTTTGTTCTTGATCAAAATTGTACCTCTATACTGGGTGAACTTTACTTCCGTATCGTTTGAAGTAATTGTAAGTACTATAACAAGCTGAATCGCGGTCTGAGGACTTTTTAACAGGTAGTGAACTAGGTGGAAAATAAGGTGGACATTGACAGAAGAAGGACGATATATACGCACACTAAATGAACACATCATGGACACCGGTTTACGGTTTGTAGATTCTTCAACTCTTGATTTTCTCCTTTACATGCGATCTTGTAAATCAGTAACAATAACACAGGTTGGAGGCAGTGAAGTACACAACGCTGCATTTTTTTTAAGAGACCTCGGATATTTTCTTCTTTGGAGCCCAGAGTGAAAGTGCATCAAGCAGCATTTCCGCGCCAAATCTCGCGCACGTTGCACAGCAACTAAGGCAGATAACGCGCTGAGCACATGGTCCATCCGTGCTTGCTGCAATATGTTTATCTAAACAAATCTATTTATTGTTTAAAATCCATTCTTCAAAAGCCCATGGATCACATTTAATTTTCTTTCCGTTGAAAGTGGTTTGGCGGGGAAAAAACAGAATGACCAAACATACATCCTGTGGTGCCTTTTGCCATCCGTTGGCTTGTGTTGTCTTCAGAAAGAAGCGTGAAAATGTCCTTTTATCGGTTCAAAAAAGGTGCAAAATGCCCCCCATCACCTGAACACGAGCCACGCCCCCCAAAAGGACTTTTCCCCTCAAAAATGCAATTACAGCCTGACGGAGAGGGTTACCATCAGATTTATTCAGAAGGAACTAAGAAATCATAATTTATGAGTCCCATTTTATTGCAAAATATGTGTTACCAAGGAATGTTCCGGGTGCCGCATTTTTTTCTTCGTGAGTAAGGTCTAACACGTAAATGTAGATATTTCTGTTTGCAATGCGTTTATTTTTAAATTAAGAAGTTTTTGCTAGTTCACTCAGTATACAGTGTAAACCTCCAACCAACAATGAGCAAGGGAATACTTGTCATCTTCGACATTAAATGTCAAATTAAATGGCGGTATTTAGAACTTTACATGGTTTAAAAGAGGATCTAAAGCTCAATGATCCCCGAGTTGGACCAAAACAGGGCACAATTTTCATAGCAACGACGGCTTTTGTCGAAACTACACTTCCCTGGTTCACATAGGACAATGAAACGCACGCGTTGTAGGCTCGTCGCTACCAACAAAATACTTCCAATCTACATGGTTCTTTCAACCGAGAGGGGTGTTTCTGCTCAGGGCAGAAAGAGCGCTATTGAACAAGGTCACGCAGAGAGCTGCGGATCCCTGCTTGGCCGCCAAAGCAATTTTACAGAGGCCACCTTTTCTCACTGAAAATGTCGAAATGACTGTCATGACGGCATGAGTGCTCATGAGTGAAATTGCGGAAAAGACATCCAAAGATGGGTTAAAAGGAATTCCATGAAAAATCACCTCTGGCATTATCGTTTCCATAGGTCTCCTCATTCGTGTACCTTTCTTTTCCATGCACATAGTTACCTAAATGAGAAGAATGTATAACTTGGTGAAAATGTACCTCACTGCATCTGATGGGTTGTAGATTTAGGCCGGCTGGCATGATATATTTTGTGTCAGCAAAGGTTTAAGTAGACTTCAGAATCATCGTATATGCAGACTATTTTAAAGTCTATTCCAGTAAAAATGTAAACTGCTAAACGTTTTATTTTTTCTCTTTTTATTTTATTATTACACTATATGAATAAAAATAATTTTGTCTACGTAAAATTATAGCTTGTTATAATAGTCATTATGAGTTCTAGAGTTTCTGAAGCGGCAGGTCATGTTTTGCACAGTATTTCTCATTCGTCCCAGGTGATTTTTCAGTTTCAGTAAATATGCCAGTAAATATTTTACAAAGACAGAGTTTGCGGGTGATTTTTTTTGGAAGTAAATGACTGAAAAAAATTAAGAATTTGTAAGCTTCTGCAAGTCATTTTTCCTGTACCAAAAGGTCCCAGAAGTGCGTCATTGGTAGTCAACTTTCAGGCTGTGAAGGAGATTATTTGAAATGTATTTGCTCTTAGTAGTTCTAAGATAATCAATTTAAGCAAGTAATCAAACTTAACTTTGTGTAATATCAATAGACCTAATTGAAAAACAAACCAGGACTTTCAACTTAACTACTTACTTACCGATGAGGGGGAAACATTGTAAATTTCTTCGACTGTGCATGATGGTATATGGATGGATTCAGCCGTCCCCAGAAAAGTAACAATACAGAGTTTAAAACTTCGGCTTGTTTCAGGGAAATGTTATACCCCTAGCCCAAAAGACCAACTTCATTTTATTTTCACAGGTATGACTGGTGGTGCCATCAATATTTCCAGAGGTTGGGGATTCCCGTTGCCCCATACTACCCAGTAATCGGCAATGTCCATGAATGGCTATCAGTAAGTGAAACGAACACCCTAATTATGAACTGTGATTATAATTTCTTAAAATAACCTATCGGGTAATATTCGTTAATAGGGAGTTTTTGCACGCTCACGGTTACGTTTAGCAAACCGGATACGTCACCAGTTGTGTGGTTTCATGACGTCATACGCAGGTCACGAATTCGCTAAACGTACACACAGCACAGATATCTCGCTCGTTACACGTAAGTACAAAGCGCGTCAGAAAATTTCAAGTTTCCAGTTAATTGGAGTTACATTTTTCATGTATTTTTTCATCATGTACAGAGTGAAATTAAATGAATCGCTAACATATACGGGTCGGTTTGGTGGGCTCAAAATCTTTCGAATATAAAAAATATTTGTGTACAAAAAGTCGGTTTCAAGGTGATTTTCCGTTGTCGGAAATAGACTTTGCTTAGATAACAGCCTGTGCTAGCCTTCGCTTTCGTAGCTGTCACTCCTACAGATTTGTTTTACAGAGCCCATAATTAAAAGCTGCCAGGCACTCTTTGAAGGACAGGCTAGAGAAAAGTCACAAGAAGTGCACATGATACATTTTATTCATTACTCAGGCCAATCTTAATGAGTTGGTGCCTGGTGAATTCGTTCATGAATAGGTTTCCCTTACATGTACATAGGTCAGCACTGGTGAGGCCAGGTCTAGACTAGGCCTAGGCAAATACCTGCTAGGTCAATGGCCTGTGTGTGTAGGCTATCAGTGCTATATGGATTAACCACATTTTGGTTAAAATGTATCCCTGATCAGAGGTATGGACTCGGGGAACATCATGGTTCTCTGCCTAATTGTAGGCCTACAGGCATGACAGCAATGCTTGCATACAGAAACCATCAACAATTTATCCTATCAATTGTATGTCAGGATGGTCTCAACGTCAGGCAAAAAAAAACCCATCAACAAGGTTTTACCCAGCCCTTGACATTACGTTCCTCAAGCAAGTGCTTGCTTTTTGGCCCCTCGTAGACATCAACATATTGGAAGTATTGACCAAAAAAATAAATGAAAGCCTTAAACATGGTCCAACCAGATGGCGTTCATAGTGACTACAAGGGGGTGTAAGCTTCGCAAGCTCCTTTCTGCATTCAAAGCAAATGAATTTGCATCACTGAGAGTGTAAGTACCAGTTTAAATTTCCTATGAATGTATAATGCACCTGCCTGAAGCATATCTCTTAAATTTTCAATTTCTTTTGATTTTTTTAGTCTATACATGTACAAAGATGTAAACGCTGTCCCACTTGCCCCCTGAAGCACTCACCCCAGACCAGTTTCCCCAAGTCAAGGACCCATCTTCCCCTAAAAAAAGTAACAATAAACCGTGACCTCAGTTAATAAAAAGTGTAATTTCTCCTCTAATTGCAAGGTGTGTTTAATACGTTTATATACTGTCAGTATGTTGTAGTGGTACTAGTGCCCTTAAAAAAGAAAGTGTTTCGATATGAATTAATTAATGTATCCAGCTCCAAAATTTATTAGTATGTTTGGCATCATCAAGTTCCATTTTTCTGATGAACCAAACCAAAATTAATGTGTTCAATTGCCATTTCGCATAAAAGAGGTCCATCCATTCTTTTTTCAGATGAAGCTAGGGTGCAGACCCCTCCACCCAAAAAGCGCAAGAAGGTTGAAACCACCGAATACATCCAGTACCTGAAGGACAAGTCAGAGAAGGAGTACGCTCTCAAATAGCAGCAGCTTGAGTTTGACCGAGAACGTTTTGAACTGAAGAAGAAAGAACGGCAAGCTAAGCTGAAACATGATTCACAGATAATGTACCTGATGCTGAAACATAACAAAAAAGGAGCTTTATACCAAATGACTTTTCATTTTTGTTGATCGTTTAGTTTTCAAGGCCCCGTTTAGAGTCAAGAGTTCATAGTTTTTAAAGCATTGTATTATTCGTAGTGTCAGAGGAACAACGTCATATTATCGACTTCACATTTTTGCAATAACATGCTTTTGTCAGTACAAGTTCAGTAAATAAAGATTGCTTGTTCAATATACATGTGAACAGACGTTTGCAATTTTTATTGCCAAGTCAACTGCACAGAAACCTAGTTTTTTTACTTGAATAAAGTGCATGTAATTGACAAATAATTGCAGTACTGCATATATTCCTACAGCCACTTTTTGAGCATGGCAAAACAAAAAATATTAAACGGAAACACAATCGTGATATGTCGCTCAGAAATGCAAGTGGAAGGGACGGGCTAGATACTTGAGGACTCAGTCCCATCCCAAGCAACCCTTTAAAGCCAATCTTGTGTTATGCATGAACAATAACCTTAAGATCTACCCTGCAATCCAGGCAGTCACTGACTGTAATTCAATCTTGGTTGTACAGGAGTTCCTCTTCAAGACAAGCATTTCATTCATGAAACAAATTTCACTTCTGCAATATGTAGAGAGTGATTTTAGATCAAATACTCTTCCAATCGGGGGTGAGATGCTATCCAAAAAAAATAGATGTCTCGCTGCCCTACAGACATGTGTGGCAGTTGGTGAACAATCCTCCTATCACGTAGTATTTTGCGATTGGCTGCAAAAGTAATTTCAAGTTCTTCTTGAAGTCAAGAATGGCCCAAAGAGTCAGGATCTTCCGGCATCCCCACTCCACACACTTTCTAACAGTGGACATTCGCTGATTGAACAGCTACTGCATGGGAGTAATGTGTGCTCCTTTGAATGGACCCTAAAGATTGTGATGTGTTGTGTATGCTGCATCTCCATCCAGACAAAATGGATGTCCATTGCTGTCATACAGGGGCATGACACCAAGCTGATCCAGAAGGCTACTCATTCGTAGGAGGGCGCAGTCATGCCTACAGCCTTCCACTGGCCAATATAGGTTTGCAATGATACCATTGGGTAGCATGAAGGATTGGTATTTAAGATCATGTACTCTTTTGTGTTTATTGAAGCAGATGCGTTAATTCTGGGTTGGTTGGCACATTAGTCTTATTGTCTCATCAATGAATCCTATGCAATGTCTGAGAGGAGCTCCTTGCTCCTGAATGGCATCTGTGTATCTCTGTAGCATTTCACCTTGCAACCAAGGAAGTGTCGAAAGCGAGCATGAAAGAAGTTGACTGTTTCCTTCATAACGAGCGATAGGGTTGACTTGGGACGTCCAAAAATCCTTTCAGGGTCTGATAATCTGTTGGGGTAGGCAATCGTCGGAGCGTGATACATAAAGCATCCACATACCTGATGTCACAGTCGGGTTCTGGCATACTATAGACTACAGAATTCCCAATGCTGCATGGAGCCGATGAAGTTTCTCACGGTCAAAACGAAACATATCCAGACACTGATCATCTGTCAGTGCTTCTAGAGAAAATTTGCTTAAGATAAGTTCATATGTCACTCTTCCTGCACTAGTCCCAGCACCAGATTCGAATAAAAAAAGCATTGTTTCTTCGTCATTTTCTTCCAAAGCCATAAACATAAGCTCGTCGATGGAGGCGGCCGCTCCAATGTTGAATATCTTTTGTCACAGCGTCACAATACGTTGGGATTGCGAAACAGCGTGTTGATCGTTAAGGATAAGGATAGCTAAACGTATGCGTACGCGTGTCCCTTTGCGTGCGAAGCCTTGCTAATTGAAAAAAAAAAAGAAAATTCATCCAATAATGATTATCATGGAAAGTCATACTACAGTGGTTTCAGCAAGGTAAAGCAATTTTTGATATACTGATGTTGGTCATTAGTAATTGTAATGCAATTTTCAAATCCAATGCAGAAAGGAAATAACAACTTTGGTGAAGAATGCGTCAGGAAATACGGGAAAGTCGTTGGGTAAGAATCAAGTAATTTTCAAAGCATTCATGACAGTTAATGAAATTCCCGATCTCCACCCTATAACTGCACCAAATTGGTGCTCTTTAATGCATCTGCTTCCTTTGGGATGCATGTATTTTTGTTCATACGTTTCTAGATTTTGATACTTGTACATTTACTGTGACTAATCCTGCTACAGTAATGCCGCCTTGTGGGCGATAAATAATTTTTGGAAAGGATGGGTTTGAGAGGGGAATGTTAATTTATTTGTTGAGTTTTTACCTTGCCTGACGTCCATTGTAACACTGTATGCTCAGTGTTTCCCCCGAGAGCGCGTGAAAAAACCACAAGTTTTGCTCAGGTGGGACTCCAACCCACGACTTCCTGCTTCCTGGAAATATAAATAGTTGTATGCGGTACCCACTGCTACATCTGACTCGAACCAGCCTGTATACACCAGCAACCTTGGTGGTCGAGTGGTTAAGATTTTTGCACTAATAAACAGGAAGTCGTGGGTTCGAGTCCCAGTCAAGCACTCTTGTGTTTTTGTTTATTTGGTTTTTTCCCACAAGCTTTCGGGCAAACACAAAGTATACATGTACAATGTTAAAATATACGTTGGGCAGGGCAAAAAGCCCAAAATTACATTAACTTTTTGGGGGGTTACAGAATAATATAATAATAAAGACTTGTAATATGCGCATATCCACCCGCGAGTTTTGTTTTTTTTTTTTGTTTTGTTCGGGTATCATTGCAGTCTCACTAAAACGTAAAGTGACGCTTAGACAGCATATTAATGAAAATGTTGAATACAGTTTCTCATTTCCTTTTCAGAATATACAAATTGCGCTCCCCGCTTCTCTACGTGTCGGATATAGGCATCGTGAAAAAGGTTCTGGTTACCGACTTCAGTAAATTTCCAAATCATTGGGTAAGAAAGAACAACCAACCCAACCCAACAAAACCTAAAAACCAAATCTGACACAATACACAAACGTGGGGGCCTGCGCATGCAAGCATTCAAGGACTTTCAGTTGATGTCAAACAATTAAGTTTCTACATTGTGACATGCCTATTCTTTCCTTATTGTATGCTATTGTGAATCTCATGCTCTGAATATGGCTATTTATTATTCATTGAGTTTACATGGGGGTTACCCGTTGGCCTTGGGAGTTGTGCAGACACTGGCAAAACTTCCCGAGGAGGACTCCATATGGATGATGTTAAGTAAAGAAACCAAAACCAAAGAAATTGCAGGTCGCATACAATTTGTGTTCATTCCCAGATGTCAAGGAAAGGGTGGTCACTGAGGAGCACGGTAATTCAAAGCGGGACAGGCACGAGCTCTTGTGCATCCCGCTTCCTTGTTCTGCCACAGTCTGCACAATTGTTGTATTGACCTTTTTCTTTTTTTCCCCCTAAATCAACTATGTTTGGTAACAGGACATCCCAGCATTAGGTTTCCCGCTGGACAAGGCTTTAACGTACATGAAAGGTCAGCGATGGAAAGACGCTCGTGCAATCGTAACTGCGTCTTTCACGGCAAACAAGCTGAAGCAGGTAAATCGCACCAACCACCTGTTCCGTTCCTGAGACGAAAGACCTATGTGTAAATGTATGTTATATGCTGGCGATCTACCCCCTATTCTACTTGTGGTGATCAGTCACACTTATTTACAGTAATCGTGCACTCAACAAAATATCTGACAGCGCAGCCTAGAAAAGTTAATTATGTGCGTACAAAGGCGACAAGCCTTGTTGCCTGAAACTGAGGTATATTGCCGTTGTTCTCCACAAATATAGATGGTGGATATATTCAACGACATCTGTGACCCTCTACTTGAAAACATCGAAAACGCCCACCTCCAAAACAAACCAATCGACGCAAAGAAGTAAGTATGCTTACGTCAACACTGGTTGCTGTTTGTACTATCGCCACCAAGTGTATCGTGGCAATGGGGATGCTCTACCTGATTGAAATCGAACAACCGACCGACCGGTCAACCGACTAACTGACCATACCACAGACTGACTGTCAGAATAACCTTTTGACTGATCAAAAATAAACGAATAAAAATAAACAATAAAGGTTGATTTAGGGTTTAATATTGTTGCATATTTAGTTTTATTGCCAACATCGCCTTTTCATCAGTAGGATTTTTTATGAAAACATTATGCAAAACCGGGGTTTTTTGTAATTGTGTCCTTTGCTCCCGCAAAATAATAGGAAAACGTTGCTTGAGAACATTGATCTTGTTGATGATAATCTAAATGAACTGGATGCATATACATACTAATATTCTCGCTGGTCAGCTTAGATTGTTAGTCAAACGGTTAACCAGGCAACCTCCATTTTGAAACGCAACCAACATTTCATCAGTTAAGTCAATATTTTGTTGTACAGTCCAAAATCCATGGAGTATTGAACAATGGAAAGATATCCAAATATAGAGATACATCCGTAGATTTATTTGCAGCTTTACCCGTCTGTAATGACATTTGACCATTGTCCCACTTATCTGTTTCAAAAAAAGGAATGATATCTCGAAATATATATCGCCTGCAAGGAAAATTGTATCATTACTTTGGGATTGAAAGTTAACATTGTAGGCTATTCAGCCAGGTGTGTTGTGTTCAAATTTTTGGTTTTCCTCATGCTGTGGAACGATACAGTTTTGGAAACATTTTTCATGCAACATTAGAAAGCCAATGTTTCCATTAACTCAGAAACATGCATGGTGGAAATCTTGAACTTCTATTTTCCAAAATGGCCCCCATCAAAACTGTCCATCGCATACCTTGCCTTCTAGATGACCTAAGACCTTGACTTCTGCGTGCACTGTTATTCATGAAACTGAGCTACCCATGGCAAATAACGCTTTATGAACAGCAGTCATCTTGAAGTGCCACAAAATGGAGGCAGTTTTGAACAGGGTTATTCAACAAAGCATCCCCCTAGACAGCCTAGTTCCTCCATTCTCTGGGTATTCCGACATTTTTTGGTCCAAAGCTCAGATTGAGCAATCAGAAATTCAACAGCGATCGCTACAACTATAGAGGAAGGACACAGAAGGGGCTGCAACTCAGGCACTTCAAAGTGTTCAATGACGGTCGCTGCCGAGTCAGACAAATAATAGAAAACATTCCAAAATGCCTGATTACTGCCTGCATCATAGCAGGACAAGTTGGGCCAGTAATATCCTAGCAATAGTTGTAGTTTTTGCTTGCAACTAAATACAAATTATTGCTGTGACCAGGAAATACAGAGAGAAAACCCTGGTATTAGACCTACTTTTGCCATCGTAAATAAACTTTTCCAATTTTTATACACTATACCATTATCAAGGCAAAGTTTGTAATTTTATTCTCCTCCGTCCAGTACATCGATCAGTGTTCAAAGACTTGGTACGAATTTGGCTAAGAAATATTGACTTTTATTGGAAAGCTAAGTTCATAGGTAACAAAATGCGCTATTTTCATCACAGGGAGTGATCGTGAAATCTAATAAAATACCCTCTTTTGTACAAATGCCATAATAAAAATGATTCATACCAAAAATCTTGTAGCTACTTATTCCCAAAATAACTCCAAAATAAAGAGCTCATTAAGGGCAATGACTGCACATAGACTTAGGGCACACAGTGTAATGCAAGCAACTGCACAAACATATAATTTGATATTGTCATGAGATCTTTCTAAGCACCAACAAGTGCGTGAATATTGAATTTCCTAGAGATTAATCTGGTAAGACGCCCTAACTGCGGTGGCACCGCACTCACACGCACATTCTTCAGCTTGACGCGCGTGCATGTGGCAAACCACTACACCCTATTGGTCGAAGAGGCATGTAACGTGCCCGTACCACCTGTCCACGAGCGTTGCACCACCGCAGTAATGGCTTCTACTTCCATTTGAAGCAAGATATGGGACGGAGCGAACCCCCCCCCGCCTTTGTGTTGGTCATTGTTTGATCGGAATCTCAGGAATTCTTTACAGATTTCTAGGGAGGATGTGTTAGGTAACAATAGTATAGAGTAAGGGGGAGGGATACCCCTCCGTCCCATATCTTGCCTGGGATATCTAATTCAGGTGGTCGGACTACACTGTACCTAAGTACACAAAGTTTTAAGGTTGTAGATTACAAGTGACAAATCGCAGCGGCGATCAAAGGGTACAACAGAGTTTCGCGGTCGTGGAACAGATGGTAGGTAACAAGCTTTTGGCGGCGCTCTGGCTATGACATGCCAGGCATGCAAGAAAGCGGGAATTGGCCAGATGTTCCAGCCCGTGCAGTTCAAACTCCTTCTGTGTCCTTCCTCTATGCTACAACAGATGCCACTACATTTTTTCTTTTTATGTGACTTTCAAGCAGCCTTCAATTCAGTGCTAGAATATCAAAGTTGTGCGGCATCAAACAGAGTGAGTTTCAATAAAATGAAACCCTTTTCGCGGAAATAATTTTTTTTCAAATCATTGATCCGTGAATTTTCTAAAACAGACAAAAGCTACTGTGGCGAGGCATCCAGTTGTACCCGTGATAACAGTAATGTCGCCTCCTTGTCAGAAGGAAATAACGTAGTTAGGCAATATTATCAGTATCCAAATGCAACATTCCAGTTTATTTAGACCTGCGTGTAGCCGGGCTAGCACACAAATCACATGGTTCTGCGTCCTTCCTCTTTGCTCCTATCGACTGTTTTGAATAGTCCACTGAATAAACCTGTACATTATCGCGTTTGGTGGACACACTAGTAGGAGGCTGTCCTTTGATATATCATTTCAATTTGGGTGCGGATCAAGGGGGGGGGCGTCTAACCCCACCCCACTCTAACAACAAAAAACAAGGGTAAAAATTCAGAAAACAATAACAATAAAGGAATTAAGTGTCCAAAGAAAAAGTATTCGACATACTGCGTAAGTACCGATGCATACTCCTCACCGTTTTTCAGCTGAAGTTGCAGTAAACACCGAACTTTTAGGCTGAGTTCGGGCGGCTTGTTCTCATATGTTCACGAACAGCTCAATTTTTTTGTTTATGGATTGACCGCTCGAACGCTGGGAACGTACAACCAGTTATCGTTACTAGTTGTTTGTAACAAGCAACATACAACATGGCGGCGTCCTTGTGTATTCTTCGAGAGTTAATGTTTGGCTAACTTTTTTTCTATTAAAACATAATTTCTGTTATGGAAAACGTTGATTTTGCAAAACTTTCTATTGTCTCCAGCTTTGTAAAGCCATCTCGATAGTTTTATGGCTTTTCATAAATCAAATCTCACGATTTTCCTGTGCGTTCGTGTAAAACCCTGACGAGAAGGCAGTGTGAACCTGTTCAAAGAACAGTGTTCTTGTGTCGTGTTCCCGCCGTTCGAGCTCGAGAACACGAAACCCAGGTCAAGAACAAACCGCGCGAACTCGACCAAAGTGTAAAGCTGCAATGTGTTTTTCTTAGACATGAATTTTTCTTCAACTTTGCATTCCGCTTAAATGTATTAAATTCCTTTTACTTTCGTATTTGGTTAAATCAACTGAAAAGTGCACTTTTTAATAAACAGTTTTCATTATCAATACTTTGGGTACAAAAACTGAGGGCGCTGTTGCTATGAAGTCATCTGGGGAGACCTAGGCTTTTCTGTCTAAGCTGTGAACCCAGAATTTGCTTGCTGAAAACATTTCTGAGAGAGGGAGTCAGGTTGACGTAGTGTTTCTTTCCTCCTCTTCCACCGTCTCCGTCCACATATGGATTTTGTTTTCAGTCCCTACCTGAGTCTCTGAGTTTTCCCCAAATTCATCCAGGGTTTTCCATCCCATGTTTAAAACCGAACATTTCGTCATTGTCTTCTTCATGCATTATCATACGGCAGTTGGCGCTGAGTGCGCTGTTGGACGAACAGAAAAAAAATGTATCTGCAAAGAAGATGAGTTGAGTCCAGCAAAATCTACAAGGAAGGTCTTGGAACCAAGATTACAAGTCTCGACTACTAAACCTTTGCATGTCTTGCGCAATGTCATAATATTCAGCTGATCTTTTTCATATTATATCTAATCAAGAGTCTTTTCATATATCTAATCAAGAGTCTTTTTGAGTTTCGTCCTGCAAAACATCGTGGCGATCACTCTGGGTTTGGACGTCTCGTGTCAAAAAAACCTTGACCATCCGTTCGTGAGACGGATCCAGAGAGCATTCAACCCAACTTTGTTCACACTGATCCCGAGTAAGTTTTTAATTATTTCTAATAACTTTTGAACCCTTTTGTATTTTGTGACAAAAACGTGGGACAAAGTGACAAAATGCAAAACCGAAACACAAAACCAATATTCTAATATAACCAATATTCTGGGCGGTAAGATTCCCATGTACTTACTTTACAGTAAGATATTTCAAGATAATTCGACAGTCCTGTTTTTGAGATCTTACAAATCCTATAGGCCTACCCTGCCATTCAAATTAAAGCTGACGGGCGTTAAAGTACTCGGACGACTGATGTGCTGAGCACTAGGGCCCATACAAAAACCGGCATTATTTTTGGTAAAAGAAAGAAGACCTCAAACCTGTGGCCCTGTTTTGCATAGGGGCGGGTGGCTACATTGAGAGCTGAGCGCATAGTTTTGGGGATGTTTTCGGCGAAGAGCGAATACAAAAAATGTTTTGCTGACCCCTATAAAAAGGAAACAAAAGTGAACTTCTGGCCCTAATCCTGAATTAAAAAAAAAGCTGAAGGCCTACCTCTCCCTGAGAGTCACCAGGCGGCACTATTTATGCCTGCAATATTTTCTACGGGCGTGTATGCTGTGTTGTGCAACCTTATGACACACTTTTCTATGGACGGACGTCATATTTGATGATGTTTGATACCCATTATTAGTATCGGTCTATTAGCATGGATTCTGGCGAATGTGCTCGGACTAATATTGAGTTTCGCACTAATGATTCTTGGTATCGACGGTCGATACACGGACCATATCGAGATAGTACCTGTATTTCTTCAGTGTATCTAGACGCCTTCGCTTTTAGTTCATTTGCCACATAATTCAAGAAAAGGCATACGTTTTATTAATGTGTGAGGCTGCTCTAAATGCACGATGGGAGCGGCACATCGACAGTGGTTACAAGTCAAAGAGTTGATAGTATAAAAAAAAACAATTCTGAGTGGGTGTGTGTGTGTGCACTTGAATCACAGTAGTAATATTGTCCTTTGATAAAGCAATCGCTGCCTTATTCATGTTTACATTTTATTTCCATGATTTGAAATAAGTAACAATCAGCATAGCAACAATCAGTAGGACGAGTTGGGCAAAGTTAATGTCTGCATTTACAGCCATCAATTAATGTTTACCGTCCAAAGCTACATCAACTTCGGAATTGTTTTAACTAGTCCATGCATCATCCATTGCTTTATCAGCCTATAGCATAGTGAACTTGATCCACTTTCGTCCAGTTTACAGCAGATGGTACCCTGCACACATATTTAACCACAGATATGGCTTATCCAACGGGGGGGGGGGCAATGAATGTTTTCTTTTGGATTTTTGTTTGTTTGTTTGTTTGTTTGTTTGTTTGTTTGTTTTTTACAAAGAATACTTCATAGGTGACTAGGAAGAAAATAATTCCGTATATATATTGTGAAATGAAAGAGCCAAAACCCTCAGATAACAACACCAGCATATAAAAACAAGGATGTCGAGACCCTGGGTACTTCAATTTCAGTGATTTTTTTCTCCCTTACATCATGTTGCACGAGCGAGAAGCTGCATTGGTTTTTGAAATTGCCTCCACCCACCACCAAAAGCTAGATACGCCGTGTCTTTAAGTGTAACTTCAAATACAGTCACTTGTTGGAAATATTTTAGGCTTCGAGATATTAAGTAACATTATGGACCATAATTGTCTGTAATTGATCCAGCGTCTACTGCTTTGTAGGTACACGTTCACATGTGCGTTTTGCGGAAATGTGAGAATGTTTAAATGGTACATACATATTGGTTGTTATTTGCCACCTGTTTTCACAAAAATGGGATAAGAAGTTTCTTCTATTTTTTTCTCCGTTAGAAGCGGCGAAAAGGGGCTGCGGCACGGTGCTCTGTCCTCGTTCGGGAACTGAATATGTGTTCAATGGGAAATCGGAACCATTGCGTAAAATAAAAGAAATAACAATAAATAAAAAGGACACCACCAGAACGAAGTTTAAGTACAGGTGGAGTCAGCCAAATATATAAAAATCATTATTCATCACAAATGACCATTCACTCTTTCTTGGTCCAAGTCAACATAAGCCATAGACCCCAGATATGTATACTAAAATGACGCGAGTATGACAACATTGAGTTCTAAATTACAATTGTTTTTACGTCTAAAGTAACATATCTTTCAGCTGTGTCTCATAAACTCAAACGTAGTTTTAGTGTTTGTACTGTGGGACAGACATATTCTGGGGAAGCGTTCGTTGCCCGATCTTTATACTGCCATGGTTACCTGGAGGTCAAAGTTGGGCGAGTCGTAAATGTCCCGTATTTACATATTAAACCGTTATCCTCTATCTTCTGAACGGTTCATGGTATTAACCTGCAATCTGGTGCAATGCATTAATGTTGATACTTAAATGTGAGTTTTGCACACTTCAGTTTAAGGTGGAGACACTTCAGTGTTGGTGTATAAAATATCAAATTAGAAAAGAACTGAATAAGACGCAGACTTGTATCAAATCACGAGATTTTGAGTCCGAGTCCATACAAGTCTAATAAGAAGCCGTGTTCATATTTTAGTTGACCTAATATACTGTCTGGTTGACCTAATCGGGTTGAACATTTTGAATTGGAAACACAAAATTGGACGTGCAATAACTTAATATGCATTTAACTCAAGAACAAGCATTTTTGATATCAAACCAAATTACCTACATATGTTGGGGGTTGGAAGTGTGTCAAAAATAATACCATTAGCAACGATGAAAGGGTGCCTTTTGCAAACTATCAAAGGAAAATTTACTTTTTTATTCACTGGCGACATCATTCTCTTTGTGGATGAAGCCGGTGTTCCTCAAAATTGCATAGACAGAGTGGCCAGAGGAAACTTACAGACATTTGACGAAAAAGTCAGTTTAATGGTTGGACGAAAAAAAAAACCAAAACGCAAACGGGATCAGATCTCAACGTAAAACCCAATCTACGGACCGACGGAGTCATAAGAGATGATCAGCTGTTTCCCATTTACTTAGGTCTAACCTCATGGGCTTAAATCCGGGGGCATAGGGGTATCCATTTATTGGCAACCAGGGCAAACAATAACACCTTCGCCATCTCAGCGTAGCCTCTAAAAGCTGTCTCAATGTATTCTTTTTCTTGTATGTCCTTCCCTTGAAATCTTCTTTTTAACCTGTAGTACTTTTCCCGCCGCTTGGCCCACTTTTTGAACTGATGGGAGCCAACATAATCCCAAATGAGTCGGTTGAGTTCTTCAAGAAAGTCATCCACCAGTCTCTTGAAGGAGGAGACATGATACAACAGTGTGGGGGCAAGGGTCACAACAAGGTTAGCAGTATAAAAAGTGCATGTAAATATGAAATAAATCAATTAATAACAGGACGTTATTCCAGCCGCGTCAGCACCCTTGACAATACGATCATTTCTTTTAAGAATTGGACAACTGGCCTCTGCATAGACATATTGCACCGTGCCTTTGAGGCAACGGAAGACTCGTTTCCAATGCTACATTAGCACATTTGTCAGTGAGTTGCCTATAACTTGTTGCAACAGAGTCCCCAGTCTAAATTCCTCAATGACCATTAACACAGTGGTGTATTTTGCAGACAAATTTAAAGAACAAGTTACTCGACCTGTTGCCGATTTGTTTGTTTTTATAGGAATTGGAAGCGCCCTAATGTTGTTCACAGTATTACCACCTGAGGGGGTAACACATTTGGACAAAATTGATCTTTTTGCAGCTTAAAATCAGCAACCCAAGAAAGTTGTTCGCACTTTTTAAAAAGGAAATGTGTCCAGAGTAAGGCGAAATGTTCCCCTGGGTGCATCGGTGCCCTTGGTTTATTTTAAAAAGGCTCTCGAAGTGGAAGTTTAAGTATAAATGTGGAGTGTAAAATTTATATTTGCAAAGCAAATTATAACATTGGTTTTGTTTAACATGCAGTACACCGCCATGATTGAAGAAATCTACAAATACACCGACCTTCCGGACACTCTTCCACCTCCTGAGCAGACTGGTAAGCCGAAGAGACTCACCTACAAGGAGTTTCTGGGCGGGGTAAGCCATCATTTAGAGGCTAGCTTTTTAGGTCCTTTAGCAAGTAATGGTTCCAAAGAACCATTCAGAAAAGAAACAAAAACATATCTGAGCACTGAACGGGAGGAGGATCGAATGTTATGATTGTGAATTATGATTTCACCAGTTGATATATCTCTAATCGAGGTTGGTGAGGCTCCAAAGCGACTCATGATTAAGTCAAAAGGAATCTAGTGTACCTTGAAATCTCAACTCTAGTATTTCCAAAAATTGAAACGAGGGAGTATAGCCTCTAAACTGAGTTAGCCACTCCATATGAAGGCTCAAGGGAAAACTCAATATTGTTGTGTATATTCTTATGAACCTTTCACTCAAACTCCTCTTGCCCCAAGTTCTAACTATTGTTATCTTGACCATTCAAAATTCAAAGAGAAAATAACACTCTTTGGTCTTTTAAAATATCATACAAAATGTGCATAATTGTAGGTTACTTGGTAAAATCACAAGCGACTGCCGAATAACCCTTGAGCATCTTGCTTGACAGAACATACTTAACAGACTTATTCAATCTATACAATATTTCCACATAGAGGGCGGCTCTTTTGAGAAAACAGAAATTTCGTTCACTTTTTTGACAATGGTGGACCGAATGTCGCTTAATACCATATCTGTTATTAGGTGCCACTTTTTGTGGTTTGTACTAATGCTTCAGGAGTCTGAATAAACGAGTAATACTGAGCAGGTATGAGGTATAAATAAAAAAGAGAATGAATTCGTTCGAAATTACATTTTCTTAATGACGAGGGGCGTTCTTAATGCAAACATAAATGTTGTGATCTCCCTTCAACCCGGAGCACAATGGTACGGTCCAAACTATTTCCTTTTCCGAGCTGCACAACGAGATGATTTTCATAAACAAAAACGAAGATTTCCAGAAGTTAACCCTTCCGTGTTTCAGAGATAATTTCTTCTGTGTCCATAATTAGAGTCAACTGAGAATGGATTTTAGACCTCCACGGACGTGTGAACTGACGCAAAAGTGTGGCCCTGAAGCATAATCGCACATGCACGTGCATGTACTCATTGAGCGTAATCGAAACCTTGCTCTCCTGGGACTCACGAGCAGTATTCTGGGGTTGTTGACTACGAACGCCGATGTGCAAATGGAGTGCAGCACCTAAGCTAACATTCAAGATAGCACTCACCATTTTTAATAAATGCAAAGATGACATGATATTCACTATCAAACCCCAAAATAATCTAATCAAAATCGTCAATGTGAATTATTTCCTTTAGCTATAAATATGTAGGCTTTATATATAGGTTATATTTTCCTTATTGTGAGTGCTTTCTGTTTTATGCAGCAAAATTAGTATTTAAATTGCGGTATGTGCGTACGTCCCTCATCTTTATCGTTGACTTTCTCCATCCATTCCGAAGTAAACGGAGCCCTCCATTTGGAAACCCGTTCCCACGTTCATCCAACACGAGAACTGGGTTTCGAATACGTCCATATTGTCACGGACGCGAAGCGTCTGCAGTAGCTTCACTGGTCGTTGATTTTTTAAAAATATTTTTCTTTGGATGAATTCAAATTTGAACATATTCGAAGAGGCATATTTCTTGAAGGTAAATGTACTGCTTGCTCTTGGCCGTTGAAGACTGCTCTTTTGACACCTGTCATGCTTGTTCATCTTGTATGTTGCTCACTCATTCAGAAAACCCTGATTTTATAAGATTGGCCTATTCAGTTAGACCGTATAAAATGCCGCTGTCTTTTTCTCGCTTTTTCTCAAAGCATTTAACTCAAGTTTCAAACAAGGCAGTGGATTGAAAGCTGCAGTATTTTCATACACTTAATCAGCCAATATTGTTAAAAAGAGCTACGAAAACCAAAGCTCTACCCTACCCTTTAAGAGAAAAGAATGGGGTATAGCCCAAGGACGTCTGCCTGTTTTCCAACAGAGTGTTCTTGCGTTTGCTGCAAATAACGAAGCAACTTCCACGATCCTGACATGCACCGCCTATCAGCTTGCTCTGAGCCCCGAAGTCCAGGACAAACTGATTGAAGAGATCGACAGGATTGCGCCTACCCCCGACGACATTAAGTACGACACGATGAACAAAATGAAGTATATGGAGACGGTGATATACGAGTGTTTTCGTCTGTATCCCCCAGTGGTGTCGTAAGTTCCATTCTAATCATCACAATGAATGTTGATACGGTATTTATAGTGTAATGACGCTAGATTGACTTACAGGCCATTCTTAAATTGCCTGTTAATGCTTCCAGATATACCCCCCTCAGATTCTACTTCAGAATAGACGTTTCCTTACCTTCTTTACAAAAGAGTCGTATTTTCATTTAATATTTGGTTTAAATGTTTAATATTTGGTATTTTCATGTTGTATGAGATTTGAGTTCTTCGTTTGTCTTCATACCGACAGCTATCCATGGTTCAAGAGCCACTTACAGCAAAAAAAAAACATTACGCCTTTGACGTACAAAGAGCAGACACTGCTGCATGACATTAATATTATATACTACAAATGTCACTAGTTTCTAACAGCAACTTGACCGTAGACAGTACACCACTCTCCCTGATTCCGTGACCGACGCCAGACGTGTCTGTAACGCGGTCACAATAGTTTGTATCTGTGACCTAATCTCACAGAACTGACCGCGAATGCTTGGAGACCGTGACGTATGGCAAGTACACTCTGCCGAAGGGACTGGTGATCCACATCCCGGCTTATTCAGTGCAACATGACGAAGACGTTTGGCCAGATCCAGAGAAATTTCATCCAGAGAGGTAAAACTCGGGTATTCGAGACGAGCAACGAAGAAGGAGTAACCGTATTATTTATAGATGAATGATACAATCCCATAACGTGATGAACCTTTTATACTCACATTGCCAAGTCATGCTCAGACAGGTTTCCTGACACCATAACTATCTGTCAAATCTGCTGACGGTGTATGGCAAATGTTCACCACGAGCATGGAAAGGGTTGAGATGGACGCATGTGTAACCGGAAAAATGTTTGAAATCAATGTCATATCCCAGGTTCAGCCCCGAAAACAAAGCTTCCATCGAACCGGTGGCATGGCTTCCCTTTGGCGGTGGTCCGCGGACCTGTGTCGCCGTCAAATTCATCACACTCCTGATAAAGGTCTTCTTGACCCGAGTCCTGCAGAAGTACCGTTTCGAAACCTGCCCCGAAACACCGGTGAGTTAAATTATTTGCCTGAATGCAATTATTAGCCTGGCGTGCGATACGAGCAGTTGTTGGTGGTGGCTAGTCCTCCAACTCCACAGGTGTTCAAGTTGCAAACAGGCACCACTGAGTAAAATTATCGTGACATTTGCACTCCTTCCGTATTTTCGTCCTCGATACACAGGTTGCATTCTCTTAAAGACGATGAACCATTTACTTTTTTTCTGAAAGGAGTTAAGTCCTCAAAGATACAGTAACGAACAGTTGTCACAATTTTCAGTGTTGCACTTCTCCAACCACCACATGAAGTGGAACAGAGCCTCTCCCAGAGTATGGAATTGTTTCTCTCTTTCTCAATCTATATTACTGCTGAAAGAGGAAATGGGCCGGGAGAGGCTCCCATTGCCTGATACGTATAGGTGGCGAGGGTTGGTGGGAGACGGTGACATGGCATCTCAGTACACTCCAACCTGGGCTGTGCTTAGCATTCCAAGCTTTAAAGAGCCGATTATTTCTGGACAAAGAGACGAAACAAGGCCACGTTCTAAAGGGCCCACTCCAAAAATACAGTTCCGGTCCTAGGCCAACATTCCAACTAAACCAAGTCGCCCCACCCGTAACAAACAAACCTCTTTTTTTCAAACAGATCCCTCTGAAGATGAAGAAGATGACTATGCTGGAACCGCAAGACGTCTACGTACGTGTGGTGCCAAAAGAACACCGTTAAACTCTGCCATCAAACAGTGACTACTTTTCGTATTGAAAAATCTGGAGCAAATTTCGTGGATCTGATCAGCTCAAATTTGTTCAGCTTATAAATACCAGATGCCCCACCTGCCAAAATTTAATTCGATGCATATTGCTTCTGTTTATTTTCTAGCTTTCCCCATAGTGAATGTAAGTATAATCTTTTGTTTCATTTACTCAAATTAACACAAGGTAAACGTTATCCAAGTTACCCTGATATACGATAAGGTTATTAAAAGAGTTTAAAATTCTTACGACCGTAGACAAGATAATAAAAGAATAGTTTCGGCCTCAACTTTAAATCAAATGATTAAACCTCAACAATTACCTTTTAAAAGTTACATTGAAAAAATCCAACAACCTATACAAGACGTTGTTAAATTCTGGAAACGCAGAAAAACACAGACGAATATCGGTGCACCATTTGGCATTATAGAATTAGACTCCTGTTCGCCTCATTTTCAAAATACATTGAGTACCTGCAGCAATTTTACAGAGACACACTAGTATGCACTTGTACTATTTAATAAAATAAGGCTACCACTGAGTACAACTTTTCAAAATACACTTTCCAAAGTGGCTTTCTAAATAATCACATTTTATCTGAAGACATTGCTGGTTTTCTCTTTCTGGCCAAGTTTTCATTCGAAAATACGTTTCAGAATTATTTTAAAGGAGCTTAGGTTTTTCAATAAACCTTAACCACTGATTTTATCTTCTCAGATTCAATCTTATCTCTAAAACGATTGTTCTTATATTCCGAAATTTAAGATAAATCTTATTTCTGTTTCATCAAAAAGGTTAAGATCAGTATCACTCCGACCTTTTCTCTGAATCATTCTTAACTTAATTATTGATCCAAATCAAATGTAGAAAAACATAAATGATCTCAAAGTTTGGCGTGAAACAGTATCTTTCAAGTGTGCATGTACGACCAATTTTGTGCTTTAGATTTATGCCTACACTAGAATATCTCAAACTGCATTATTTTTCATAATTACAAAAAATGAGATATTACAGTGAAATACAAGTTCCTACCTTTTTACTCGTGCACATTTCAATCCTTTTTGTTTGGTTTAATATGTATCCTCTTACTCTTGAGGTTATTGCATCGTTCATGTGAAGTCTGATCTCCAAGTTAGTCATCTCTCTCTCTCTCTCTCTCTCTCTCTCTCTCTCTCTCTCCATCTCTCTCTCTCTCTCCTCTCTCTCTCTCTCTCTCTCTCTCTCTCTCTCTCTCTCTCTCTCTCTCTCTCCTCTCTCTCTCTCTCTCTCTCTCTCTCATATTTGTATAACAGGAAACCGTAGTTATTCAATAACTCATTCAAAGCAGATGGCTATAGGATAACGAACAGGGTGTCTCCTTCAACATTTGAGAAAACAATTGAATAAATGGGAAAACAATTTCACCTATCTGGTTTCACGATCGTTGATGGTGTTCCTCTAAGGGGATGTTGCTGAAGGTAGCACAGACGCTGCAGTGCCAGTGCTGTCGAGAATTAATATCGTATATTACAGTTGATTTATTAGTATTTGAAATAAAAGTGAGAAATAAAAATTTAGGACTGATCCAATATTGAGATGAAAAAAAATTACACAATTGTGGATACCATTAAAGGATTTAACAATAATATGCATTGCTAGGCCAGATTGAAGCTTATGCTGTGATAATTGCATACACACAAGTTATAGGATATAGCAGAGTCGGTGGGAAATATAAAAGGATAATTACAGGGATAGGCAACCTACTCTCTCTACAGATCTCAGCTGTGTAAAGACCACACAGTGAAACAATTCAAAAATGCGTAATAATCACTGTGTCCACAAAAAAATCCAAAGATGAAACAGTCATTACACTTCGTGCATGTGTGCAAGTCAAATGGCCAAACTTTCCAGAAAGCTTTCATGTAGACTATTTCCCAAGTTTAGTTGGCAATCTGGTTTATTGCAAGAAGAAATTCAAGAAAAAACCCTCCCGGTATGTAGTTGCCGTCCCTCCCTTGAATATATGTGAGCCAACTGAATACTCCTGAACCCCTTAGGATGTATGATGATTGCTGATTTGAAACCCTGTTCTGAATTCTGTTAACTTGTATACACCGAGGCGCCAGCGCTAAGCGTGGCCTTTTTATGAAGCGCGCCCTCACGAGACGGCCGTGAAATCGCGGCACTGCTGCAACATGGCCGCCCCCAAATTTCACCAAGAAATTTGCTAACTGTTAAGGCAATGGCAAAAACGTAACACTTCAGTTGAAACAATAAAACGTTGAAGAACGCATTTGCGATGAGAACACAGTTATTTTTTTATTCTTACTCAAGCAAGCAGTTCCTCGTGCCACAGAGTCTAAAGGGAATGAGAGTTTGGGTTAGTAACAGATTGGCCAAACCAGGAGTATCACCCTCATCATACTTTGCCAGTCGCACAAGCCGGGCCACTGGGCGTTTGTACTCTCGGTCGTTGACTCGAACACTGACTACCCTCACTCTCTGGTCATCACCAGGAAACACTTGTGTAATCGTCCCCACTGGCCACTGAGACCTTGGGAGCTGGGGATCTGCTATCATCACAACATCTCCCTCCGACAGATTTTCCTCTTCCCTTTGCCATTTCTGGCGGGTTTGCACGTTAGGAAGATAGGACCTAACAAAGTGACGCCGAAACTGATCGGCTAGTACTTGACTGTGCCGCCAATTCCTGCGACCCTTCAGCTCTCTCTCGTCATAGACCACCATCGGAAGTACTGGATCCCGTCGCCCCATAAGGAGCATGTTTGGAGTTACTGGATCCACGTCAGCAATCACAGAGGAGGCGTATCCCAGAGGTTTTGAATTGAGGATACCCTCAACCTCCACTAGCACTGTGCGAAGAACTGCGTCAGTTACGGTCCTATATCCAAGTACTGCCTTTAAAGCTCCTTTGGCTGATCTGACTTCCCACTCCCAAGTACCCCCAAAATGGGGCGCATCGGGAGGGGGGGTTAAATTTGAATTTGACCTTGTACTTGGCAAGACGCTGCACAATATCCAGCTCAATTGCCTTTAAAGTCTGCGCGATTTCTGTATTGGCCCCCTTGAAATTTGTTCCACAGTCACTAAGAAGTTCAAAGGGAACTCCTTTGCGAGAGGCAAAGTGCCTGTAGGCCATCAAGAAGTTATCGGCATCCAGACTTTCTAGAATATCGAGGTGCACTGCTCGGGTGGTCATGCATTTGAAGAGTAGCCCCCATCGTTTTTCCTGTCGCCGCCCAATTTTAACTGTCAGGGGCCCAAAACAGTCTACTCCTGTAGAGTAGAAGGGTGGCTTTTCCAGCCGCAGCTTGCATTCTGGAAGATCTCCCATGCGGGGCACCCTGGGCGTCCCTCGCCAGCGACGGCATTCTGGGCAAGCATGCAAGATTCCCTTTACCATCCTGCGCCCCCGGAAGATCCAAAACCGGCGCCAAAAATGGGCGAACACTTGATCAGTACCAGCCTTATGATTAAAATAGGCATCAGCATCCTTTATCAGGAGTTTTGTGACAGGATGGTGTGGGTCAAGTCTGTCTGTTGGCGAAGCCTTCCTTAGGCGACCTCCAACTCTAATCAGCTTGTTAACCGGGTCAAGCTCCGGTGCCAACTCAAGAAGACGACTATTTCGAGACAGCTCCCTGTTGGACGAAAGAGCACCGACTTCCTCCTTGAAGGTCTCGCTCTGTGCCTTTCGAAGCAACAAAATCTCCACCTCATGGGTTTGTTCTGGAGTTAGAATACCATCCAGCAACTGATCATCTGGGTACAGCTGCCTTCCAACTGCACTGATCAATTCTGTCCAACTTGAAAAGGCTGTAAAGTCAACATCAACCCCTGAGGTAGGCACTGTGAGACCACAGAAGACACTCTTGATTTCATTTTGTTCAACTATAGAGTTGACACGAGTTTGTGCCAAGATACATGCGCTGTCCTTCTGCCACTCCTCTTGAGGGTCATGAAGCCACCCTGGGCCATCAGTCCATCTGGAGCCTTTCCCTAATTTGGAAACTGGTAAGCCGCGGGTGACATCGTCAGCAGGGTTATCCTCACTTCGAACATAGCGCCATTCCATACCCTCAGACAATGTTTGTATCTCGGTTACACGAGTTCCAACGAAAACCTTGAACCTGCATGACTCTGACTGAACCCAACTTAGTACAGTGGTGGAGTCGCTCCACATCAGAGTATACTCAACATCAATTGTAAAAGCCTCTAGGACGACTTGCACGAGTTGGGCACCAAGGAGAGCCGCCATTAGCTCAAGACGTGGCATAGATAGCAGACGCTTTGGCGCTACCCGAGTTTTGGCTAACACAAAGCTTGTGTGGATCTCCCCAAGGCTGTCAGCGGTACGTAAGTGGGCAACTGCCCCATACAACTTCTCTGCAGCATCACAAAAGACACGTACGGACCTCTTCGCCGTGGCTGTCTCAACAGACGGTGGTGTATAACACCGTGATAACCGTATCTGTGGGATATACTCCAACTCCGTGCACCACTCTTCCCATCTCTGAGTTAAACCAGGATCAGTTACCCTCTGGTCCCAATCCAGCTTTTTTAACCACAAATCACGAACAAGCAACTTGGCTCTAGCTGTGAAGGGTGCAATGTCCCCCAACGGTTCAAATTGACTTGCAAGGGCCCTGAGGACTATGCGCTTAGTCAGCACATTGTGTTCTGGAACTTTGGCTGGGTAATACAGCTCATCACTCTTCCAGTCCCAGCATAGCACAAGAGCTGGCTCTGGATCGCCCCCCTGTGGGTCCAGTGACAACGATTGTACCTGACGAGTTGAACAAGCCTCATTGGGAAGACTCTCAAGTACTGTGGGGTGACTACTCGCATACTTCACCATCTGGAATCCTACTTCTTGTAAGCATTTGCGTGTGCTCTGGACAAGTTGGATAGCCTCTTCTTCAGTGTCTCGACTGGCCAGCTGGTTGTCTACGTAGGTCTCTTTCTCTATTGTAGGCTGGACTCGTAGATACTGGCCTACCCGGTCCACAGCAGCTTTCTGAAGGGCAAATGTTGCACAGCATGGACTACATGCAGCCCCGAATGGAAGTACCAACCACTCTATGACAACCAATTTGTCAAGATGCTCATCTTTCCAAAGGAACCGAAACATTCGTCGCTCTTCCAGTCGGAGTCTATCTTGATGAAACATGGCGGTTATTTCACCTGAAACTGCCACTCGACCCTGACAAAATCGTAAGAGAACATCCAACAGAGATGGACCCAAGGTGGGGCCGGCAACCAGTTCATGATTGAGGCTCTGGCCTCCAAACTCAAATGAGCAATTGAAAACAAGACAGTTTTTCCCACTGCTTTGTACAACATGACATGGAATATACCAACCTCGTAGTTGGTCTGCCGACAAGTCATCCACCGGTCCAAGAACCCTGACCTGTTTCTGGTCTTGGAGTTTCCGGATGTACGTGCGACGATAATCTGCCAACTCTGAGTTTCCCTCAATCTTCCTCTGGTTTGAGCAGGCCAATGCCAATACTGCTTGTGGGAGACTTGAAGGTTTCTTGTGGTTAGGCTTCCACAAGAGTGGAGTTTCAAGCCGCTTCACCCCATCAACTTCAACTTCCCTGGTGCTCTCTTCCAGCATGTTGATGGCAAGCTTGTCAATCCTCGAGCGGGTCACCTGCTTTTCATTTACCTGTGGTAATTTATCAACTGTCATAAATTGCTCCATCAATTGGTGCAGCTGCTGGTCCGGTTGCTGTGTAGCACGTGATGTGAACAGAATGCCTCGGTCCTCGAAAGTTTTACCAGGGATTTGGAGACCTTGGTGACCAAGGACAGTCCAGCCAAACAAGGTGTTTACTGCCACGGGGCAACTACACTTTGGACCACAGCGGACTTCAGATAAAAGCGTGAGTTCGACATGGTCCGCACCGATGAGCACAGACGGTTGAACCCTGTGGGCCGAAAACAATGCTAGCCCTCGTAACTGAGGCCACTTGTTTTGTAGATCCTCTGCAGACACACTGTAATCAACTAGCTGAACATCTGGGGCGCTGAAAGCACACTGTATGCCGTACCTTTCACTGTCTCCACGAGCAGAGACTTTGAAGTGAACACATTTTCCCTTCCAGCTGGTGTCACCCATCACAGTGCTTATGCAAAGTTGTTCTTCATGGCCAGGAATATTCAATTTGTCAACAACAGACTGCAGGACCATTGTCCTCTCCGCACATTCATCCAACACGCCAAAGGTGTCAATGCGACCTGAAGGCCCATGCACAGTAAGTGGCACAACTTTGATCAAAACATCACGCTTGTAGTCCACTCTAGGGCTAGGCCCTACCCCTGAACACATTACTGCTTCCTTAGCTATGGGTTCAGAAAGTTCGTGGAGGCTGGTGCGGTGGTCACCTTCGCATTCTTTACACTTTTTAGGATACACACATTCCTTCTCATGTTTCTTTGCACATTTTTTACATCGTTGGTTTGTCTTCAACCACTGCAACTTCTGTTCTCTTGTCAGGCCCTGAAATTTTTGACAAGTTTCGAGGTAGTAGCACGATTCTCTGACTTTGCAATACAAACAGGTAATCCTCTCTGGAGTCATTGCAGATGCATTGCTTTCACTTGGGGCCTTGGTCTCAGTAGCAATCTTCTTTCTGACTGCTGATGCAGTCGCTGCTGACTGAGGACTGGCTTTGGCCATGTAAGATCTGGATGGATACGGTTGGTTGGATGGAGACTTCTTTTGCCCCTGACTCCGCCATTGTGAAGACTCCCTGGGGGACTTTGACTTGCTTGCCTTTTCTAGGAGGATCAAACTAGCTGGGCCTTTCCTCTTCTTTAACCATCGAGTACGATCATGTACTGTGTATCTCATACCATGGCCTTGATTCCACATTTTGGACAGGAATTCTGAGTGAAGCCTCTCAGGCAATTTTTTGACAAGCTCAGTGGCATAGCGGTGGTGCTTAAGCTCATCACTAAAGTCCAATTTTTCAGCTGTTTCTACTGCTGTGGCCAGCTCATCTGAGAAGTCACGGAGTCCAGACCAATCATTGTGCGCAAGGACAGGACGGGCCTCTAGCTGATTGAGTAGGCCTTGGACTATTCGTGCTGGATCCCCATATGCCTTATGCAATTGCTTCATTGTCGCCGCATATGCTCCATCTCCCAAGATGAGATTACGGTCAGCAATGGCTAGAGGACGACCTCCGAGATGACTTCGTAGGTAGGTGAATTTGGTGGCATCTGGCAGTTGATGCATGGGGCCTTTCATGATGCTGTCCCATAGAGATCTAAAGGTTACATACTAACATCATGCTCACTGTCGAACTTAGGGATGTCCAACTAGGGGAGGCTATCCCAAATTCCAAAGCCATAGCCAAACGGGCCTGCGAAAGTCGTCACAGGGCCTTTACCGGCATTGGCAGCAGGAGTTGGGGATTTGCCCTTAGCCTTGGAAGATCCCTTAGGACAGTGTGAATGTTTGCTACCTTTATCACTCTCTGATGGGTCGTCACCATTGGAGGAACTTGATTCGCACTGTTCTTCACCACTGGAAGTGTCTGTGTCCTCTCTTGAGGTCGATGGCTCTGGAACCTTGCCATTCTTGGTGGACTGCTGCCTTGGGGCACCATGCTGAGTTGGGGATTGACTGCCCACTCCTTCCATGGCGGATGCACCACTGGTTGGTAAGAATTTGGAAACTGGCATGTCACTGAAAAAACGAACTGTGGGCAAAGACTGAACTAACAAGGTGTTAGGAAGAAATACGGAGGCATTTGGGTTAAAGACCTGTGGCAAGGAATTGGCCACTTGTACGCCTGCTGCCTGGTGAGAAACATACGAGTCTACCATAACACACGAAACCGGCGCATTTATTATCCCAGGAGGATGAGTGCTTGCCGCCCCATGTGAAATGTATGCGCCTGACATGACATGCGAAATGTGCGCGCTTGCTGCCCCAGGAAGGTAGGTTCTTGCCGCTCCGTGCGAAACGTATGCGCTTGACATGACATGTGAAGTGTGTTGACTTGCTGCCTCGAGAGGGTTAACACTTGTCACGGGGATGGCCATGCTGTGCTGCATTAACGGTACAGGCTCGGGCATGCGCACGTTAAGATTGACAGGGGTATTCATACCAATATCAGCGGTGGATAAGGGGAAAACGCTTGGAGAGACACACACACACACAAAAGACACTCGATGTCCCTGCCTCCAAATATGGGTTTTTTTTGGGGGGGGCTGATTTTTTTTTGTATTGCTTTTGCAATTCACCCCCAAAAAGAAACCCTGTCCATAAAGACAAAATAATCAATACATTTATTTATTTATTGGGCGCTGAATACAAACTTAGTCACAATAAGGTTTTTTTTTTTAATTAATAAATGTATTTCCTGATATTCCGATCAAACAATGACAAACACAAAGGTAGTGGGGTACTCCCCTTCCCATATCTTGCTTCAAATGACAATTTGCCTACTTCAAGGCACTTGGCCCCCCAAGTGAGTAACTGACCCAAAATATGATCATCATGATATAAGTATGGCACACTCCTTTAAAATCGTCTGAAATAAATTCTTCAGCACTATTGCACTCCTCACAGTCATGCTGATGGTCAGTACACCAAAATTATACATAAATATGTACAAAATTATACATTGCATAAGGTCTGCAACGGTTACACATGTATCCTCAACTTGATCTATCTACAACATTACAAAATATTACTCATCTAATTACATGGGTACAAGGTCAGCACCAAATTCACATGTCAATAAGTGTTTAACACAATAAATAATATCATGATGAAGCACCAGCGAGACGCGGCCTAAAATGGAATCAACTTGGGAGAGAAAGTGTCACCTGTCAACGGCCAAGAGCACATACTGCCAAAGAGGCCGTTAGGACGTAACTAATCCGCCACTCGCATTACTTTTGCACAACGACCAACGATCGTTGCCCTCAAATTACAGACTAAAAACATAAATGTGCTTTTAAAGTACTGGCCAATCTTCTCGATAGTGCTTATCAAAAAGATTATACTGTCAGAGTGTCCTAAACCAATCCTTGGTACTAATTAGTGGCTCGTGAGCATAAGACCCTAGTACGCACAAATTGGTGTTTTGAGTAATCATGTCATCCCCAATTTTATGTTTCAGACGGTGAGTGTGCCTCATACTCTGCACGTAAAGTGCCATGTCCCCATACAAACAACACATAACGCATCCACTAGTGGCTGGCAGCAAACTTATTACCTGCGGAAAAAAGTGCTCGGTGTAGCGTTAATCAAGACAACTGTTTCGCATCGGCCGTTTAATCTTGTTTTAATTTCCCAGTTCCGGATGGATTTTTTTCAGTCTGATTAAAATTAATCATTAATTATGTTCTAATAAAAAGATAGCTTGCAGTCCACCTTGTGTACAGGAGATACTACAAAGTACTTTTAAACTTGGACTTTTATGATCGACGAAAGTGACAACGACATTGCCCCTGGTACTGGATCGGTTTCACCAGTTACACCCCACTTTCAATACTTCTTTCGGCATAAAGAGTAATCAAACAATTTCTTTTCAGCAGTAATCTTACAAGTTTATATTCTTCTGAAGAATTTATCATTTTCTCAAAGTTAATTCATATTTCACAATTCCAGTGAATGAAAAAAATAGAAAACATTCCACTCGACTTTTTTGTCTGCACAGCGAGCTACCGGTCTTATCCTCCGCATGTTGCACAAGTAAATTTAAATTTATAACGCCACATACAAATCTATACAGCACCTGTGGTTGAGTTTCAAACAACGCGTGTTTGTACTTACCTGTGTGCGATCCAAAACTTGAAAAACCAACCGGCAGAGTTGAAGTGCACCGGGTGCAACCCCAAGTGGCACAAGAAAGACAGATAATAGCCGTTTTCCAAGCAGGTCCTTGCACGCTTTCTGCGTGTACACAAAGACCATACATTAAGGAATAAATTTGTTACGCGTACTCAGCGCGCTCAACGCCAAACGCGACATTGATATCCATCATAAACGCTCCAAACGCGTCCAAAACACGCCCTCTTTTGATCGGCTCAAAGCGGGTTATTTATACTTTCCAGTTTCCAGCAAATTTTAGAAACAAGAAAAGAAAAAATGGAGACTTAAAACTTCATTTCAATACGACATTCATCAGTGGAAGCGTTGGCTGGTGAAAATGAAAAAGTTCATGTAAACCGACTTGGCATTACATTCACAAGTAGTTAGTGCGGTTCCGCCGCCGACTGTTTGGCTCCTGTTATTTTGTTAAACCACATGTCAAAGTTTGAGTCGGTAATCTAGCCAGAATTCCTTCGCTAGAAATCTCAGGAAAATGAAATTTGCACAACAAGGTACTTAGGCCTAAATTCTACCTTTGAAAACAGAACTTGTCAGAAAAGGTGAAATTGGAAAACACAAAAAGGTAGCGTTTGCTTTCGAGGGATTCTGATAATTAGGCAAACAACTGCAAGTGAGTGGTCTTCTGCGTGCAAAATACCCATTTTTTTCTGTGAGAGGTGTCAAAAGTCGATGGATACGATCCCTGTGGCAGAGACGATGACTAACCCACCGCTACTGAGCCACCGTGTCCGATAATTGGTTTGGAGCCATCTGAGAAAGCACATGCTACCCGCTGCACGCATCATGCGATCGGTCGGTTTCGGCATATAAGCGCGGCGGACGGCTAACCCCACAGTTCTCGGGGAAATCTACGGGGCGGTCCAAGTGCATTCCCCACATCAATCTCCCCAGGTTACCTTGTTTCTGAAGAAAATGGATTCGTTAAGTACAAACGTCCCATGGCATATCACTTATCGGCAACCACAGGAAATTTTAAGACTCTGCCCAGGCACGAATCATTGTGAATGTAAATGTTATTTACAATCTGCAGTGGGACAGTTCAGTTCATTAGCCCTCTAGTCCTGTGTACAGATCCTGCTAAAAAGGAAAACCCTGCAGTGTGTGTAAACAAGTAGTGATGATAAAAAGGGGGAAAAAGTGAAACATTCAATTTAACAACTGTGACAATATCAGCAGGTCTGTGTCGCACCCGGCTTATACCAGGCAAAAAATGAGACTGTTACCCACCCTTTATGTCCAACCCTATTTCTTTTTAGCCTTTTTTCGAAAAGGCATCCCTGTTGTCATTGTATTTCCCCCTTTTTCCTTTACAATAAAGTCAGTCACATTGTCCACGTTTCTTCCACCATCGACTTTAGTCCATTTCCAGCTTTGTATCCTCATTAAACTTACACAAATGCTACATACAGTTGACAAGTCACATGGCACTGAAGGTGCACACACCAAGCGCTATCTTTACGATGTACTTGTTTGATTAAGTTGAATCCCTGCAGGCAGGCTGCCATGGAAAACCGTCTTTGTGCAAGTCTTTAAATCAATGTGTTTTACACAAATTTTTAATATGAAAACACGAATCACCTTTCCGAAACCTCAGAAATGCAAAAACGTGTCTCCAACGAGCCACTATATGTTGTGTACCAATAAAATAATACTTTTCTGTACTGAGCTAGAAACGAAGAAACTAGAAACGAAGTACTCAAAGTGCAATTCGCCTGGATTACTCAGTCGTCTACATGTATGTAGCAGGTGCATGAGTTTCATTTCTTTTTTTTCCAGGAATGGATTTTAATTCGACTGACTGACCCGCCCTCAACTGAACAAACGATATGGGAATACCAAAGGTGCCCTTAGTGAAAAGACGCTTCATGTATGTCACGTGATTAGCAAACTTGAAGGTCGATATGTGCTAAAAGAAATCGTCCTTTTTCGGTGTATAATGTAAACTGTCAGAACGCTGCTCGTTCCAGTTTCATGACAGATACAGGTGAGGTGTTCTGAGGCATCGACTCAATATGACTCAGTAGACTTGGGAACACTTTTTCTATCATGTGGACCATCGCCATTGGAGTTATTGTCATCTTTTTAGTGTAAGTTCCTTAATTTCATCAGTTTCGATGGGATCGATGAAGACCCTTCCCTTTCATTACGCAAGCTCGCAATGGGTAAACTACAGATTCATTTTGGGCGACACATTTTCCCACTTACGTAAAATTACTATCTCGTAGCGGCGAAATAATGTCTTGCCAAGGCGTATTAGTATCTCAGCGCAGCGACTCACTGTCTTGCCGCAGCGAGTTCAATCATTAAATGCCTATCTCACCACGGGGAGTTGTACGATCTTGCTGCAGGGAATATTTCAATAGTTCCATGAATCCTATTCAGTGTACCATCGTTTTCAACTATATATTTAGGGTAGAATGCAATAAAATTTGGTCTCAAATTGGTTACGGCGAAAAAGGGATGTTACATTTAAGCAAAGCTTGTTTTCCAACTCAGGAAAACAAAAGAAATCGGATTTTGTGGCGTGAACTTGCAGATTCACATGAGGGGCAGACTGTATTCAATTTCTTCCTACGTTGCCCAAGTGCCAAACAAAAGCAAGTGGACTGGAAAGTTACATTTGAACTGGCATCAGTCAACATTTGTAAATTTATAGTACTTAAAATGGAGCACAAAAACAGCACTTTTACAAACGCAACGCATGAAATTCTTCACAGCTTTCGACGCTCAAAGCATTTTAGGCTAATATAGTACGAGTGCACAAGTGTCAAGCAGACCGCGCTCAAAATGTGTTTAAATTTTAAAATAAAATTCGTCGATTAGAGTTCTCGAAAAATAAAAACAAAACAAAACGCCATTCGGCCTTTCTACCGCCTTCTAATATATTTGCCTGTTTTCCTTTCCCCCATTTTTTCTGGATTGCTTACAAAAGCAGTAGCCTTGACAACCATTTCCATCCACACTGTTGGCTAAGGGCGCTCTGATTGAGCTGCCATTTTATTCTCTTGAGGCGGGAAAATTTTACTGTATATCCAGTTTTATCACCATAGTCAGAACTACCCTTTGTTCCTTTTTAGCGGTGTTTGTGGGGGGGGTTTGTTTGTATGAACTTTAACAGACTCTTCATAAAGCCACTGATTTATTCTTCCCAACGAAATCCGTACCCAAATGAATGACAAGCCCTGGATAACCCTGGAACTAAAATCGCTCATTGGAAAACGCCAACTTGCCTTTTCCGATAACAAGCTCCACCTTTGCCGTCTCCTGCGGAACAAGATATCAAGAAGAATTAAACAACCTAAAACAATTTCTACACTCTTCCTGTGCGCAGGTTGAAGAAAAATAACCCCAGGAGTTGGCATCAATACGTAAAGAAACTCTCGGGCATTAAGTTCCATTCTGACGTGTGTCTTCCCGGGGTCATCACCTGTTGACATTGCTAACAAGATCAACCATAGATTTATATCAGTGGCCTATGAAATTCCATGTCTAGATTACAATACACCTACCTGCATATCTGCCTGCAGAATTACCTTACCCTATCAGTTTCCGCACAGGAGGTATACAAAAAAACTAAAGAGCGTTCAGGCATGCAAGAGTGGAGGCCCTGTTTGCATATGAACTCTGTTTTCTGTTGACAGGTATTTTCAATTGCTCACTTCAATATGGCATTGTTCCGGCTATGTGGAAAACTGCACATGTGGTACCTATTCTCAAGACGCACACTCCAACCATGGACAAACTACGACCCATCTCTCTCCGTGCTTTTTGCAAAGATTTGAGAGGATTTTGTCACTACTTGGATCAACAGCGACTTGTGTAATATGATAATGACCGTAATCAATTTGGGTCATTAAAAAGATCATCTACATCACATTATTTGGTTTGTTTGCTTGATGGAGTCTATAGCGGAACATATAAACCTCATACCTCTGCTTTATAACCGATATAGACTTTAGTAAAGCCTTTGATAGAGTTGATCATCAAATTTTAATCCAAAACTTTAAGAAGTGTGGAGTTCGATCTTCTATAATCCCTTGGATATGTACTTTTTAACCATCCGATCCCAAGATGTTTGTTATAATGGCACTTTATCAGAATGGTCGACTACCCATGCAGGTGTGCCAATTTCCTTTTTAACGATGATCAATGATGCAAGTTCATCCAGCAATATGGATGGTATGTCTTTTGTCAGGTTACAACAGAACCTGCTCAGCCTCAACTTATGCAGCTGGATTAGACTGTTTTAATCAGTGGGCCTTGTCAAATTACATGAAACCTAATCCTTGTCAGTGTAATTTTATGTACATTAATTTGAACGATCCTCACCGGATCCTCTCACCCTGCAAATGGGGAACTTGTCCATCCATAGAACTAACTGTTTAAAAATTCTTGGTGTTCTCGTTCAATATAATTTAAAATTGGACAACCAAATAGATTGTAGGTGCAAAGCATTTAATACCAGACTGTTTTACCAGCGTCAATTGAAACGTAGTGGGTTCCACTTTCTGATTTAATCACCGTGTATGTTCAGTATGTCAGACCAACTTTGGAATACGTGACACCTGTCTGGCATCCTGGTTTGTTAAAAAAACAAAGAGAATGCCTTGAACAATTACAACATAATACTCTCCGCACACTTTTGCCTTATGACTATCGCGCTAACCACTTTTACAGTGAAATCTGCTTAAGACTAAATTACCTTTCTCTGTTTCAGCGTAGAGAGCAGCTGTGTTCCAGTTTTGGTAAATCCTTACTTGACTCCCAAAAAATCAGACACTGGGTTCCTCCCACTAGGAACAATGGCTTAAGAAATAACAATCAATTAAGCACTTTTAGATGCAGGACAAAGCGGTA
The DNA here is from genome assembly GCF_054643075.1 of Acanthaster planci. Classification (NCBI taxonomy): domain Eukaryota; kingdom Metazoa; phylum Echinodermata; class Asteroidea; order Valvatida; family Acanthasteridae; genus Acanthaster; species Acanthaster planci. The sequence continues at coordinate 5,862,163 of NC_141797.1, forward strand.
TAAAGGGAGCACAGTCCGTCATATAACATACTTGATAAACAAGGACATGCTAAAGTCTCTCAAAATACATCCTGAGTCCTCTGGATTTTCATGTTTCCATTTTGGTCATGTGATAAACTGTCTGCATTTTTGGCATCCTATTCCTGTAGTTAGATCCTGGGGATTGCAAAGTCTTCACAAGCCAAATGCTGTTAGCTGTATTACATGGTTCTCCTGAAGAAGATCCTTGTGAGATGAATTTAAGGCTATTCATGGTGAAGGACAGCAACAGGTGGAAAGGCATGCGGTAGCACTATGTTCTTTTCAGAACCACACATACTCATAAGAGAGATATATTCCTTCGCATGGCGCTACCGCAATGATGGTGAGGGTTGGTTTTGGGAGGTGTGGGGTTGGTTTGCATTGCGGGTGGGGTGTGTGTACACTTTGCATGTGTGTATGTCGGTACGTTGGTTTGTACGCATGTATCTAGTGTTCATTTTGGTTTTGTATGCCATTTTGATCCCTTGTTTGATACAATTTTGGTGTTTTTATCAGTCAATTTTATATAAACCTTTTATTTGATGTTAATGTCTGTATTTTTACAATTCTGTTTTTGATATAGTTCATTGTTACTTTTAAAGTTTTAATGTAATGTGGGGAGATAAGGTTTGGGTCGACTGAAAGCAAGTTTAGTTTTGGGACGTGACTGCAAGTACGCGTTTCTTAGGAAAAGGTTTTACAGTGTCATTCCAGTCTGAAAGCCCGTTGGCGACTCCCTTTTTGGTCACGCTACCCTACTTGTGGTGCCAGGGACCCGTAAAAATCAATGCATTCGAAACCTTGGATGATATTTGTTTGATTTGTTATCTCATGACTTACTGAATATTAATTGTATCGGGAAAGTACTCGGCAAAGGCAAACTTGAAATTATACGAATGGGGTATAAACAGAATCCTGGAACAGCCCATGTGACTAAACTGACGCTATGGCCTGGTACATTTAGTATGTGAGATATAAGGCTGTGTGGCCGTAATTCTGATTGATAAACTGCTGTACATCGGAGCTGGACGGACTTCTCGTCCCTGGAAAAACCGTTAGTGTGGGCGATTGTCCTACTTTTATAATGCTTTCAGGGTCAGGAGGGGCTCTCTGGATATTCTTGTCGTCACAGGTTTAGTTCAAATATACTGGTGTGCAACAGTTGGGTTGCATCTGATGATGTAATTTCTGTGCAAGAGTTTGTAAGAAGTCAATAAACTTACGAACTCGCATATGACCCTACAGCATTGAGTGTGTAAGCCCCATGCCAAAACCGTTCCAGTGATCGTGAACACCGCGTAGGCCTATTTCATCTGGGTGCATAATCATGTGCTTTTGATATGAAGGCCCGAGTGAATGGACGCCACTTAATAGTGTCCTTGGCCATGGGATGCGGTCCGCGGTAAGCTAGAGTCTTCCTGATTTAGAGTTTATTGTTTTAGCATAATTTCTTAAGATAAATACGTCTTACTTTCCTTTTGTTTACATAACTAAACAATAGATTATGTGCAATGTACAACTTATTAGATTGAGTCCTGATGTGTGTAAATCTTATTTATGCTCTGTTTATGTGCAGGGTTTTGTTTTGATTTACGTCCACGTGTCTGGCATACAATAAATCGGCGACCAGAGCTAATAACCTATGCTCTTCGTGGTTCCTTATCCTCAAACACTTGGGGTCCTTACCTCAGCCCTGGACCTAACGGCAGGGAGGATACCAAACCAAACCGAATTTCAGCCTTTGGCCGCGAAAGTTTGGTTAATAAACCATGACTAATAATAAAATAATAATAGTAAGTAGTAGTATTAAGTATAAATGTATGACATAGGCAACACACAGTAATCCTTTCAGTAGGTAGTCTACCAGGAAGTCAAAGCAGTTTTTGTTACCGAACAGAATTTGGGCCAACAGATTGGAGCGTGCTTTTGCAAAATGGACCTTTTTTTCTAAACGAAGCGTGTTTTTAAAATAGAATGTGTTTATAAACGAATGTCATGTTTAAAGAGAACGTTGTTTTTTTTTTACTTTTGGAATGCATTTTTAAAATGAAGTACTTTTTTTAGATTCTGAAGAATTTTTAAAGAGCGGATTAACTGTATTAAGGGAACATATTTTTTAGATTGGAATAAATTTGTAAAGAGTGAAGATTTTTTTCAAAATTCAAATAAGATTTACAAATCCAATATGTTCTCAAGATTGGAACGAAAGTCCAAACTTGTTTAATATTGGAATAAAAGTATTGACTCAAAATATGTAAAGATTGGAAATTAAACCTTTCCAAACGTAAAGCTGTCATTTGGAACACACATTTTACTTTAAATCTCATTTCATCCGAATTTGAAAAGCATCCGAATTGAGAAAGCATCCACTCTTTTTGACGGTGTTCAGCCCGAAGTTCAGAACCTTTTTGGACAATTCGTCTATTTTCAGCAAGCGCATGCGCAGATAAAATCCTACAGTAATTCCCGCTAACTTTTACGGTCGTTTCCTTTAGGGCCTGCAGTTACCATGTTGAGTGCAGTACACACGTATGTGTGTGCGTACGTCGAGCAGTCTAGTCTGTGCATTTCGTAAGTCAGGTCCTCAACGATAAAGGCGCATGCGTCGGATTTCCGCAGCATGCAACGTGGCAGCTTCCGACAAATAGCTTTTTCGACTTTATATCTAACGTTAGCACCACAAGACAGAGATCCGTGTGCACAGTAATAGACATCTTCGGGGCAAAGGGAAAACTCCGCGTCGCAACGTTTATCAATATATATAACGAGATTTTCTTCCGATATTTCTTTTTTTTATGGTGGTCAAACAGCGTGGTCTTCGTATGTAACTTGACATACATGCGTCTTTTTTATTTGTGTAGGGCGGTTTAAGAACAAAGTCTATCTGTTCAAAGTCGTTTAATTCACGGCTGGCTTTGTAAGCGGTGATCGTATTCGGTGGAAAGGTAGACATTTTAGTCGTTTGCGTACCGATGTATTTGTAAGCCGCAAAGTTTATATGTCGAGTATATCCACTGTAGGCTCTTGGAGTTGATAGCGGATTTGATGTCAAACGATATTTTCCGGAATTTTGTCTCTGGTGCCAAATTTGTAGTCCGGATTTAGACCGTAATGCTTGGGATTTCAGATTTTTGTCATTTTTGGAGAGCGCGCGGTAGAAAGGGATTGATAGATTTTTTTGAGTTTTTTAATTTAGATTGTCACAGAAATCTCCATTCTCTACCACTCCCATGGGATTATTTTTCAGCTGGAGCCAAGGCTAACCAGGGCTAGCTAAGCCCTGTCATACATCATGTCTAGCAGGCCTGCCGCCCTCTCTTATGTCTTTAGAGTCATTGAGTGGTAGTTGGGCGGGGGGAATGCCTGTGGCTTGGCAGTGGGTGAGTGACTGAGGCTTGGACCCTTAGATCCCCCTTCAAATTCAGCGGGACTAGAAATAAAAGTACCGTAACACGTTTTTGATGGTTGTAGGGGCTAGAAGACACCTACTGAGCAATTTAAATGCCATTAAAATGATGAAATAAATTACATCAGAGTCTTGCATTCCTCCATTGCTTCATCAATAATGGTGCTACCGTCCAGCGAGATATCAAAATATGCGGTAGGAAAAGGTGTTCCTTTTAATTTTTTCATTTAATTTGTAATTAAGGGTCCCATGAAAAAAAGTGGATAATTTCTGCTTGTGATGCGCATCTTTTAAATTAAAAAAAATGCCGAGGCCCTCAGTATACTGTATGAAACCATTCAAGAAAAAAAGATGAGCAAGCAAATAGTGTGCTTGTTAGAGAGCAGCGGGATTGGCCGCCTACAGAGAGTTTAGAACTGAAACAGTTTTTAACTGAAAAAAAAGTAAATCTTCGTCACTGATTTTATCTATATGTTCTCTTATGTAATACTGTGAAAAGGTCACCAACAGATGGGTAAAAAGTAATTTCACTAAGAATCTTTCACTACTGGCATTATCCTTTCTATATGTCTCCTCATTCGTGCACATTCTTTTCAATCCATGTACATGTACTTACATTAACGAGGAGAATTTATAACTTTGTGAAGAAATACCTGGTCACATTTGAAGGGTTGTGGACTTCAAAATTTATCGTATATGCGGATTATTTAGTCAAGTTCATAGCCTTATAATTGTAATCTACTTACCGTTTTTTGTTCTTAATTTAATATTATACTTAGAGACTCACAAAATGCATTAACTTATCATCCACCTAAGAGTGTACCAAGTCGTACGGGTTGTCATGTATTTAAGATTTCGGAAGTGAACGGTCAGTTAGAACAGTATTTCTCTTTCATGTTAGGCAGTATTTCGGTTTCTATTAATATGCCAGCCAACATTTTACAGAGGCATATTTTGAAGGTAATTTTCAAAGAAATGAAAAAAGTAATTTAGAATTCTGAAAGTTTTGCAAGTTATTTTTCTTGTACCCAAGGGTTTGAGGTCATTTCGCCTGATTTTCTTAAGGCAACCCCAAGATAAATCTCAGTGAAAGTCAGTGATCAAATGTAATCTATGTCCCTTTATAACATATAAACACCTTTGGGGGAACACCTTTCTTCTTTTTTACTTAGAAATGTATGGTAGAATACAAAAGTGTATACCCGTTGTACCAGTTACCTGATAGATTACCCTTGAACAGCATCATTTATTCCCCACAGGTATGACTGGTGGTGCCATCAATATTTCAAGAGGTTGGGGATTCCTGTGGCCCCATACTACCCGGTAATCGGCAATGCCCACCAATGGCTATCGGTAAGTGAAACCATTACTCGAATTATATAAACTATTATTGCAATTTATGAATATAATTCTTTCAGGTTATATTTTGTTATACCAAAAAAGACATTCATCAAACTACATGTGTGTCTATCATGGAAAATCGAGCAAGATTTTAAGCAAGATCAAGAAGGTAGTCCAGATACTAAGATTGGTTGAAAATAATTTTGATTCAATTTTTCAAACCAATGCAGAAAGGTAATAACAACTTTGGCGAAGAATGCGTCAGGAAATACGGGAAAGTCGTTGGGTAAGAATCAAGACCTATTTTAAAGCATTAATGGCAGTTAATGAAATTCTCGATTTCTGCCCTATATATTCACAGAATAAGTGCTCCTCCCCGCAACTTCTCCCTTCAGGAATGTACATTTATTTTTTTTCATAAACGTGTTCAATTTTAATACATGAACATTTTCTGTGACTTAACCGCTACAGCAATGCCGCCTGGTGGGTACAATGTCTGATGTCAGCAAGTTGAGAGAAAAAAGAATAACAAACTTAACTTCCATATTTATTCGAGAAAACTCCTCATATTTAAAACATCTGCTTTTTTATGGTAACGAAATATGATGAAAACGAGGAATTATTTTGGATACCGTGGCAATCTAACAAAATGCCTAGAAAACATTTATTTAAATGTCCAGTGTCCCATTTCCTTTTCAGAATATACAAATTCCGCTCACCGCTTCTCTATGTGTCGGATAAAAACATCGTGAAAAGGGTTCTGGTTACCGACTTTAATAAATTTCCAAGTCACTGGGTAAGAACATTCCAAATTAAACAACAAAAGTAAAACAGGCAATCGCAAGAACGTTTAGTTTGTTATATCAAAGAAGTGACGATATTGTTGATTCATTTTTATTTTTGCCGAAATGTCTATTCTATGCTGTTGCAAACCTCAATCGTGCACTGGATATGGGCGTGTTTGAGTCAGTTTACACGGGCAGGGTAACCTGTATAGAAAGAGGCGAAATATTTAAGGGGCATTCGATCGGGTAAGTAAACGAAACTACGGCTCCTATACAATTTTGTGTTCACCCCCAAATTTCAACTGGGAGGGGGTCAATAGAGGAGCACGGATTTTCGGGAGGCGCACGTGCTCTTGTACATACTATCCTCTAGTTATGCCACCGTCCACACAATGGTTATATTGATTTTTTTTCGCTGCAACCAATTCGGTTTTGTTACAGGACATCCCAGCTCTGGGTTTCCCACTTGACAAGTCTTTAACGTACATGAAAGGTCAGCAATGGAAAGACGTTCGTACAATCATGACTGCGTCTTTCACGGCAAGCAAGCTGAAGCAGGTAAATCGCACCAACCACTTGTTCTTGAGACGAAAGGCCAATGTATTACATGCTTAGGAACTACCTGGCATTAGCAGGTTCCTTTATTTTAAGGTTAAATGTGTGCGTAAGGCGACAAGCATTGTTGCATGATAATAATGTACGTTGCGGTTGTTCTCCACATAAATAGATGGTGGGTATATTCAACGGCATCTGTGACCCTCTGCTTGAAAACATCGCAAACGCGCACGTCCATAACAAACCAATCGATGCAAAAAAGTAAGTATGCCTGCTTTGGCACTAATTGCTGTTCGTATTATCTTCACCAAGTGCATCAGGGCAGCGGGAATACTCTACCTGATTGAAATAAAAAAAACTGACCGACCGATCAACCAATTAACCGACTATAGCATAAACCGTCGAAGCGACCCACTAACCGACCAACTGACCAACGGACGAATCATGAACAACCAAAACAGTAAACAAAATTTATGTTTGTTTATAGGGTTTATATATTATGTTCGTTTAAAAATCAGCATAACCTTTGAATTCGAGATTTTGGTTGTCTTTGAAGGAAAGTTTGTCATAAAACATTTGTCCAATACAGTTTGGGAAATTGCTGTATCCTCTGTCCTAGCGAAACATTATGAAACGGTTGCATAAGAGCGTCAGTCTTGCCGACGATGATCTAAATGAAGTGGGGAAGAATTGCAATTGCAATTGATCATGGTTATTTCTTACCATTCAGTTGTGAATGGTGAGAAATAAATTTTACAGCAAAATCTACTTTGTGTAGATGTCACAAAAGGTTGCAAATAATGTCATGTCTTGCCGTTTGCCGGTGCTCTTTCTGGTTAGTTTTTCAACTTTCTGTGTGTGTTGGGGTGTTTTTCGAATTTGTTTCGTGCACTCTTAACAATGCATAATGTACGTATTAAGAGAGCAGCCCGTGTAATTAGCTATAAAAAGATACATAAAATGCTAACATCAGCTTAGATGGCTTCAAGTCATGGCTGTAAGTCAAACAGTTCACCGGGTGACTCCCATATGAACTTGGGAATGCAAACAACCTAAGTACAAGCCACAAACTTTTCGCCTGAAAAAAAACAAACAAATTAAGGGACAGGTTTATAGGAGCAGCAACATTTTATCGTTAGGTAAATATTTTGTCGTACAACCCCTAATCGATCGAACATTGAACAGTGGAGAGGTATCCAAATATCTAGATTTCTCTACAGCTTTACCTGTCTTAATTGACACTTGACCATTGTCCCTTCCAGGTGTATGTACCCAAAGACCAAATGAAAAGATTCCTCTAGAGACATATTGCCAGGCATTAAAGATATATCATTGCTATGAGATTAAAGATTAACATTGTACGGCAGGCAGTCAGGTGTGTTGCGTACAAAGTTTTGGTTTTGCTTATGCTTTTGGAGTTTATATAGCGTTAGCATCCCACATCAAAAACGTATGTTTCCTTATGCTCCGAAACATACATGGTGTATTTTTTGCAATTGAAAATGTCCCTGTGAAAACTGTCTATCCGTATATCTTGCCTTCAAGGTCCCTTAGGACCTTGACTTCTGTGTCAAAGGCACTGTCATTAATAAACCCAACCCTCTGCATTATAATCCAATTTTAACAGCTGCCATCCTGAATTGTCACAAAATAGGGGCCGTTTGACGGCGTTATTTTCCAAAGCATACCCACGGAGCTCTGGAAATGCCATCCAACTTGTTGAGATGTTGATTTTTTTTTCTAAGAATGACGACATCATACAGGCAGTTTATCATGGGATGGCGACATCGTAAAAGTTAGATGACGACATCCTATCCTGAGATAATCATTACCTCAGGATGTCGTCAACCAGGGGCGTCCAGCAAACACGATGTCTACATCACTAGTTGTACACAACAGGCGGTGAGACATCATGGTGTTTTATCAATCTGATTAATATCATGTATCACAATAGGACAATGCTTTGAAAAACAGTAGCACATAACGCTACCTGTGCGTTTATGAAGATGTTTTTGTCAATGCACATATTGACAAATAATGTCATTATTTCAAGTTACAATGTCATCCCGTGAAAAGTTACTTCAGGATGTCGTCTTTCAACATTTACGGTGATAAATTATTGCAGGATGTCATCATCCCGCTATAATTATCTCAGGATGTTGACACCTTGCCTTTATAATGCAGTCACTTCGAAAAAAATGCATGGATCTCAACAAGTCGAATGACACTTGCAGAGCTCCACACACCCGTAGACAACCAAGGATCTTCATTTCCGTGAATATTCCGATGTTTTCTGGAGCAAGGGTAAGAAGGAGCCATCAGATATAACATTCAACAGAGAGTGCTAGAACAGATGCCACACAGTGCACCTGCTATATAGAGATAGTAGGGACCAACGGTCGACTGAGCACCATCAGAAACAACACATAAGCAAAGCTTTAACAGAGCTTAGCATCATGGATATAACACTGTGGTGAAGTTCAGAAGTTCTCAATAGGCTACAATGATTTTCTGGCTGTCCACATAGGCAAAAAAGTAAAACGAAAAAAAGGCATTTTTCTCATTTTTCACATATAAGCAATCATATCTGTCATTTTCTGATTGAAATTAAAAATATGCATATAATTGGGGTCCAGGCTTGACTTCCAAAGGGCCGGGTCACTGGTGAATGTGGTAGTTTGGTTAGCTTTGTGAAGTCTGTGTTTCCCCTTGAAATTAAAGGATCGTATGTCCTTTGAGTAAACAAGCCCAAGCAGTCATGCTGAAAGGTTGATTTTTATATTGGAGATGTTTTGCGGTCAGTAGCCTTGGTATGTATGGCTATTAGCAGTACATCCACGGCTTCACAAGAGCATGCTGGTGCATCGATCAACAAAATACTTTGTATAGACTACATAGATTGTGCACTTATTATTGTTGGTTGCACTGCTTATGATGGCCTGACCTGCAACGAGTACTTCGCGCTAAAAGGCGTGTTATTTTTGGATACCCCCCAGTATTTTCTAGGGCATGTTCTGTCCAGGAGATGGGACTGTTGTCAAAAAGTACTGAGTTCAAGAGAAAAAAACTGAGCTCTGGTGAAGTGTAACATTTCTGCCAAATCAACTTCGTGATGAGTGAGATTTATACTCAAGTGGCAACTGATGAGGAGATCGCAATTTGGCAGTACGCTTCTCTGAAAACATCCAATGCAGATGCAGTTTTACAGAACATTAGGAATTGGTACAGATAGGGAGTAAAATTCATCCATATGTCTGATGTTGTAATATTCAAAATAAGAGATTTATGAGTAAGAACCCACACTTCAAAATCTGCAAATGTAAATGTAAAGCTTTACCATCTCTCAGACTGCAGAGACAACTGAGCCTTAATCCATCACAGCTGCTGAATAGACAGCGATTTTCCTCTATTTAAACCGTGATTGACACAAAAAAGGTTCTAGAAAGAGAATTTTCATTTTTGTTGTCGAGGGGAGAAATGTGATTATCAAGACTTGGTTGAGATATCTCGAACAGTTGACAAAAAGCATCGAAAGAAACACAATAAAGAAGAGAAAAGGACTGAAAATGGCTCACAAAAAAATCCCAAAAGGAACCCGAAAGCATGCCATCTACTATAAGACATGATTTTCTTCCTCGTTAAGGAGTGATACGATTGAAACAAAAAGCAGTGGTGTCGAATTTCAGCTCTACCATTGTGTGAAATTAGCAAATAAAAATAACACTGACCCAAGTTTGTGACCGGTATGAACTCAAAATAGAACTGCTGCAGCTGTTGCAACCGCAACACTCATTGGGTGCGTTCGATTAGCTTCCCTGAATACACCAGTATTACACGCAAGGGAAGCCTAGAAATGAGGCAAATCGAACGCTGCAGTGTATTCGCCAAGGCATCCTGAGAAAAAGGACAAGTCCCCGTCACGTTCCATCATGTCCGTGCACGAACAGTCCATCCGTGACGTCATTACACTTGGGCAGCCTCCACAGGCCTGCTCGCCAGCTGGGGCAGTGGTGGCACACCAGAGCAGGCACGAAGATCACGTGATGGCTAAACGAACGCTCTCGAGTAACTTTGACTTACACGAGTAAGCTAATCGAACGATTGATCTCCATATTGCATCCAAAGATGGCAAGACAGCAATAACTGATCTCCACAAAAGGATTGGAAACGCCCTCGACGGCAAATACAACATGAGGAAAAATCTGATTTGAAGTGGAAATCGGTATGCTTTGACAGAAAAAGAGTTGCAACTTTTTCTGAAAATACCTGTAGGGTTGCAAGCCCATAACTAGGACTTTCAGGTAAGGGGGTGCGAATCATCAACAAAGGGGACCATGCATAGATTGTGGTTTTTTTTAATTTTTGAAAAACAACAGGATTCTTGAGGCCGCACTAATTATTTTTAGGGGTGTTACAAGTAAACTCACAAAGAGGGGATTGACGAAGGCGAAACATACCGAAGTGCGCTTCATTTTTTTGCCCAAAATGTTTCACTATAGCTTAAAATATTTTTCTTGCCTCAAAAACAAAATTGATAAGTCGCGTGGGGGTGCAGACGCACCCCTGCAACCGCCCACCCCCGTTACGGGCCTGGGTTGGTAACAAAGTCAACCAAAGTTGTGTCATTGAATACCATTATGTGATTATTGCATCCCTGAGGGACGTTACTTGCATCATGTTACTTGCATCATGTTACCCCATATTCAAGACATTGAGTAAATAGTACCAAGGCACAACAAGTATCCACTTTCAAATACCTTAAATTCCAAAGTTTTGGTTGTTGGAGGAGATGGCTATAATGTCAATACTGGGGGGCTGGTCGGTGCCATCCATCACCTTGAAATGTTCCTAGGTAGACAACTAGATATTAGATATGCATGTTACATGGCAATGAAATACCAATACTCTTTATCCTCTCTGATTGTCACACTAAATGCCACCAGACGATTATGAAAAATTTAAGGAGCAGGCATGCACACAGGAAGTAGTAGATTTTAGAACATTGGTTTTAGTTACTTTATCAAAAAGACAAACCAGAGTAAACTCCACGGGAAAAGGAAACCAGAGCCAAAAGTTCCTTTAAAACTCTGATTAAAAATTAGGATGATTCACAATGACTCATCACTTTTTAAGAGAAATTTCGATCCATTTTTAGGTTGGGCAAAATGCTCTTTTGATCTATTTATAGTAGGTCTTAAATTTAGTATACCATAATGAGTACAGGCCAGTGAGGTGTCCTTAAAGAAATTATACGATTGATTGGCAGCAAGTGTGTATCGTAGGTCTTAGATTTAGTATATCATAACGGGTACACGTCAGTGAAGTGTTCTTAAAGAAATTATACGATTGATTGGCAGCAAGTGTTGGGAACAGAAAAAGCGTCACCACACGTCGTAGTTTGAACGAAGGTGATTTTTATTTTGCATAGGTCTTCAAATAAACAAAATTCAGTTATGATCAGCGAGGTTGAGCAAAAGTGGGCGCACTTTTCCTTTCCATAGCAACGGAGGTTCCCTTGTTGGGTTCTGCTCCTAGCTTCTTCACAAATGACTACAACACGCACGCGTCGCTACCAACAAACTAGACACTCCTCACATGAACATGGTTCTTTTCAACTTATGAAGAGTTTTTCTTTTCAGGATGGCCAGCCAGAAAACGTGTCTTTTGTTAAGCTTCCAACCATAAAAAAGAGAAAAATTTCAAGGCAAATCAATATTTTTGTATTTAAAAAATTTCTGGCCATTTATTACATTTCGAAACAGTTTCGAAACGAGGCAAAGTGTTGTTTTTATTTTACTTAATCGTATGGCAGAAACTGTACACTGTAATGAAAAAAATACAAGCTTACACGTTTAAGTGTTCTCACAAAGTGTAATTACTATTGCTTCCATGAGACAGTCACGTGGGTCACAAATAAATTCTTGTCAGATCCACGTCACATTAGCAGGCACATAAAAATTATTGGTGTATTGCATCTTAGAATGGATTTATAAATAATTATTGGAAGGATAGGAATTAGAGCAGGAAAAGCTAAAACATTGTCGTGGCTGATGTTAATGTTATTTATTCCTGGAGAAAATGTTGATAGTTCGACCCGACGCACTTTCTAATTATTTTTATTTTGATTTTAAAAAGGAAGCAATAACAAAACCTTTTTTCAACAACTCACTCTTAATGAAAACTCAAAGTTAGAAAGCATGCATGGAAAATAATTGCAAAAGAATCCAGGCTTGCTACCCAGAGCATGTGTTATGCAAGCATGGGGGACGGAAATGAATGGAATAAAGTTGCCCTCTATGAAGACGACGAAGCTAGGGTCGACAGAATACGCGGGTGACGGAAGGTGGACATTTAAGAAGGAAAATGTGAAAGATGGAAGAAGCGGAAGGCCGCAAGACAAGACGGTCGACGGCACATTGCGACGCACGATGCGACACGTCGTGTGTGTACAAACGTAATGGCAAGGAGCCGGCCCGATGTGACTGCACGATGTGAGCCGTCGTGTAATTGCATGGTGTAGTTGCGTCGCCTACAGAGACAGAAGTTTGTGTCGTAAATAGTACACCATAATAACAACTTAATATGACTGTTTGTTTCTGTTTGCATCATTCAGATGCTTTCTTTAATGCTTCAGTGCATATCTGCCCCCCGTCGTTGGCATTGACAACGTTCACGTCGTATCTCCCCACCTCTGCGACAGCAATGCTGCATTTTCCTAACAAGGCAACAATCATGCGCATGCTTTTTCAAAGCGTTACACTGATAGTATGGAATTCCATACCTGCCGTCGCCCGTCGTCCGTCGCATTTTGCTTTTTGTTGTGTCCCAATTCTGCCATTTACTAGTTCCAAACATGCCATTTTCCGTCGTCCGTCGCCCGTCGTGCGTCGCCCGTCACCGGTCGTGCGTCGCCCATCAAATGTGTTGCATAGGACCTGAAAAAGCCGTTGCTTAAAAAATGACAATGTGATGATTCCATTCACTTCTAAAGATCTTTTCCGAGTAAGGCAAGTACAAATCCCACCTGCAAAGCATATACTAGTCACATAATTAATGCCAATAATGCAAGACTACCCCTGCCCCTTGACAAGAAAATGTCGCCTCTGAGAATTCAACCAAGTGTTTTTGGGGGAAAAACATTTTCAGCAAAAATGTTCCGGCCAACTTATCCACAGTGTTATTCTAATTTGCATACAGTAAAAATGTGCCGACTTGTTTTCATCAAATTCCAGGAAGAAATCTGCCAACCGATACAGATATTCTATCTTGTCCTCTCAATTTCACCTTGAAATCCAGAAATACCAGACGTGCTGTGGATAGCAAACTGTTTATTAAATGTATTGTTAAGGGGCAATTACCACTTGGTTTAAGTTTCAGAAAATATGACGTGTTGGTTTTTGTGGGTGTGTATGCCATGGTGGATAGACAGGTTGTCCAGCACATCAGCATTATTTATGGGGCTAACAAGTAACGTATACTGTTTAAAAGACTTCTGTGAGCCAACCTGCAAATAAAGTCATGTCTAATTTGGAGTGTACAGCAGATTTCATCATAGGTATACCCGCCCTCAAAATAATGTTGAATCAGTTCGTCTCTTATGAAAACTATTGGGAATCAAACATTGTAAATAATCTATTATTTACATTCTGTTCTGTGGGATATCGCGCAGGGACAGACAGAAATGTCACATAGGCTATAGCCCTAAAAGCTGGCTGTTAACGAGTAAAGTTACGTCTAGAGTAATTAAGTTATCGAGAAAAACAATCTACCGTAACAAAAGTCTATTTTGTTGATTTATTTATGTGACTAAAATGGTGTTATTTCATAAACACGTTACTTAGCCGATGTCAGGATATTATTTCTTCTTTCAATTGGAGTTTGGCGCAACTGCCAAAAACGAATAGGCCTACATGTATATCTTCTAGTTCTATTGCTAAAATGAGAGTCAGGCATGGTGGATCGATCGAACAAGGACATCTACGTGTGAAACGATCAAGGGTCAAAGTTAAAAATACCACTGCGCAATCGTGACACAAAAACACCATAGGTGACGCACGATGGGTGACGGGCAAAGCACGACGGACGACGCACGACGGACGGCGCACGACGGCAGATATGGAATTCCTTACTGTTAGGGCATGTTGCCAGGTAAACGCGTGGTACTAATGTTACATGCGCATGCATGGAATCCATAATGACAAATGACACCATTATGTGTACGTGCTATAGGTTGCCCATCGACAGTCTTGACTGCTAATCCTTTGCATGTCTAGCGTAATACTAAAATATTCAACTGGTCTTTTTATTATGTTTAATAAAGGGTCTTTCTTGGTTACGCCCTACAAAACATTTCGGCGATTTTTCTTGGTTTGGACATTTCGTGTCAGACAAACCTTGACCATCCGTTTGTGAGACGGATCCAGGGAGCATTCAGCCCTTCTTTGTTCACACTGATCCCGAGTAAGTTCGTAGTTTTTTAAAATTTTGTTTTATTTTAGTTGTATTATTATTATTATTATTATTTTATACACATATGTGTATATTAAACCCAGTATACTTTATGGGAGAACTGTGGAACACATAACAAAATACAAACCAAAACACAAAACTAATGTCCAGAAGGTAAATAATGAAGTGTGCCACGAGTAAAAATGAAAAAGAAAGAAAAAAATTACAACAACAAAGATATTGAAAATGAGAGTTGGTGAGTGTACTACCAGTTACAGCTACATTTAAGGTCAATGTCATTAAACCAGGTTCTGTTATAGGAATTACTTCACCATCACTTAAATGTGGCATTATCTTGATTTCTTTGAATCAGTCGATTTTCCAAGCGAAACAAAAACATATTACATGGGCGTCGATCGGTGGGGAACACTGGATACGCCCGCCGCCCACAAGTTTAAAGTGAGGGGATATCTTTTGTTCCCTCCACTGTATTCCGGAGCCGTCGAACTTACTTTTACAAATGCTCAGTTCTGCACTAAAGATTCCTGGTATGGGTGACTGGTAGATACACTGACCATATCGAGTTAACGCCTGTCTGTTTTCAGTGTATCTAGACGCCTTCGTTTGATTCCAGCTCATTTGCCTCATAATTGAAGAGCAGCGTGTTGCGTGTGTAGCTGCTCCAAAATGAGGGCGGCACGTCAGTGGTGGCTACATGTCAAAGAGTTAACAATGAGTATAAAGAAAACCATTAGGGTGTACAGGGTGTGCAAAAGAAGTCCACATAATTCAGGGTACGATGGCCTGGGCCTCAGATGTGCGTAATACACGACCCGATGATGACAACATCGGGCAATAAATTACGATTGGTTTTATTGCAAAATTAACTAATATCTTTCAGCTATGTCTTATAAACCCAAATTATAGTTTTGGTATTTCTATGCAGAAATATTCTGAGCGGGGCAACGTTTCCCTTTTGCTGTGATTACCGAGAGGTCAAAGTTGGGCGAGTAGTAAATGTCCTTAGCACCCGTATTTACATATTTAACCGTACTTCTCTGTCTTCCAGACTGTTCGTGGTACAAACGTGACACCCAGTACAACCCTTAAACGTTGATGCTAAAATGAGGCATATTTTTGGACACTTCAATTTGACGTCAACCAAATATCAAATTAGAAGAGAACTGAATAAGAAGCCCAGTTAATATTTTGTTGTCTAGTTGACCAAAACGAGTTTAACATTTTCAACTGGAGATATAAAATTGGACGTGCAATAAGTGGATATGCCTATAACCTAAAATAAAAGCATTTCAGATATCCAACGAAAATACATGCATGTGTTGAGAGTTGAAAGAATGTCAAAAATAATACCATTAGGAATGATGAAAGGGTGCCTTTTTTGCCAATCAACCAAGCAAAGTTCCCTTTTTTAATTCGCTGGTCAAACTTTATTTGAATGTTTTTATATGAATAACACCCAGGGTTCCTTCAACGTGCACAGGCAGAGTGGTCCGAGGAAACGTACAGAGACAAGACAACGAAGTCAGTTTTAATGTTGGGCGATGATACCACCATGAAATACAAGGGAAACGTGTGGGATCAGATCTGGACTGAAAACCCAATCTACATACCGACTAAGTAGATAATCAGCTCTCTCCCATTTACTTGATATCGTGGACTTAAATCCCGGGGAATGGGGTATCAATTAATTGGCAACCAGATAAAACAAAATCCCCCTCTCCATCTTGGTGTGGCCAGTTGATGTTGCCTCAATGTTTCCTGTTTGTTTTTGGTATTTTTCTTCTTCTATATCTTTCCCTCTAAATCTTCTGTTCAACCTTTAGTACTCTTTCCGTGGCTGGGCCCACTTTTTGAACTGATGGGAGCCAACATCATCCCCAAGGAGTCTGTTGCATTCTTCAAAAAAGTTATCCATCAGTCTCTTGAAGGAGGAGACATGATTCGACAGTGTGGGGGAGGCAACGGTCTCAACAAGGTTAGCACAACCAAAATATAATGGGAAGTTACTCCAGCGTCAGAACCCAACACGATATTTTCATTATTGGACCCTGGCCTCCGCATAGACATATTATGCTTTGTATTTGAGGTAACGGCAGACTCGTGTCCAGTGCTACATATCTGTCAGTGAGCTGCCTAAAACGTGATGCCACTAGCTCCCCAATCTGAATTCCTTAATTACCATTTTAACAGTGGTGTATTTTTTAGAGATTGAGCAAGTGGCTGCCTCATAGTCCTGTTGAATTTCTATTTTGAAGACTGGAAAGCGACATAATTTTACAAGCAGTATTACCACCTTCCTTGAAGGGGATGAAACTTTTTGACAGGAGCGAACTTTTTGCTCTAAACAAAATTGACAGCACAAGAGAGTTGTTGGGCACTTTTAATGAAGAAAACTGGCAACTTTAAGGGCTACCTTTTCCAGTTAAATACGTCAGAGCCTTCTCAGCGGGGTCTCAGTTTGAAAGTTTTAGTATTTTTCTGGTACTTCAGAAAGTACCATTCATATTTGCAAAACAGGCTATCGCACCAGTTTTATTTAACGTACAGTACACCGCCATTGTTGAAGAACTTTACCGACACACAGACCTTCCAGCCAACCTTCCAATTCCCGAGGAGACTGGTAAACCGAAGAGACTCACCTATGAGGAGTTTTTTGCCGCGGTAAGTCATCACGTTCACTATAAAAGGGTAAAATATTACTGATAGGAACTATATCTCTTAATCTAAAGGGAGAGGCTAGCTGTACAAGTCCTGTAGCAAGTAATTGTTCCAAATGAACCATTCTGCAAACAAACCTCATACCTGAGCATTGAACGGGAGAAGAATTGAATGTTTTTCCAAGGAGGCAGTGTGTGGAAAACTTGTGATATTATCAGTTATATATTTCTCTCATGGAGGTTGGTGAGGTTCCAAAATGACTCATTAAAAAGTCCAAAGGAATCTAGTATACCTAGAAATTGCAACTCTTGTATTTCCAACAAAATAAAACTAAGGGGTAGCTTAGCTCTAAATTTAGTTTGATGTTTGACAGAGATCCAATCCAAAGGAAAATTCGAGTGAAAACTCGATATTGTTGTGTACATTCATATGCAAATGTAACTCAATCTTGTTTTATCCCTAGTTTGAAGGATTGTAATCTTTGCACCTCAAAATTGAGAGAGTGAGTTGTATGGTTTGGTCGTTTTTTAAATAAAAAATGTACATAATTTAAATGTAGGTTACTTCAAGTGTAAAACCACCTGGGACTGCTGAATAACCCTTGAATAAATCACTTGAAAGAAAGGTAATCACAACCTCTATAAAAAAAAACATTCCACCCCGAGGACTGTTATCTTCGAGAAAACTGAATTTCTGTTCTTTTCTTAACATTTGTCAGCGAACCATCGTTTAGTAATTCGTTTCGTTTTAAAAGACCGTATCTGTTAACGGGGGCCGATTTTTGTTGATGTGTACTGATATTCTATAGGAGTCGGATTAAACAAGTAATACTGAAACCAACAAAACACACTCGCGGAAATTTACATAACGCATTTTCAACTGAAACAAAAGTAATATAAGTTTGAGATATAAATAAGAGAGCGAGTGGATCAGTTCATTGCCTTTATGAAAAGGGGCGTGTTAATGTAAATGTTCTGATCTCATGTTTAATCTCGAAGCATAATGGTATGGTCTAAACTCGTTCCGCGTCCGAGCTGAACATCGAGTGGATTTCCATCAACAAAAAATAAGATTTCCAGAAGTTCACCCTTCTGGGTTTCCAGAGATGACTTGATCTAGTCCATAATTATAGTCAACTGAGAATAATTAGACATGCATATACTTATTTTGTCATGGACACGGGCCCATCCTCTGCAGTAACTTCACTGCTTGATAATGAAGTGCCACACAGTCAGAGGCATATTACTCCAAGGTTAATTTAGTGCTTGCTTTTGGCCGTAGAAGACTGCTCTTTTTGGAGGGCAAAACACCTGTCATGCTTGCTCGTTTAGATTACCCTGTCGTTCATGTATTTTGTACCAAATAAAGAGCAAGATCTCCAATTAAAAAAAAAACCGCCTTGATTTACTCGCTTTTTTCTCAAAGCAGTTAACCAAAAACCAGTTAACCAGGCATTGGAATAAAATTTCAGTACATGTCCTACAGCTACTGATGTAGCTTCCCTCTTAAAGAGAAAGGGTTGGGATAGCACACCAGTGAGCGCCTGCCTCTCTTTCCACCAGTGTGTTCTTCAGCTTACTGCAAATAACGAAGCAACATCCACGATCCTGACATGCACCGCCTATCAGCTTGCTCTGAGCCCAGAAGTCCAGGACAAACTGATTGAAGAGATCGATAGGAATGCTCCTAACCCCGAAGACATTAACTACGACACAATGAGCAAAATGAAATATACGGAGATGGTGATATACGAGTGTTTTCGTCTGTACCCCCCCGTCGTGTCGTAAGTTCTCTTCCCTTCATTAGAAGCTTGGAGCGGTACTTACAGTCTGTTAATGGTGGATTGACTGAAAGACCATTCTCATATTGCCTACGTGTATATGTGTAGGCAACTAGTGCTTCGAGAAATGTTTCCCTTGGTGTCGGATTTTACTTCAAAGTAGACATTTACTCCATTTCTTGAAAAAATGAATAGTCTTATTTTCATTGAACATGTTTTGATGTATAATGTTTTTATTTCGTATATTGACGTTACATAAGAAAATTAGTCATTCGTTTGCCTTTGTGGTGACAGCCAGCCATAGGGAGGAACAATGCACCGGACGTTTTTGCATCACGTTAAAACTAATACTATATTCATTTCACTGGTCCCAAACAGTCATATGTCTTGAAGCCCACAACAACATATTTTCCTTCAAGTGAACACTTTACGACAAAACAGCTTATATAAATACAGCATTTAAATACAGCATATGCATAAATGCACCAAAGGCTCAGTAGTTCACATTTTCCAGCAATAAGCCATGCTGTATTTGTTTTACTACATCTCATACAAATATTCATAAGCAAATTTTAAAAAATAAAAAATCTGAGGCCAACATACAATTTGATTTTCAGCAGCAGAACTCTGCGAGTCAGGGCAAGGACTGCAGCAGACTGGTTCAGTTAAGCTTTCATACCGCACATTACATGTCAGTGAAGCGGGCTCAAGCACGGTATAGAAAACTATACCGTGCGGTGGCGAGCTGGATACCCACCGAGATGACGTCGCTTGGGTGTCATATTTACTTCCCAGATGAAATCGACCAATGATGCGTTCCAATCTGCTCATTAACTGGTGTTTATTGGCTGTGGTAATGTTAAAACGAAACCTTGTGAAGCAAATTGCCAAATTGCCTAAAGGCCGTAACAGGGTTCAATGTGAGGTATGTTCATGAAAAGACACGACCATGGAGTGGTTCGTTACTCCTCCCAAGTGTCTTGGCCGACGCTTGACATCCGTCTTTTAAGCAGTCACAATATTGACCTGTGCTTTGATCTGACAGAACCGACCGCGAATGCTTGGAGACTGTGACGTATGGCAAGTACACTCTGCCGAAGGGACTGGTGGTCCATATCCCGGCTTATTCAGTGCAACATGACGAAGACGTTTGGCCAGATCCAGAGAAATTCCATCCAGAGAGGTAACACTCGAGTACTATAAGTCCATGTAATAATTAAGATAGATAGTTTATACACACGGTGCCACGTCAGGCTCAGACAGGTTTCCAGACGCCATAACTATCTGCCCAACCTTTAGGTGACGGTTTCGTGTTCACCACAAGCACGGGAAGGGTTGAGATGGATGCACGCGTTTAAAAGAAATTTATTGAAATAGGCCCAAATTTCAAATCCCAGGTTTAGCCCTGAAAATAAGGCTTCCATCGAACCGGTGGCATGGCTTCCCTTTGGCGGTGGTCCTCGGATCTGTGTCGCCGTCAAATTCATCACAATCCTGATAAAGGTCGTCTTGACTCGAATCCTGCAGAAGTACCGCTTCGAAACCTGCTCCGAGACACCGGTGAGTTGAATTATTTGCCTTTATGCATGCTGCTGGCATTAATTTCTGACTGTCGTTCGATACGGGCAGTCGTCCGTGGAGACCGCCGGTCGCAAAGGGGAACAAGCCCTTCAGCCCCACAGGTGTACAAGGGTACACGCAGGTAAGTACATCTGGGTAAACTGTTTGTGGTTTTTGCACTCATCTTCCGTATGACTCGTCTTAATACATCGTCACCGTCGTCACGAAGAGCCAAACAGGTAGATTTTGAAGAAAAACTGTTTTCGAGAAATCATCCAAGGAACCTTTCCTCTTTAAAACCTGCAAAAATACAAATATGTAATAATGATTTTATGCATTTAAAAAAACTCAAATGCCTCTTTGAAAGATAAACTTTTGCCTACACCAGTTAATAAAATGAACACAGTGTTTAATGAGCCAAAATCAATTAGTGAAGATGCACGCCCGTTCGTAAAGTCGAAAATCCGCGTTTTCCTACTTTCTCCCCTTCTGCGCAATGGATTTTCTCATAGGGAAGGGGCACACGTGCTCACGTAGCAAAGACGTGTGGCTCTTCTTGAAAACGAAAATCTTACTTGACCTACTTTTCGGCCTTTCTAGTCCATAAATTTAGTACCTGTGCGAAGGGTAGTAAGATTTTTGTCTCTCCTTAAAACGCAAAATGCACTTATCGAGATATTTTCCCAAAACAACATGAATGTAATCAAAATCGAAACAAATGCTACTTTCAACAAGTGTAGCTCTTTCTAAAAGCGGTGACGATATGACAATACGTTCTCTAGATGATTTACAAGTTTCCGCTTTTCCGAAAGAAGGGAAGCCCTCATAGATACAGCAACTGAAGAGTGAATGTGAAACACATTTACAATTTTCAGTGTCACTCCTCGAACCTCCACAAGAAATGGAACAGAGGGTCTCTCTCGGAACAAGGAATCGTTTCTCAGTCCATTTCATGGACCCTACGTCCCTATGTAGGCCTGTAGTTTGCTAGGGTTGGTGAGAGATGATGACGTGGGATCCCAGCACAACGCCACTGGGGCTGTGCCTGGTATTCCAAGCTTTGAGAAAAAGGCAAACTTTGAAGCCGAATATTTCTTGGTAAAGAGACCAAACAAGCCACACTCTAAAGGGGCCACTATGAAAATACGACCCCACCCCACCTTGGCCTGCATGCCAACTGGACCAAGTCGCCTTAATTAAAACAAGCTTTCTGTTTCCACACAGATCCCTCTGACGATGAAGAAGATGACTATGCTGGAACCTCAAGATGTCTACGTACGTGTGGTGCCAAAAGAAGGCTAATTATGTCTTGCACCCAACATTGATTTCTTTAAAAGACCAACTGTTTGTATTGAAAAACCTGGAGCTAAGGTTGCCAAAATTCCATGTGATACACATTGCTCCTGAATAGTTCGTAGATTAAATTCCACGAAAGGGATGTAGGTTGGCATGTATCTTGGTTCATTACAGATATTTTGGCATTATTTCGAATCATAAAGCCAAATGTAACGGGTCTTCCAGATACAAGCATCGATTTTAGTGCGGCTGAGACTACTACTACTACTATTATTGCTATTGATCTTTGTTATCCTTTTAACTACATGTGTTACCATTTTTTATGGGGGAGGTTCTTTTCTGTTCTGTGAGGCATATCAATAGGTTTTTGTTGCTTTTTTAATGCAATTTTGTAGTTAATTTCTTCTAGTCTTGGTCTTGTGATTTTTATCGGTGAGCTTTTACTTTTTCTGCTGTTCTGTGATGCATGGCCACATTTACATTTGATATTTTCATTTTTTTTAGTTATTCTTTTTGTGATTGCAACGCTGGCTGATTGTAAAGCGCCTACGAGCATTGATTTTAAATGGATTAGGCGCTATATAAATCAACATTACTATTGTTTTCATTACAACTTCTACCGGTATTATTAACAACAACAATAATAATATTAAAATAAGAGCATTTGTAAAGCGCCAGTATCCACGACAAAGGCGCTCATGGCTCTGGTATTAACATTATCCCTGCAAATTGGGCTCACACATCATCTGAACAGTCATCAAACTATCTCAGCTCCCTGGGGAGTATACTGGCCCGGTGCTGCCATTTCGGCGCAAACGGCTAAACATTACTGTGTCTGCCCTTACAGATAACCATTTGCTCCTGGGTGGAGAGAGGCACATAGGAGTCAGGTGACTTGCAAAATTAAATAATTCCTATTAGATAGAGGAAAATGCGAAGATTTTTCTTTGATACAATTTCCACACATACATATTCTTCGATTTGAAGAGGTGCACAGATTACTGCACACACATGTAGCCCCCCCCCAACCACCACCATTGGTCACGTTGGAAATTTACCCTCTGCTTATCTGCAAGGTTAAGCGTGGCATAAGGTCACTAACAGTTCAAAATGATCGTGTAAGCAGATTATGCACCAAGACATAGTGGACGCTATCTGACCGCTTTTATGAAGAGCCACACGTGTCAAAAGTGATTTTTTCCGATTTCAATATCATATACACGGTGTCCACATAAAAGGTATACCGAGATAAAAAATACTGTAGGGCGAAACTACTTCATGTAATTATGGGGAAGAGAAATATATCTCCCGAAAGGGCAAAACGCCCTCCTCGCAATGGTAAACAGCTCGTGATGCTATGGACATAGATGATTGAACAAACTAGACTGATGTTGAAGATGCTGAAATCGGCACTGTGATATGTTTGCATATTTGAAGGCGCAACCATGGCCGCCACCTCCGGTGGATTTGACAGCATGCAATTTTTTTTATGGGGTGCAGAAGAGCAGGACAAAATTTTCAGTGCACCCCTAGCCAATGTTCAGGAGTTACGTGCAAGAGTGATGGAAGAAGTCAATATTCCCCATCAAGACCCTGAAATGATCATTCAAGCAGTAAGGGACATTGTTGGGTATTTCCCAAACTGTTTGTCTCTTCTGTCTACAATAAATATATTTACCACCCAACAACAAAAGGAAACACCAGAGAATTTCTACTTAGTTCTCAAAAGTCTACGTGTATTTACATAAATTTACACGTATTTACTCTATCTCGTCAGTGGGTAATTTTCATCCGATTAAAGAAAATAATTAGTCTTCACTTTCTCATTTGTCATGTCACCTGCAGGCAATTATTAAGGATTAAAGACCTCATTCAGGATTAGTATTAAGCTGTCTTTATTACAATTTTAGGTTATGTAATTCTCTGTAGTAAGGCATCTGGATGCAATAAGGATATAGGGACCGCGTTAGAATCTGGCACGATCCTTGGAAACACTACAGCCTCCGGGTGTCCTATGGCCTCTTTGGTGAACTCTGGGTTGGGTCCTCTTTGGTATGTGTACCTTGAGCCCCACAAAATCTCTGTATCTTGGGTTTGGTCCCTCAACTTCAAACCATCTGGTAGTTAAAAGCATTTAAATTAACCATACTCCACATGACAAATTTTGTTCAAATGTTTGGTAATTATCAAAAGAACACTTTATGTTCAATACTTCCTTTTTATAGCTCCTCTTATTAACTCAGTAAATTCAAATGTCGGTGTACAGTTATAGTCCAATAATCGACAGTCCACAGTTTAACCTTCTGCATCATTAAAACTGACAATTTCTTAAATCAATCCACTTTTGTTAAGCCCATAAATTCAGTGTTTCAAACTCTTATAACATCAGATAAATTCAAAATTAACACTTACGGTTGTTGGGATGACAGAACTGCTGAATTTCTTTCTTTGGTGTGTTTTACAGAGTCAAAATGCTCACAAGATATCTTGATAAATCAAGCACTTATTTTGAAGTGCAGTCTTTTGACAGATCACTGAAAACATAGCCCGCTGTAGTTTGCTACGCCTGGTGGCTGAGACTTAAGCGATCATTAAGTAAACACGTACGTCTGTCTTCTATCGAGATCTGATATGGTCTAAACCCCGATTCATCCAACGCCCTCACACATCCAAATCACATTTTTTTTCCCTTCCAGTTGGCAAAACAACTCCTTAGCAACTTTTGTACAGCACCTGGATTTGTAATTTTATTTTGTGTTACCACCCTTAATTTTCCCATCCAGGACTTTTATCAATACTGCTGCGAGAGACAAAACAAACCACAAGACTACCAGATAACTAAAGACTACCCAAAACGCTGCTGGCTACATGGACTATTACATGTACATGACGCAAATCTGGAGTAACAAACGCTAGTTCCGAAATGATGCTTTACCATTTCCCCCAAAGGAGATATACAACATACTTTTACAGACATGTTACGAAGATGTCATAGGTACATTGACGGGAATGGCGGCCATGTGGAGAGCACAGCACGTTAAACTTTTGAGGTATGTAGCAAAAAAACAAAGCAGATTATATCCATCGAGGTACATTCCTTGATTTTTAAGACTGTATTCTTAAATAAAACAAATGCATTTGGTATTCTGCACGCTTGAAAACGGTGACGACTAAATGGCATTATATTCTTATAGCAACAGTTTGGGAATACACCATGTTCTCTCCAATGGGAAATGGTTCTGTTGCCAGTCTTGAATGGAGTCTAGTCTACACTCCTCGTGGGGGTTTCCTTTGTTGCCATGTTAAACTTTACTTCCCTTTCAAAATGAAATAAACCTCCGACGCCATGATTTTAGCCTTTCTAAAAGGCCAGCAACCCCCACGGTATTGTGTAAAAAATGCAACCAGGCACGGCTTGTTATTATAAGGTTCTGGTGTTACAGTGTTCTATTTGTACAAAGGCAACAACTGAGGGTGCGCAGAATACTACATTGGGGATATCTGATGCATCACTTGAACAACTCGAAACAATTAGCGTTTGTTTTTTTCTCCTCGGGGAGCGTGGGGGGCAGACAGTGGTCTGTATATCTTTTACACTCGTATAAAACAGTCGTGAAAAGTGTGACGAAGAGAACACCCTGTTTAAAATCGCAATCTCACAGTTTTGGAAAACTACAGGGATAATGTAAGATTCTGTTCTTTCTCAAATGGTTACAAGAGCAAGTCGTCTGCATATGATTTTAGAAAACAGTTTATTGAATACGCACACCCTTACGGTTGGCTCCTCAGGGAAGTTAAGTCCCACATTTAGACCCTCCTCCCATGGCTGGCAATAAAACGATTTTCCCATAGGAAAGTGCAGGGTGTATCCCCAGGTAGTCTTATAATTAAGAAAATTAATAAAAAAACAGCCATACTGTCGTACGTGCACAGATGGTGCTGGTACCGGATCGCGAAAAGTGCTCAAGCGCAAACTGATAACGGCCAGATATTGAATCACGTGACAACTTGGGCACAGAATAAAGGGCATCAGACGTTCAAGACTCATATTCTGCCAACAGACCCGGGAATTTTACATAGTTCAGTGCAGGTTTCCAGCGAGCGACTCTACTTGGGCTGTCGATTCTGCGTCATGTCTCTGTGGATACTCGGGGACGCATTTTTCCCCACATGGTCACTTTTTGTGGGTGCCATTTTGATCTTTTTGGTGTAAGTCTTTTAGTTCAAGAGCAAGAATTCTTAAACTACTCTTATTTGATGTGTTGCTGTTTTTGTTTCGTTTTTTGTGTGTGTTTTTTCTCACTTGAAACTAAACGGCTCCACATAATAAGTTATCCAGTGACGATTTATTGACAGTAGTGCATAAGAAGTCTTTTTCGAAGGCATCGATGCATTATGAGGTGTCCTCGTGTTTATTTAATTCATGACCGCTTAATTATTTCGCTGATTAAGGTGGAAATCGTCATGGCCGGCAAAAATGATTGTCCTACTGTCTTATTCACCTTGAAAACGTTGCTCAACTCAGGAAATCTGTTTAGAGGAGCAGGTAATTGTTTGTAGGAAGAAAACCCAACGAGCAGCCACTTCCCCGCTCTCGATTCCATGCAAAAGATCTGGCAAAACGGAACCATATTCTGGCACACTAACATTTTAAGCACAAATCGGGAAAATTTGGGCCGTGGGATTTTGGAGAGTTGGATTTTGCTGACTTTGTAGATGTATGTCCAGGAGTTTGCTTGCTCTGTGACCATTCCATTTTAGGATTCCGTGTCGGCTGGAGCCTAGCCGACCACACTCGAATATGTAATAAAAATATCAACCTGGTACTTATATAAGGTGATATTGGAATCAGTTTTCTCATGTAGGCCCCTACATGAGGCCACCTCCTTGAGAGGTGCAAATTCATGCCTGTGAGTGGGTGGACAAAAGTGAGGGTGTATGTGGACAGCTATAGCTAATCCTGGAGCCTGGGAGGTATCACCAAAAAAACCTTTTCGCGACTTTTTTCGTGTGTAGCACTCGAAGACATTATGTATAAAATATATCGGTACACATTACTCTCATCTATGTGTATTATGTATTTGACAACAGGAAGAAATGGTAAACCCCGTCAAAATAAGTTAAAACGACTTCTACACGCATGCAGAGTCGGTGACATTTGAGACGGATCATCAAGTTGAGGGATTTTGTCTCGATTTTACTCGCTTCAGGGAAATGTTTTATTGAGGGTCCTGCAAGAAGCAGCCTAGAAATATTGACCCTCAGGATACAGACATCAGGGTCACCATGCCCAAGCCACTGAAGAAGCTTAATCACTTTTATCCACAGATATGACTGGTGGTGCCATCAGTATTTCCAGAGGTTGGGGATTCCTGTGGCCCCATATTACCCAATAATCGGTAATGTCCATGAATGGCTCACGGTAAGTGGAATAGATTATTCGACTAATAAACAGTTGAAATAATGCATTCAAGTTGTCTAGCAGGTCTGACTTGTATTAGTCTATCACAAAAGATCAGTGGTCAGTCTGATTGAAGCAAGCGCCGCTTGTACTTTGAGGTTGGTTTGAAGATAAATCAAAACTAAAACTTTGTGGTAATAAGGCCGCGGAATTTGATATGCAGACCCAGCAGTCAGAACTTATGTGACAAATTGCAACCGCGTGTCCTATTTTTAGCACGGGGCTTGACCTGCAAACAGTTCGGCAAACAATTCCAACTGGGTAAAAGATTCCCGAACAATAGCTGCTCATGTTTTTTTGTTTTTTTTGTCTGTCTGTTTAGAAGTCAATAAAACATTTTTACGGTTCAAGATCAAAGTTTGGATTCCAATTTTGTGGACGTGATCTGCAATTGCACTAGGCGTGATAATGAATAGCATGGAACCCATTTATTCTGTTTTTATTATTTTTTTCCATGAAAACAAATTATAAAAGCTTTTTGTTTCCCCTCTTCAACATTGAAATCCATACATTTGTTGGAGCTAAATGGTACTGTATTAGCCTCAAGTAAGAATGCAATTTTCAACCGTGGGACTTACAGGCTAAACGATTGCAAAGTTTAGACGGAATAGGAAAATAAAGGGTGCAGGGCTCAGATTTTCGAATTTTCTTTGCTGGTTTTAAGGTGCTATTTTTGTAATTGGTGAGTATATCAGTTACGGATTTTAAGTTGGTGTTTACGTTCATTTTTCAAGCTTAAAATTTGTTGAGAATTTCTTCTGTCTGTTTGGCCGACCATATTTTTGTTTAACATTTTTTCAAGTGTCCAGTCCACGTCTTGGTTCCTGACAGGTTGAGTCTGACAAAATTTTCCAATTGTTTAATGCAATATTGTGACTCTCTATTTTACGATGGCAATGGCTTGCATACCACAACGTTCGTCCCCTGGCGACAAACGATAATACATAACACAAAACACAGTCTTTCAAACAAAAGGCAAATCAATCAATTTGTATCACCACAGAATCAGTTCTCGCTTACTGTGAAACTTGTAGACTAGCGCTGTGGTAGACTCCACCCCTTTAAAGAGGGGGATTCAATGTGTTACCAATATAGTTTGCCTTGTTACAATAGCAAGCAATTTGTTCCTGAATTTAATTTTAAAAGAATTGGATATAAAAAATAAAAACTTTGACTAATAGCCGTGCTTCATTTGACTTACGCGCGTTAACGGTTCGAGACGAATTAGTCCTGAGTTGAACCCCCCCCTTTTTTGCCCACTGACATAAGAACTCATTTAATACCGACCATTTACCTTTTCAGGAGACAGGCCATTGTCAAGGTAGGAACTCCTCTTGCTGGGAGGTATTGTTTCGCAGTGTTAAAAAATTTTATAGACACGATATTTGGGGTCCAGGGTTTTCCAAAAGGGGGCCTGAGCTAAACTTTTAGGGTTGCGGCCATGGAGGCAGGGATACAGGAAACAAAACTATTGTTTTTTTACGCCGTCGTCACATTCATGTGGCTGGATTCCTCCCTCCCCTTCCCTCTTTTTTCCCTCTTGTTATTTAGGGCCTATTTATTTTTGGTGGGGGGACTGTGCCCCCACCCACCCACCCCCCCGGACCCGTCTCTACTGCTTGCAGCTGTCAAGTCCCATCCACCTCCATCCAAAAGGCGTCAATGACTCCCCACCCAATGTTTATTGTTCATGTGGGTCTAGTACCGGGTAGGCTCTAGCTGAATACCAATTGGTTTCTACACGACGGGAATGGGAGGCTCTCCAAACCACTTGATGCACTGTATGTAGCATGTGCAGCAAGGTATGAGACGGAGAGAACCCCCCCTGCTTTGTGTTGGTCATTGTCTGGCAGGAATCTGGGGAATTCCTTTCAGACATCTTTGGGGGGGGGATGTGTTAAGTAACAATAGTCTGGAATGTGTATAGGGATTGGACATGTTGGGGGTACCCCTCGGTTTCATTTCTTGCTGGGTATAGTATGGAGGGAATGTGGCTTAATCGTGTGTTCTTGTTTATTGCAGGAGGGTTGGAAATTCCTCAGGCTGTCAGATTTTCGGGGAGGGGTGCGGTATTGGCCG
The DNA here is from genome assembly GCF_054643075.1 of Acanthaster planci. NCBI lineage: Eukaryota > Metazoa > Echinodermata > Asteroidea > Valvatida > Acanthasteridae > Acanthaster > Acanthaster planci. The sequence continues at coordinate 5,891,574 of NC_141797.1, forward strand.
GTGCAATAGAGGTTACCAGTTACATTGGGGGTCCCCCTTTGTCAAATATCGTATCTGGAATACTGCGTCTAATTGGCTGTGGTCCTCACGCCAGAACCTATAGCCTTTCTGGTGTATGCTACGCTTTTAGGGTCCAGTCCACTAATTCAAGCCCCATTGAAAACAGTGTAAAATCAGCACCGTTCAGGGCCCAATAGCATGCACGCCAACATCCCTGAGATTTCTAAAACACAAATGAAATTCTTGTCAGGTCACTTATCTTTCAATTTCTTTTCAATTTTTTGTGGGTTAACGAATTACATTTTTAATTATTCCCACAAAACAAAATCACCCCCCAAAAAGTGATTTTTCCGAAGTCTGATTGCAGCCATTTTTCAAGTGGCAACCCTCAACTTTCTCGGGCACTTAGGACCATTTTTCAACCGTAGTTTTCAGCCCTTCTGCCCTCATATGAAAGCTCAAAGACCCAGGGAGTTGATCCTAGCAATGATTTACACAATCTCACCATTTTGGGGGCCAAACAATCTCCTTTTTCAAAGATACTGTGGAGGCACTTTTAATGCTAATGAGCTGGTTAGAAATTCTCACTTGAATTAGTGGTCTGCACCCTTTATCACGAAGTGCACAATTATTGCTCCTAAAGAATATCGGCAGCTCTGTTATTGCAGTTAATACGAATCTTGAAATTCAATATTTGCAGAAAGGAAACAACAACTTCGGTGAAGAATGCATAAAGAAATACGGAAAAGTCGTGGGGTAAGGAACGAAGTGAAGTTTGAAGCAAATTTAGCCTATGTAAGTTTCTCAATTTCAGGACATTGTGCCTTATATTTCAAATTAAACAGGCTATAGAAGTCTCTCAGAACGTCTTTTATTGACTGTTTCAATTTCCTTGCGTTCCAAGCCTCCTTTTCAATAATTTTCAAAATCTGCCAAGGTACAAGTCTGTGTCTTCAATCATGAATTTGAAACTATTCATCAGAGTATACAGATTCGAATTTGTCATGAAATTTCATTATATCAGCCATGCAAAGATGGAGCAATGACGATGTTTAAGCTTGACATTTGCCAGTAGTCACCTGTGTGCACCTTCAACATTTCCAGACTTTAAAGCTGTTCACGTCTGATATATCCGCGCTTCATGAAGCACATTAGCTCTAGTCTCATTGCTTTCAACAATAAAAAAAATCAAGAGTAAACCCCGCTTTCAAATTCAATGAGGCCAGCCCGTGAATAAGGTCTATACTGTCCGATTCCTGAAAAGTCTCTAATATGTTCGACCTATTCATGGGGTTTTCTATTGTTCGTCCTTTTTGCTTGCTATTGAATACATTCTGGCTGTTTGGCAAGCCCAACACGTTTTTCACAATTGATTGCAATCCCCCTTGATTTCTTTCTTACCATGATAAAATGGGGAGGGGGTGCTTCAACAGCCTACTGATCCCCATGTTCAAAAACTGAAGGCGATATAACTCCTATCCTCCCGGGATATGCACTCATGAATACAAAAGTTTGATTTTCATTTCTGTGCAGAATATACAAATTCCGCGACCCGCTTCTCTATGTGTCGGATATAGACATCGTGAAAAAGGTTCTGGTTACCGACTTTAGTAAATTTCCGAATCACTGGGTAAGCACATGTAAATAAAAAAAAACAAGAAGAAAAAACATGCTAACTATTTTTATCAGAAAATGATATCGCTTGAACAGCATGCGCTGCTGCTGCTAGTTCTGTTGTTATTGTTTAAGATTTGACATTGTTTTGTTGCTATAGCCGTTGTCTATATTACTTTAAGCTTTGCGTTGTTATCGATGTAGATTTCACCAGTGCTACTCTTGTTGCTGCGGATGTTGTTTTTGTTTAAACTAATTTTATTTTCTTAAGTTCTTAGAGGATTTTATTTGATCACGGTGTAGGATATTCCTGCCCTTGGTTTCCCATTGAATATGGCTCCAACTTACATGAAAGGCCAGCGATGGAAAGACATCCGCGCCATTAACACATCGACATTCACAACAAGCAAACTAAGACAGGTACAAGAACATTTTTTTTTCCATTATCAAAACACCTGAATAATTTTACTTTCTTTGGAATGAAACGAACACCCTGTGTGTGTGGTCTCAACGGAGTGATATTGGAAGCACTAATGATTGAATAAACTTGCCAACATCTACTCTTCTTTAATAACATTTCATTTTTTGGTTTTGAATTAGATGGTCGGGATATTCAGCGACTGCTGTGACCCTCTTATTAAAAACTTAGAGAAGGCTCACACTCATAACAAACCACTGGAAGCAAAGAAGTAAGTGAACTTATTTTTTTTTTATTATTATTACAGGATAGTAGCATTTACACAAATGTTGCTGTCCTGAATTTTCTTCACCAAGTGTACCCCTCAACGTTGGGTAAACACCACTTGGAGCTGCATGATTCAAAATTGAAGGTTTGTGTACTTTCCTAGATATCTGCAAACAAAGGGGGTATTTTAAAGAAAACAAATATGGGGAACTACACCTCCAAAACGTACCAAACAGCTAGCCAGACCACTGACAATGTTTGATGCTGAGGAATGCACTTGTTAATGTCACGATAATTATGTGCTTGTGTGAGTGTGTGAGTGGTCCATTCAATTGTGGAGGATTTTAAGTTGAACAAACTCTTAATGCGATCAGATGGTGGGACTAGAAATAGCGAATTGCAGAAGTTCGAGATGTACGTCAACAGCGGACAAAGACAGTGAACGTTCCGAAACGGACGTTTAACACCAGTATTTACCCCCCAAAATAGAGCCATCTTCTTTGTAGTCATGTAAGTTATTATGAAGCAGTGCTATTTATAGTGCTCCATTTTCATATATTTAAAGGTATGAGGTTGTAAAAGAAATCTGATATCATTTTTGGGACAAAGGTCACCTTTTCTCACCACGCACAATTCCACAGGCTCAGCAGATTTATTAAAAAGCCATGGCATGCAAACAGTAACGAAAGAGAACAAGCCGCCCTTTTCCAAACCCACTTTGTTGATTTGGGGGAACTGTCGTCAATATTCATGAAAACATGTTTTCTCTGATAGGGGGCCTATTCCAATTTGCATAACCATTGAATGGACTTCCCCATTGTACATAGCCAGTACATGTAAATATAAATATACATTTTTTGTGCGCAGGGAGGGGGCGGGGACTACAAACTGATTGCCACTTTGCAAAGGGTTGACATGCGGACTGTTTAACTTTTTGCTCTGTATCTAGCAATACGAGGAGGATCCTAGGCATGGTGTCTAACTTTTTCGTTAGCAACCGCTTATAATAGGTGTAAATACATACGCAGAGACGATGTGAATTGTCTTTCTTATTACCGAATAGATTTTTGCCTACAGACGTTTGCAAATTAAGGCTGACCGTCATGAACAAAGTTATGATTTACACTATTTTGTTTTTCAAATGTCGTGCAACTTTAAAAATTTAAAGCTTTTTAAAGTCTTTATAATATAAAATGAAATTTAGCAACAATAAGCGTGCATTTTAATTAAGTGCAAATGATTCCAATGGATGGGGTTTGACACAGGTTAAAAGCAAAAATGTTGCAACCATTTAAACGTTGGTAAACAAGAAAGAGGTTTATTGACAGTCACAAAACTGAACTCCTTTACATGTCTCGCATACTAAACATTGCACTGACTCTATATTTTTTTATATTTGAATCGAGGATCTTTCTGGGCTTCTTCATGCAAACCAGCGCGGCGGTTATACTGGGTCTAGACGTCAAGTGTCAGACCAATCTCGACCATCCGTTTGTTACTAGGATCGAGAGAGCTTTTAACCCAACGTTGTTCACGCTGATTCCAAGTGAGCTCTTTGTGTTTCAAAAGAAAGCAAGTAGTAGACCTACCCACTGACTGACAGACCCTCGACCCACCAACTTATCCGCTGGTAGACCGACAGACCGATGGATCCATCGACCCATTGAACCACACACGAACCAACCCATACCCCTGATCCACTGACCGATCAGATTACAATTATGAAACGCCAAAGGGCATTAAATGTGATCAACGAATTAGTGATGCACTCTAACTATCAGTAATGCATATTCACGTTATATAGTGCTTTCTGGTGTTGCATGTTGATAATCGGTAGTGTACTTTTCCACCGTGATGCCCTTTTTTGAATAATCAGAAATATGAATGTCACAAACAAACACGAGGTAGTACCTGTCTGCCCACTTTGCCTGGAGAAGTTACACTTCCCGTTATTTTCGTTTTCACGAACAAACAACCAAGTCTCCAACGTATATCCAGGGTATTTTTTGTATTCAAGAAATTAAACCTTTCCCAAGTAAGAATGGTTTTAGATCAAGTACTACTACATTCAACTAATACACAAATGAACAATTCGTGTCAAACATGTGGAAGAATTTTTCACTGAATTGCATATCTGAAATATGTTGACGTCTTTGTGAAACAACATTTTGAAAGTACACGTCAGTGTACCAATTGCGCACCATACCTTACGTTTGCGCAACATCCAGAAAGCATTTATGTTTACTGCAAAGTTTTGACTAATATACTAGAACCTGTGTGTCTGTGACAAAGTCTAAAAAAGTAACCAAGACATCGGGCCCTCTGTTTTTGTTTCCCGAAAAACTATTTCCAGAATTTAACGCACGGCTTTACGATATACACGATTAAAAATATCCAACTTTACAATCTATTTTCACTGTTACAGTTTCTTGCTTTATCTGCAGTACTCTTTCCACCATTGGGCCCACTTTTTGAAATGATGGGAGCCAACATTGTCTCTAAGGAGTCATCTGAGTTCTTCAAGAAAGTGATTCATCAGTCTCTGGAAGGAGGAGACAGGATACGACAGCGTGAGGGCAAAGGTGCCAATAAGGTTGGTAAGCAGTGTCAACCTAGGGACAGTGTAGGCATGCCATCCACGAATGGACGATAATCCACCTCGGGTTGAAGTGCGCCCTCACCGGTAAAAACATGCTTGTGAGAGGTCTTCACTTAATCGAGTTCCCTAACCTGAGCAATCCTGACTTTTATAAGTATTTGGATCAAATTTATTGTCTGATACATTTAAAAATTATTTAGATAAAAGAAATTTGTAAAAAAAAATGTACTACCACTTTATCCTCTTTACAAAGTGTTGGAATCCAGGTCTACAGTGCTAGCATTTTGTGATGTGCGCAATTCGCATTTCAGTATGCATTCCCACACAATACTAGTGGTCATCCGTAATCTTTGGTCGATAGGGGTATACATCCCTTTCAAAGGACGCCGTCTTCATAGGAAATCCTAATATCCGAGTACGGCCGATAAACAATGAGAACGTTACACCAGTCAAGTGAAATTCGGCTCGACAGGTTCCGCAGAATAGAACGAACAATTCAGTGACAAGTGATCAACAATCCACTGATAATAATTAGTGATAATAGGAAGTTATGCAGATATTGTACAGCATTTGCTGTCTTTTGCTATTTTGTACTAATACCGTTCGAACTGTACCCCTTGGCAACCAAAGAACTATGACCACCGACACTGTGTGCAATTAAACCAACGGGTGCGTTGTTCTCTGCGCGTTACTCATCATGAAGAGGTAGTTCCGAAAAAGCTAGTAGATTTCAATATCAAATTAATCAGATATTAGCAGAGTAAGGGGAACGTGTTGGAAAATTGTTGTAAGATAAAACTAACTCCTTTATCTTGCTGTGCAATGAAACCACAGTATATCTCAGTGATCATTGAACATTTTAGTTTCCCTTGGCTTCGCCGCGGGAAAGCAGAATGTCCTATGGATCAGCTCGAGAGGCTAGTCTTACTAAGGCGCGAGTCTGGTCTGGGCAAAAAGGGGCAAATGGGAAAATAATTTTTAAAAATAACTTCATTAAATATAGTGCAACAATACCATTGTAAACAGTGTATGTCATGTACGTTTCTAATGCTTCATCATGTTACTTGTCTGCTTTTCCGCAAATGAGACATTAAAAATATTTCCAGCCTAACCCCCCCGGGGGAAATTGCTGCATCCGCCCCTGTCAGTACGCCACTCGCTGAGCTATTTATGGGAAGATTTGCGACATAATTGTTTAAATTTATGGAACTAAAATGGTAGCTTCTTGCAGTACTGCACACATAACGATTAACTATTTTAGTTCAAGAGTCTGAAGTTGGCACAAAAGTCTCTCCATATAGCTCTGACCACTCGAAACAGTCAATGTTTGTGTAATGACAGTTGCTGTGCACAAGGCCGTCGTTATAAAAGTCCTCGTCGTTGGTACTTAAACACACTGAGTGGAATACGGTATAATTACTGACTTTGAAGATATCCACTCTAAAAACACCTGGGTCGGACTGACACGGAATTTAGGTCCCATGGGTCCTGACCCTTTTCCGGTTCAAATTATGATCTGTTTTGGGTCATACATGACCCAAAAAAGGGTAAGGCCCCATGAGACCCATATTCCGGGTTAGTCTGACCCTGGTGTTTAGAGTGAAGGGACACAAAGTCCATCATAAGGGTTACATCGTCATGACAAGCGACATTGGTAAATGCCGCCATTTGAGCGTGTTCGTCTATAGAAAACAATCACAATTTCATATATGAAAAAATATATCCGGGGAATTCAAGTATCGACAAGAATATAATATCAAATCAGTGCTCTGAAATACGTGATTGCCGAGCTTTCGGTAACAAAGTACCTTCTTCGGGGCAAGAACTGAATATGCTTGCCCTGAATAATCGTGCCCTTAATAACCGTGATTGCCGAGGTTTCGCTGAGTACCTTATTCAAGGCAAGCATATTCAGTTCTTGCCCTGAAGAAGTTACTCAGTTACCGAAAGCTCGGCAATCACGTATTTCAGAGCACTGATTTGATATTTTATTCTTGTCGATACTTGAATTCTCCGGATTAAAAGACACTGTTGCCATACCTCCCGATTCAGGGCAAGCTTTTGCTTAGTGACCACCATATCTGGGATGGTCTGGTTCCTTTGTACCCTTCTTATCCATTGAGATACTGTTGCAGGGCGTCTCGTATGTCACTAAGCAAAAGCTTGCCCCGAATCCCGATGTCTGTATAGCAACGGTGCTTATGTACGGAGAATTCAAAGTGTATTCACGTGAATTTAAAAGACTCAGTGTGTCATTTTTTTTTTCAAATTTAACTCACGAAAGGCTGCAGCAACCTGGCTAGGAGTATTCTATATTTTGTAAATTGTGTATTAAACCATTGCTTTTAAAACTAATCTTCTTGTTAACTTTCAGTATATAACTTTGGTGGAGCAGCTCTACGAAAACACAAATGTTCCTGGAAGCGAAAAGTCTCCAGAAGAGGCTGGTAAACCCAAGAAACTTACCTACAACGAGTTTATAGGAATGGTAAATGATACTTTGACCGCACGTGCTGTAGTATCGTTTGTTTGTTGTGGTAGTTCAAATAGTAAATGTATTTGGTGTCTTTATTAACCTTGTTAATGCTCAGTTCAAAGGACATTTTTTTTGTTTCTTGGGCTTTATGTTTCAGTAAATTCGACTAGTAATACGGCCCGGCCTACTCGGCCAGTTACAGTCGATCCAAAAAGAAATCTCAATTCATGTCACAGAAACCTACCCCAAAGTTACTTTGTTTAATGACGGTTCTCAGCAAGCGTATACACGACCAGTAGATACTTTGAGATGCATTGACGTAACTAAGGCTAAACGTCTGTGGTGGAGCCACCTGGGGGTGCAAACATTTTTTTCAAGGGGGTACCTTAAGAAAAATGCTGCAGCTGCATTTCAACAGAGCTTATTCACAGATTTTAAATGGGGGTGGGGGGCACGGGCATTCGCTACTGGGTAACCCCCCCCCCTGTTACGCCTCTACTGAGATGCTTGGTGTGGAAAACATACAGAAACCACTTGGCCGGTCCATTTTGATTGCGATATGCTGGAGCTAATAATATGAAAGAAATCAATTAATAATATTAATTAATATGAAAGAAAGTGGACCGATATGATACTCTAAACAATGATAGGCCTACAATAAACTCAACGTGTAAGGACAGCATACACAAATAACGGTTGTGGTACATGGTGCTTTCACACAGAGCTATATTAAAGCTACGCGCGTGCAGGTTTGGTTGTTTTGGTTTTATCAAATTTCGTCTTTGGATGACAAAAGCTCTTTGTCCAACGTGATCAAGCTTTCAAAGAATCGTTATACAAATATCCTTTTAAACAGAAAGTGCCTCACTGGCTGTTCTCTTATTCTTACGAAGATATTAATATTATACAAATACTAGGAAATTCTAGGAGAATTCAGATTTTCTGTTCGTTTTGCCAACAGAATGTGCTTCAGCTGTCCGTAGGTAACGAAGCAACGACCACGATCCTGACATGCACCGCCTATCAGCTTGCTCTGAGCCCTGAAGTTCAGGACAAAATCATCGAAGAGATCGACAGGAATGCGCCTAACCCCGAAGACATTAACTACGACACAATGAGCAAAATGAAATATATGGAGATGGTGATATACGAGTGTTTTCGCCTTTATCCCCCGGTCGTGTCGTAAGTTCTTTTGCATTTTTCGGAAAGTTAAGCAAAGTTTTGTATTGTTTCAGACATTATTAGTACAGACCAGCCACCTGTCACCGTGTAAACTTAGTAGCACAGTCACTTGACATACCTGAGGCAAATATAACGTGGAGGGTTGTTTTCTGGCTGGCTGGCTGGTAACACACCAAATAGTATATGCGATGGCTCAGAACTGCGGCACCTCAGCGATCTTGATACGGAATCTTCCAATTTTGGGAATGCGATATGAACAAGGTTTGTTATTTGGTGTTACCACTGGTTGCACCTCAAGGAGGCACGTTGGACACTAGTTGCTCCCCCACCCCACCCCGTCTATTCTGGCATTTCAGAAACGGCACATTACCTACCCTGGGGTAGGGTGGGTGCCTTGAGGAGTCTTTTACTGAGGAAGCGGATTGGACAGTCGTTCTTGGAAGACAAGACTCCGTTTTACCCCTGTCCCTTGGATTCACAGGTACCACTCTGATAACCACCAAACTTCAAGCTTCACCTCGCGTTCATGCATGGCATTACTTTCCTGGCAAAGCTGTTTCCGCTAAGATCATTGTGTTGGACGACAAAGAATACCATTGGTTTCTTTCCCTCCCTTTGTTTTGTATGCAGAACCGACCGGGAATGCGCAGAGACCGTAACATACGGCAAGTACACTCTGCCGAAGGGATTGGTGGTCCACATCCCGGCTTATTCAGTGCAACATGATGAGGATCTTTGGCCAAATCCAGAGGAATTTCGACCCGAGAGGTAAAAAATGTCATACAAAATATTTTGAAAGTCATTACACAAAATCAGAATAGAACTGTAAAGCTTCTTCAGTGGGTTTTCCTCAGAAATCGACTTTCAAATGTATACTGACTTAGATTTTCAAACCTGCGAACCATAAACACAAACACTCATTTCAGGCTAGGAGCTTTTAATTTCGTTCCTCCTTTGCCGAACCCTGGTCAGTGCATACAAAAGTAGATTAGTCTTTAGCCAGACAATTTACGTGATGTCGTGCTACTGTATTCGTCCATATACATTGTGTATCTTTAAGTCGTTGAAATCACTCGCCATCTCCTTCAATCGACTGAGCTCTTCCGTTTGAACGACTCAGCTATTTCGTCCAAATAATAAAACGAGTCATTTCCTGGATGTTACCACATCGTTTAAGTCGGTTTGCTCTCATTACTTGTCATGACAGACGATGGAAAGCTTACCGTATACGGGTGTGTAGAATTCTGGTTTCCATGGAGAGGAATTTATTAACCCATGTGGTACAGTGAACACATGTGACCAGGTGCTAAAACATCAGTTGATAATGATACTTAATTGTTTAAACAAGGAAAGTACGTTGCTTGAAACGATATAGTCATCTAAACGAGATTGATAACTCGTTTGAACGAGAAAAAAAATGTTTTCAAACTCTAAGCACATTTTCTTTAGAGTGCAAACGACTCACGCTTCCTTTTACGGAAGCACTACGCTTTGGAAAATGTAAGCTGCGAATTTTAATTGTGATGAAGGTCTCAAGAAAATAAACGTATACAACTTCCGAACAACTATATTTGTTGGCAATAGCGTTGACATTGTTTATCGGTTATAGCAAACATTCACGATGTAGGCATGTGGTGGCAATCATATGAAACGCATTTTGGACGAATATCAAATACATTGTACTTGTATATGTGAATTTGTAGTAGAAACATCAACAAAAGTCCGATGAAACATATACTTAATGTCTCCTGACCCTGTCCTTCAAATAAAACTGCTAAACGTCATGCCTGGGTTTCCAAGTAATAAGTTCATGCATTTTTAGGACGGAGGGTGGAAAAATTTAAGACAGAACGGTGTTTTTAAGGGAAAATGTCGATGCCGCGTACCTGATGTTCTTCACCCCAAATTGAAATCTTAGGTTTAGCCCTGAGAACAAGGATTCCGTCGAACCGGTGGCATGGCTTCCCTTTGGTGGTGGTCCACGGGCCTGTGTCGCCGTGAAACTCATCCTGCTCCTAATGAAAGTCTTTCTGACTCGAGTTCTCCAAGAGTATCGCTTCGAAGCTTGCGCTGAAACACCGGTGAGTTGGCAGGGGTTGGGCTGGGATGATATTTATACGTGTGTTCCCAAGACCGGTGTAATCGGTTCAAGGGTGAGTCCAGGAGAGGAAGGTGAACTGGGGCCATGTCTCCTCCCCCGAAGGGACAAAACTACTTTTGGAAGAAACAAAGGGCAGTTTTGCCAAAAAGTCTTAAAATGTGCCTCACTGAAACTACTAATTTACTGAAACTGTACATCACTCATCGTACAACGCCAGCATTTTTGAAGGTGGATTAGAAACGCACTGCAATGCGGTTATAACGCCAAAAATGAAATACATCAATATTATTATTGTCAGACGCAGGATTTCCAGGGTTTTGAAAAAAACGGACTGCATTTTAAATAATTCCAGACGAGATGATCTGAGTCGGCGGAAAAACAAATCGAAGTTATCTTACTTCCTCATACCACAAGCACTTACAGATTAATGTATTCCATGTTAGTTGTATGTAAGTTTTATTCTAATTTCTTTCCTCCTCTGACTTTACTGGGTTCATACTCCGGTAATCCGGTAAACAAATGTAGCTGGCATAATATGAAAATTATGACACCTGCTTACATTATTTATTTGTTTACTAGTTTACGCCATTTTATTGCCAGCCAACTAGTGGAAATTAGTGCGTTTCCGGCCAAGATAGCGGAAAGTTTTCACACGCTGTGCGAAAATACAAATATCCTAAATCTAAAGGATACATACATGTATATTTCAAAATAACAAGAAAAACCCAGGGATTCTGTTCCCGGAAGATAATTAATAATTAACAACAAAAATAAATAAGGGGCCTAGCTTGAAGATGCGTTGAAGTTGGCGATGACTTGTCTGGCTTCACTTGGCAATAAGCCGGAGAGCTTGCAGTTAAAGGACTTGCAGTTCAAGGGGGCTTGAATGAATTCCGAGGACGTTGGCTACGTGTAGATGGTGTGCAGAGCTCGATTGCACAACCTCTCCTTAATTCCCCGGCTTGAGTAAATCAGGTGTGGGGAACACAATGCACGCGACTCCGCTCCAAGTCACTCACTGTCCAGCAGTACATGCAGCTCAATAGGCTCACTGATGTTACCCCAGTGCCTCATTACTAGTGGCGTCTTTGCCTAGAGCAGGACAGGGACGAATATGTAATTGTGGCAGGTTCAATGCAAGGAGAAATCACAGAGACAACAGAACAGTCTCTGTTGAGTCCGGTAGCTAAGTGGAGTGGAGGGTCACTGGCCACTGAATTTATCTGCTCCTCCTCAAGGACGCTCGTGGTTGGTTGCAAGTTGTGCTACCAACCTGCCAACACGCGCTGCCAAGCAACCCACACATTTCTGAGAAACTGCATGGCCTAACTCTGGGGGAGTTAGCATTTCAAAAAAATGGGGGGCACAAAATTCATCCAATTACATAAAGAAAAGGTGGCCTAATGTAGCTTTTAAAAGACTAAACTAACAGCACCCAACAAATGAAAGTACCGTTTTAAGGTTAGAACCAAAAGAACAATTGGTGTTTCCCAGAAACATTGCAATCAAATTCTTTTAATTTCAAGTGAGGGCACTTTTATTAAATGAGACCCTCCTGGCTTGGTGACTTTTTATGCCATCTTATTTGTTTTTAACAAACCAGATATTCCCACATAAACACAATCATCCGAAATGAATTTGTGCCACTTGTAATTTGATCACTACATCTATATATTTGTGATCACCTTTTCGACCGAATCTAAAGACTTGCAGCAATGGACTTTTCTGAGTCCCAGTATTTCTGCAATTTTATACTGTTCTCTAATCAATGAAAATTACTTGACATCCCTTTTCGGTTAAGTGTAATTGTTAATTCACTTTGCATGTGTATCTAAAACAATTTTCCAAGAAATGGAGCTCTGAAGTTTCAAGGCAAGGAGAATGCATGAATAAAAAGTATTATCTTCAGGTAAACTTAATTTCTCAGTTTTTATTGGTGGATGCATGACAAGAATTATATTACATATATTTAACCAAATTGCGTGGTTCATATCAAACCGCAGTAATGCGCTGTTTTAACTCAACGCATCACGCTATTTTTACACTAAAAGCAAATTCACAGCTGCGTGACTTTACATTCAAAAGTTGCGTGTTTGCTCGTACTGATCGCCACGTGTGTAAATGCACACACAATTCTAACAATTTCCTTTTTTACCTGTAGTATAAAACCCTCTGTTATTGTTTATGAAATAAGTCGAAACACAAATAATTCCCATGCTCTCTAGATAAAATTGAAAAAATATGGTAGATCGGAGTTACTCTTTTTTCCGTCCGCTGTATTTATCTTTTGTCTTCTTTTTGATGTAAAGCACGTAAAAGGCCGCTATTCCATCTTTACTGTGCTTATGGAACAAGGAATAATGTAGTGCGTTTGTGTCGGGAAACAGACGCACTACATTATTCCGTGATCCACTCGTGACTGTGCGATAACTAATGTACGATGTATTGGTAAGAAGGAATGCTTGAAAATCAGATTTTCTTATTTAACAAATGTGCAGATATATGTACCAAATGTCTCAGAAAATGTATGCAAATTTATAACTGAATCAACACACACTACATTAACACCTCCACAAAAAAATCAATATTGAAAACACAGCCTTCCTGCCATGCAAAAAACTGGAAAAGCGAAAAGATCTTAGACTGTAAGATACGCCCATGTGAACTTAAGAACAAGAAACTTGATCATGTAAATTCAAGTTTAACATTACAAATAAGTCAACATCACAACTCACAAGTGGCTTTAATTTGTGCGTATTAAATAAATTCTTCACTGTATGCAAGTATGTGCATGGATGTACATTTACAGCATCAGGGAAGAGTCCAGATACGGACGCCGGTAATTATTACCTATAGTGACCTAGCCATCAGAAAGCAAATACATGTCCAGAAAAATTCAATTTAGGAGGGGAAAAAGAAGTCGTTTACTCAGAAAACACTTGACCAGTTTTCCAGACCACTCCGGTTTGTGCACAGGGTGTGAAGTGGCGTCTGTGTATGGAACTCTTTCACAGAATCATGCTGAATAAATTACTCACAATGTCTTAGTTCATCATAATCCAATGCATATTTTATTGTGCTTATTAAGTTTTGTGACAAAAGGCTAAATGTAAACTGGGCCTATATATACACGCAGTATAATTACAAGTGAAGTTTAGCCTGGCTAGCAAGCATCATCTAAATGTGACAAGGTTGTAGCCGATGCAGATTTTATGGAAATTTTGCTCTGCACTCTGTTGGCTTGTTGTATTTACAGCCATCAAATGAACGAATCTGAGCTGAATTGAAATACTGGCAATGGTTACCCTCCTACTTGAAACCGTGATCATTAAATGAGTGTGTCTTTAATGAAAATCATGATATTTGAATACAAACTGACAAAACAGTTAAGGCCTAAGCATGGAGGTGCGTTAACTGAAACTTACATTCCTTGTCAATGACGTGGCCTGCAACTTGCTAATGCTTGCTACAGAGAGCAAGGACGGCGGAACATCATGAACGCTAGCGCGGTAGCAGCACAACACCGTGAATAGATTCTTGTACACTAGTTGATTTTTCAACAATCCACAACGATACCCGTCGACAAAACTCCTTCTTCAGTCACAGGTCAACCAGTCCATTGTCACGCGCAAAAATGAAAGTTTTATTCCGGAGTCTTGCCCAAACCATGCCCCAAAACTACACAAACATGTACTGTACGTTAATCGAACGTAAGTGCATACAATGTTTCTACCATGGTTTATGGAAATCAAACGGTAAATTTAAACGTGCTGCGCGCTAGCGCTTTGTGCTCGAACACATCATGCACAGAACGTGCAGCCATGAAAGGTCATAGGTCAACGCTGATGCGTGTAAAAAACACGCAACGAACGTGGTACAGGGTCCAGTCCACTAATTCAAGCCCCATTGAAAACAGTGTAAAATCAGCACCGTTCAGGGCCCAATAGCATGCACGCCAACATCCCTGAGATTTCTGAAACACAAATGAAATTCTTGTCTGGTCACTTATCTTTCAATTTCTTTTCAATTTTTTGTGGGTTAACGAATTACATTTTTAATTATTCCCACAAACAAAATCACCCCCCCAAAAGTGATTTTTCCGAAGTCTGATTGCAGTCATTTTTCAAGTGGCAACCCTCAACTTTCTCGGGCACTTAGGACCATTTTTCAACCGTAGTTTTCAGCCCTTCTTCCCTCATATGAAAGCTCAAAGACCCAGGGAGTTGATCCTGGCAACGATTTACACCATTTTGGGGGCCAAAAAATCTCCTTTTTCAAAAGATACTGTGGGGGCACTTTTAATGCTAATGAGCTGGTCAGAAATTCTCACTTAAATTAGTGGTCTGCACCCTACAGTGCCTTGGCTCCTGTCAACGCTCGATGAACCTACTTTTCATCAACAATTTCCCCCGTTGGGTTTGGAGTCTGTGAGGGTTTTCTTCGAGATGGTAAAACAAACTTCAGAAACGGAGCCATGTACAATTGCAGCCTTTTGATTAAAAGTCATGCATATCAGAGGATTGGTGGACGCGTTCTTCATGTAGGCCTACATATTGTTTTGTATTCGTGCCGACATGCTTTGCCAGCTGCCGCACACGATCCAGCATTATGATCATGAAACCACGTGATACTATTAAAGAAAGGATGGCGTAGTGCTGTAATGAGAGAAATTCACATTGCGGGTTTTGTTGTTGTTTGTTGTTGCTGTTGTTGTTGTTGTTGTTGTTGTTGTTGTTGTTGTTGTTTTCAGCTACTGCCAGAGAACATGATAGCACTTTCTATGTTCCTGTTCTAAGCCTTGCTCAGGTTTGTCCCATATGATACTCATATTGGCTAGCATTATGTGGGGCATGTGCCCAGTTTTCTCCTATTAGGACACCCATATGGGTCGGCTCACGGTAGTTCCCACGTGGTCGTGCCCATGTTTTTCCTATCATCATACCCATGTGGATCGGCCCGGGTAGTTCCCATGTAGTCGGAGCCTGCCCATGTTTTCCTCCACATGATAACCATGTGGGTAGGCCCAGGTAATTCCCATACCAGTGTGCCCAGGTTTGTCCCACCTGAAACCCATATGGGTCAGCCAAGGTAGTTCCCATGTAGAAGTGCCCTTGTTTTTCCCCTGTGACTCCCATGTGGATTGGCCCTGGTAGTTCCCGTGTGGGCGTGCCCGCCTAGTCCCATTATGATAACCATGTAGATAGAGTGGCAGGTAATTCCCATGTAAGTGTGCTCAGGTTTGTCCTATCTGATGTGGATCAGCCCGTGTTGTCCCCAAGTGGTAGTGCCCAGGTTTGTTCTAATACGATACCCATATGGGCTAGCCCAAGTAGCTCCCATAGGTGTGCCCGTATTTTTCCCATATGTTACCCATGTTGATCGGCCCAGGTAGTTCCCATGTGAGTGTTCCCAGGTTTGTTCCATATGATTCCCACGTGAGACACGCCACGTAGTTCCCATATGGGTGTGTCCATATTGTTTTCATTTACTACCAGTGTGCATCGATTGGCCCAGGTATTTCCCATGTGGGTGTGTCCACGTTTCTACCATATGATACCCAAATGGGCTGGCCCCAGTAGTTCCTATGTGCAGGTATGCGCATGTTTTTCCTATATGACACCCCTATGGGTCGGCCCATGTGGAATCTCATACGGGGTTTCCCAGAATTGACCCATATGAGACCCAAATGGGTCATCCCATGTAGATCTCGACTGGGAAATCCCATATGGGCCCTATATGGGATAAGCATAGGTTATCCCACTTTTCCAGATAACCCACGTCGCCCAGGTCTTTCCCATATGGGCCTCATATGGGCTTGCACCTGGGTTAAAGGAGAAACTGACAGCGATTTTTGCACTGAAACACTCTGAGGATTATTACAACCTTCCTTTCCAAAAGTAGCAGAAACGCAATTTTAAACGTTTATGTTGGGCCATTCCTCAGCATCACACACACACAATTTGTTGAAAAGAAAAAAATCATCAAGCCAGAAGGGCTTTTGGTAACATTTTTTCCGAGGGGAGGGGGCTTACAGCATATCTTTATTGTAAGCAGTACCTTCAGTGAAATGCTGTATCCAGCCCCAACCCCCTACTGTCATCCTCTACTTTTGAAGTCCCACGGCAAGGCAATCGTTGGGGGAGGTCCCTTTATTCCAACCCACAAACTTGGACAGTGGACTGTATCATTGGCACACACAGTTTTAGGACCAAGTGACTGAACACACTCAGCGTTTCCTTAAGATGGTGCATGTAACGTCCCGCTGGTACCTTCCTGTACACGCGACCCAGCCCTAGTGCCATAGTATAATAGTGGTCCGTCGTTCCCATGCAGATCCCTCTGGTAATGAAGAAGATGACCATGCTTGAACCACAGGATGTCTATGTGCGTGCAGTGCCAAGAAAGGACCAGTGAACACCCCTCAACTAGAATGTCAACTTCCGTTCTAGACTAGAACTCATGTTTGGTACTTGTAAGAGATTTCAAAAAGATTTCCAACGTGGAAGTTGTCTCTCCAATGGTGCCCCTTTTTACTTGTATTGTTGTAATTTTTTCTGTGCAAAAAAAAAGACAGTTGCTCTTGCAAATATTGCTTAATGAATTGATGGAAGTGTGTCATATTTCAAAAGCCGTCTTTGGAAAGCTGTCGTAGGTTTGGTTAGTATGAATAAAATATGGCCTTTTCCAAATTACTTTAACATGCCTTAAATCACTGCACGCGTGTTTTGGGCTGCTAGCCCAGCAACTTCACACATTCCCCCAAAACGCACACAGCAATGTAATTTGGGTTTTCTTCACAGCACCGTAAAGCAAACTATCCACCACCTGACCTGCAATATGCGATGGAATTTCCTTACTGCCACTTACAAGGGCGCATCGTCGCTTTAACGTTTTTAAGAGCTTTTTTTCGGCAGTATATTCTCACTTTTTTTAGTTCTCACATTTTCTCACTCTTTTAAAAAAGACGTTAGCTCACTAAGTTTTTCTTCCCTTTCCCAAGTCCTAAAGATGGACACAAATTCAAATTATACACGGTTGACACCTTCCTCTCAATGTTAACTTGACAGTATCCTTGAAAGTACATGAATGCATGCCTCCCTTATTCCCTAATACTGTACATTAGTTTTGATTTGTCCATGGTACTCAACTATTATAGTGTATGATGTCACTCCACGAAAGTCCAAAAGGGAAAAAGAGTTCTAGTGCCCCTGTTACTTGAGTCATGGTCTGTGCTTCGACTGCGTATCGCCAAGAGTCCAATAAATCATTGGAAATAGTCATTTCAAAATAGTCGTCTCTTCTTTTCCGGGAGAAAGATTAAAATCCCCTCTTCCAAACTAAACAACTGTTCAAAAGAGCGCCTTCTTCGAATTGTACGCCCTCTAACTGGCGCATCACGGGGTAGGCTTAGTGCAAAAATGTAACTGTGATAATGTGACGGCACAACGCGACAATGCAACAGCCCTTTAGAGAAAGTACAAAAAATATACGACGCAATGGCGCGATGGACAAGTTAAAATCCTCGTAGCTGCTGGCAGCATATTATGCTGGTTTCTATGGACACTATGTCCTGCGTAAATTCTGGTAACGTTTCCATGGTTGGCCATCCAGCCTCACGGAAACCATACTGCAGTAGCTTCGGTTATCCTCTTTCAATGAGAGTAGAATGGGGAACTGTCTTACATCGAGTCAGAAGACTGAAATATGGTAATGATACGGCACATCACACCATAGAATTGAGAGGGGACTCCAAGAGGACCTGAACACTTTTTTTCTCCCGTTGAACTGCACTACACAGGACATCCTCAATTTACAGTCAAATGAGACATAACTATAGTTTTAATAAATGCTGTAATTATTACTTTTTTCGTTTGCAATAAAGTTTCAAAATACATAAAATTTGATGATGTAGTTCAGCATTGCCTAACACAAGTTACAATGTATAGGGCCCATCATTTTGCAGTCTGGTATTGGAGAGAAGACGAATTTTTTATTACTGTTTTCAAGAAAGTTTGTCTAAACATCATAAATAAAAACAGCCGAATAAAAAACCGTAGGTTTGATTGCTGGGAAAAACCATAACATACATTATATTGCTTGAAATATTGTGTACACATTAAAAAACCTCTTTCGGGTTCACGATGCCGTCTTTTTTCCATTTCATTTTCAAGATAAGAAGACCAAACAGTATTTTGAGTTCTGCAAAGAGTATCGAAAATACTAGGTGTTTTCCTAATTATCTTCAGAATTATTCCTCCACAATTAAGTCCATAAATACATCTTATATTACAATAGCTACAACGTAACGTGGTTATTTCCGTGCCAATATCTCTTTACTAAGATAACTTGGGAATATCGTATTTTTGTTGCATTATATGCAACCCTGTAAGCAGGTTCAAATGAGTAGATAGTGGAGCATATATTTGGAACTGTTGACCTCGAAGTTTTCAAAATTGCTTGAAAAAATGCGGTCAATCGGTTGCATTACGTTTGAAAGGAGTCATTGTCATGCTCTTTAATCGTTTTTAGTCATTATATGTACAGTATGTGATTATGATATACTCTCCTTAACATGCGCACTGGAATGGGTAAATTATATGGTACCCTATAGCCAGCTTGCACACAGTATTCGTGGTTCAATGAATCCTTCATTTCCATTAATTGCTGGTAAGCACTTAAAAATAAGTATGCTTTTCCGGGTATCTAAATTCAGCTAGAAACAAAGTAATAATAGATTACAAGAATTCAGTGTACTACAATTAAACACTTATAACTTATAACCCAAAATATTATTTAGGCCAACAGTAAGTTTTTCCTGTGTAGTTGAGAATCACAAGGCTAGAATAACGAATGGTGTGTGGAAACGAAGTGAAGAAGAAAATATTTCTCTAGTTGTTATAGGGGAAAATGATGAAGGTGGAACGTCGTAATTTTAATTTGCTGTCAGTTTTATAAGCAGTTCCACTTGTTTGGAAGACATTTTAGGGGTAATTGCAGTGATCGAGACACTGTCGATAAATCCAAACAGCAGGCCATAGAGTGATTGACTCTGTCCCATGTCTGTTGAGGTGTTCTGAAGGCTTTGTGTACCAGTGTTTCATTTGTGGCTTGTACAACCCTTTTGGATGCTTTCTGGAAATTGAATGCCTTAATAAAGATGCTGAAACTTAATTAAAAGAAATGATTTGCAAACTGATGCACTTTTCGTAGGTCAGTGTTGTAGTCGAGTACTTTACGAGTACCAACGTTCTCTGCAAAATACTGAACTGGGTAAGAGGGAATAAAGCCAGAGTGCTCAGGCATTTGATGTTAAATGTGCAGAGGTAAGATTACAAAATAAATGTTAGACTTCAGACACTCCCAGTTGTGTAAAATTTAAGTTTTGAGGAGAAAAGTACTTAGAAAGTACTCGGCCGAGTACTTTCCGAGTACTTTTGTCCTAAAAAGTTAATTTTAATCAATCAGTGATGGTCTGAAGTCATTACGTTGCTTTGTAATCTTACCTTTCTGTATGTACCATCAAATGCCGATGTACTTCAGCTTTGTTCCCTTCTAACTAGTTAAATATTTGGTAGAGAACTTGGTTCTCAAAAATTACTCGACTGCATCACTGTCGTAGGTTTTCAGACTCTTTGTTGGGTCTTTCTACCGCATCGTGTAAGAGTTCTGCTAGGGGAAGCTAAACAAATTCCTGACGTGATCTCAGTGTGTATGAAGTGAAACAATCGCCAAGCAGAGACTGCATTTAGGAGCACAATAAGGTCGATTCACAAAAGTGCGCCTCCAAGAGTTTGCAACGCGTTGACCAATCACAGGGCCAGCAATCTGTCGACCCTTTTCAAACGCGCATTGGGTCGACAGATCTCGCGCACTGTAATTGGTCAACGCGCTGCAAACTCTTGGAGGCCCACTGTATAAAACGACCGTATTACGAAGAGCAACTTTGTGTGATCATTGCTCTGCTTTTGAATGGGTTGTTTCATTTCAAATGTTAAACAGGGCCCAGATTCCTTTCAGCAAGTATAATGAGTCAAAGGCATATTGTGCAGCCCGACATCGCTCAATATGTTACTGATACATTGCATAATTAAATTCAAACGGAAGCACAATAATTGCTTTGTCATTGTTTTAAAGTTCCGTTTTAATACATGTAATTTACTAATTAAACAACTTGCCAAATTTGTTCTATGTACATTCTGATCTGTAACAATTATTTCATGGTCTCTAGCCGTATAATGTCTGTTATATTTCAAGTATTTACAAGAACAAAGAGCCTATGAATTGAACGGAGAATAAATTCCTACAATTGCAAATACAGTACAGTCTATCTTTCCAAACACAGTCTGCAGTTTGTGTTCTGCAAAGCCATGTGCACAGTGGCGTATCCAGCTTTTGGTGTCAAAGGGGCATATTCAAAAGCGAATGTGGCTTCAAGCTCATTCAACATGATGTTGGGGGAATATCAAAAGCCTTACAGCCCGACAGCCCTGCTTTTAGTTCTTGGTCTTTTGTTTGGTGCTCATGTTTGAAAAGTTAAGCATTTTGTATTACCAGTGATTTAAAATCGTGTGGGGGAGTTGCCCCCCCCCACGGTGGACACCCTACTGCATGCCCCACATGATCACTAAGTCCTAATTGGGCTTGTTTCATGGATTTCGAATCAAATTTCGTACAACAGAGATTTGCACTGAACAAAATAGCGAACACGAATTCGTGGGGCCACAAAAGTGTCCGACCTGCAAATTAAAAAAATAAAATTTCAAACTCATTTCAAGTTGAGCAAAATTTGGCTACGAATTTGATGTGATTCAAGCCAAGGAACTTTACGTTTCTGACTTCTCATTAATATGAGTGATTTTTGCCTGACGTACTCGAAGTAGCCGAAGTATCGAAAGGTTGATAGAAGGGATTATTCACCATACCTTCATCAGACTCACAATTCACTAACGAAGATCCTTGCGATTCGGTATCGTCTGTCACAACTGTTTGGGACATAATAGGGCATGCATGCTTGACTATTGCAAGACTGTCCTTTGAAGCTCGACTTTCACGCTCAACTAACGAAGATAATGTTTTTTGCCCCGTCAACATTGTCAAAAGGATGAGATCCTTTCTCAAATTCAGGCTGGCTGTCACTCGAACATGGCTGGACAGTGTCGTACTGGACATCTGATTGACGATGCTCCTTAGCACTACCTCTCCGGACTGGCAATACGTCGTAAGAGGCAGATCCAATTGTTGAGTACCGATGCGCCTCGGATGGTTCCCTTGGGGCTTGCACTGAACGCACATTGACTGGCTCGTACTCAGAAAAGTCAGAATACCTTGCGGCTGCCACTGGCACCCGCAGCTGGCAGTGGGTAACCGAGTACGGAACGACGACGGCGGCGTTCTGGAGATGTTCAACCGGTGCGCACGAGTTTGTCTTTGACTTCCTTTTGACAGCAGTTCTACCTCTCCTGTGCCTCTTCCGAAGGAGAATAACTACCGCCAACACAGAGAAAGTTGACACAAGGATTACCGGGATCACAACGGCTGTGAGGTTTTCAGGCGCAGTGCTCTGATTCACCACTGATATGGAGCAGATCCGCCTAACTCCCGAGAAGACCCCTGTACCAGAGACGGTGCAAACCAGGACCTGGTTCCGCAGATTCACTTTCTGAGTATGGATTTCGCTCCGCAGATGACTCCTTCCTTTGCCGTCCGCGTAATGAATAGGAGTGGAGCCCTCCAGGACTTGTCCAGTGCCATGGGTTGTCCAGTTCATTGTCACCGGCGGGTTGCCTTGAGCCGTGTCACACGTAGGATAGTCATCCTCTATTGAACAGACAGGGTTGTCTTGTGGGAAAAACTTGACCGATACCGTCACGTTACCGAAGCTCACGCTAGTGCTATTCTTCCACGTAGCAACGCAAACGTACTTCCCGTCGTCCAAAGTGGACGTGTTTAGTATTGTTAATCTATACGTGAAATTGCTAGCATCTTCATACATTTCCATCGACACACGGGAGCCCTTTATTTTCACTTTTTTGTTTTTTGTCAGGATTATGTCGGACTCACCAAGCCTCTGCCAAACAACCTTATCTCGCTGATCTGCTTTCGATACGGAGCAGTTCATCGACAAAGTCTCTCCTTCTATCACGTCAATGTATTCAACCGGTGGATCAGCATTGGATTTGTTAAGTGTCAGAGCGCCGGTTTCCCGTAGGGCGTTAATAAGGTAAAAGAGATGCAGGAGGAAGGAGACCCACTGAGCCGCCCTAAGCAGTGGTAATGACCCAGTCGAGACCGCCATCATTATCACCATCATCAAGGCAGATGGATCAATTCCTTACTGTAACTCGGATCATGAAGTCACGCTTTTCTGTGGAATGTATTTTGCCTTTTTAAGTTGGCTTACGACGATCCCCACAAGGCTCTTTCGCATCAAATCTTGCCAGGCCAACTTGGGTGATTTATAACAGCTTTTGTGAAGGACGAGGTTGTTCAGACTGACTGGTGCAAAATCAAGCTAAAAAGCTGATTGGTTGGCAGCCATGTATCCCTGCCAAATCACATGGTGATTTCGCCACTTCATTTTATGGGATGGATTTCCTGGAGGTTAACGGTTACTAAAATACCACACTCTCCCCTTTCCTGCTAGTGCCATACGATTTACAAATGATGTTTGCCGTGGTTTGGCTTTATATCCTGCAATACCAATGAGATATGTAGGCCTACTCAGTCATACGCTCAATGAACTCCACACCGGTTGAAGGCCTCAAATCTGAGCTTTACTCAGCGTAAATCATCTCGATGTTGTTTAGCTGTGAAACATTTCCTCTTTTCCAACATATTTTTCGTGCAATGGAGGTTCCACACTGCATTCTCAAGATCTCTGAGCTTGCAAAAAGAATTTAATTGAAACATCGATTTATTTGGACGGCCAGTTTGGGGGGTGAGGATATTTAAATTTCATCAAATTGTACCCAATTTCGATGGCTAAACAGATATATTAGTAAAGACTTGACACAATGAATTAAACAAACATACGAAGTTCAATTTTCGTTTCAGCGACAGAATTGTTTTCTTCTTTCTGGTTTCGTTTTGAAAACGATACAATAATTATACGACTGTAACAAACACAATGACATCCTGGTTTCGTTTTGAAAAGTGAAACACTTATCCCTTGATTTTGTAACAAACACAAGAAAGCAAAATGATATATATATTTTTTAATAGTCCGACGCATCAACAGCAAAATTGCATGGCTACCACTATGCAGGCGAGTGATTTTGTGCCACGCGCATAAAGGCGGATGCCCTGTGGACCAAAAAAAGGGAACTGCCCTTGGAATGTAAGGCAGCATAGGACCGACTCTGGCGTAGCAGACGGGAGTTCCAACAAATATATTGTTGCGCACCCGCAAATCTTGGAATTCTAGCGCCCACTAGTTTTACTCGTTCTCGGTGCTTGCATTATCTCCGGGTCTCTTATTTAGCTCACATTTGCAAGCACGACTTTTGTCATTGTAAAGTGTATAATTCAGTGGCTTTAACGAAGTCATTAAATGATATCGGGATTGAATGTGAAAGGTACGACAAAGCATTCCTGCATAAAATCGAAAGCCATGGGGGGTCAAACAATCTTTTAATAGCGGCGCTATTCAGAGTAGAAAGTGTGGCACACACAATTCCTGAATTTGAATTTAACAATGGTCAATGTGTTAAGAGTAAGCCTGTCAAAAAGAGCTTCTGATCAGGGAAATTGACACAAGAAAAAAATTCCAGGGAACACACAGGCTAAAAATATTGGATAAAAAAAGGAAAAGACAAACACATTCAATTGAACAAAAGGGACACTTTTACAGAAATGTACTGCCACATCCCGTTGTACGCCACATTTCATTTCTTTTTTCACTCTGTTCATAGGACATGGTACCTTTCATGCTGAACAAATCTTTTTCTTTTTTTGTGATACCCCAGCCTGTGACTCATTATATATGCCGGGGCATGTTCTGCCATGAATTCAAAGAATCTAGCCCAACGGAAGAGTAAACCCACATTTGCCAAGCCCAGGCCCGAACCATTCGACCTCCAAATTTCCAGGGACTTTACTTTTTCCCCAAACGGTTACTGGTTGTGGTTCCTATCTCGTGTACGATAGATAGCATGCATATAAATGTTTTCACAATTCGTTTTGACCATAAAATCCAGCATAGGCGTCCGGTATATTGTGTGAGGATCCTCTTTCCTGCTTATGTTAACTATAAAGAAGACAAGAGAACAGAAACCGATGAAGGAGATAGAACTTACGACTGCGTAATTACCATCCAGGATTGTTTACCACCCGTCTATAAAGCCACTGCCCAAAGCCACTCACTTGGACATCCTTATTCCTTATTACACATAGATGACTAATGATTCTTTCAAGCCTTCGACAAAATAATGAATAATGCATACCACCGAGGCCGCACTCTGTCGAGACTGTTGGGTCCTGTTTAGGGGGAAATCATACGTACACTCCCAATTCTAAATATGAAGAGAGGATCCTTTTCTCCTGGAAGTCATTCGGTTTTATTTGCATGTTTGACCACCAAGTTACTGTTGCAATCATTCCCTAGTGTACAAGTCGATGGTTATTGGTTGCTTGGAAGTTTCACCTACGACCGTGAAATCGGCCACTGCCCATATAACAGCTTGAGAGACGCCTTCAGCGATTGAATCCCATCTGTTATCTGCATTAGTCGATTGAGAATTTCACAGTCATTGTTTTTTTAAGTAAACTTCCTTGTTGCGGTTAGCAGTTGATTTGAATTGTACACAATCATTACTGAGGAATATATTTGTGATGAATCTGCACTCTCCTGGTTGATATTTTGCCCTGCATACACTTTCTCTTTCATATTTGTTCTGTAGCCCCCTCAATAGTTTTTTTAAACCAGGCTCAATCTGTCCGTTTGTTTCGATTGCCTGTTAGTTTGACTGAAACAATTCAAGTAAAATTTGATGCTGCTATTTTTGTATGTATAGGTGATAACAGACACGGAACCCCACTTTCAAGGTATTTTACCAGAGACTTCAGAAACGAGAGGCAACAGATGACACCATTTGTTACAGTGACCTGCAATATAGAGTCATGTGCAATATTATTTCAGAGGTGCAGTGAACTGATATTAAGTGAAATTTCCACTCATTGGTATAAACAGTGCACTACACCCACGGTTTCTTTTCAAAAAGAGTGTCTGGCCGCCTGGAGGGATTGTGGAAATATAGGCCCGGATCACCTGGGTTTGGGGGCTTCCATCCAAGGGTACGGTAGAGCTGATTGAACAATGGACAACGGTCCCCACAGCCCGAGAACGGTAGAGGAAAGTCCGCCAGCAGACTTGGGGATTATCACTTTTCAAGGGGTGAGGTTTTTGATTGTTTTTTTTTCTTTGTGCGAATGATAAAAATTGTAATTGGCCAACACACCAAAATTTGAAAAGAAATGAAAAGAATTCGGTCATGACTATTTTTTTAAATTGTTTTCTTTTGCTTTTGTTAGTTTGAGAAACTCGAGTAGTGTCAGGTTGTATGTTATGGAGCCTTGAACTTTGTTGATTATACACTGTTTCAATGGGCCTTGAAGGTGAGTTGCGATAGTTTGAGATTAAAAATAGAACATGACTCCGGCCCAGCTGCCAAGAGTTAGCGCTTCGATCGGAATACAAGCTTGTATATATGGGCTTTCAATATTATGATGAACCATTTCCTTGTTACTGAATGATCTGGAGGAAATATTTTTTTTCTGGCAGTTCATGTTGCACTTTTTAAGCTATTATGAGTCCTCTTGTTCCCTGACAAACGAAACTGTACACAAAGCACGGGAACTATCAACGGGTGGCGGGCAATGGGTGAAAACTAACAGGATGGTTCTTTGATGGACGAACAACCTGCCTAGTCACGGGACGAAAGAAATAGGGGAGGGAAGAGGAAAGGTCAATTTTGTTCCAACCTTCAAAAGTGACCCTTCCACCGTAAAAGGTTTATTGTCAGGTAATGGTAACAAGTACTTTGACTGTTACATTACCTTGACTGGAAACTCCAACTGGAAAGTTTTGCTACTCAGACCAGACTATCACAATACAACACATCTTTTTAAAGGCGTAGTGTCCGCCTTAAATACCCGATCCGCCAACATGCCACTGTTCACAAACCACAGGAATGATTTTGTCAGAACGGCACCCAAATACATTATTACCCAAATCTTCACAGCGACAATTAGGACAGGAAAGAAATACCCTCTCAGATTATAGATCGGTTGCTTGTGCATCAAACTTATACAAGTTATGATGATGCGCCTTATCACACTGATTATCGCGTGAACTATTAAGGCACTACAGGTTTCTGGATGAATCTCCCAGATTCGATGTCATTCAAATGCACTAATAACTTATTAAAAGCTACATCTACAAAGAAAAAAGGGACGTTCTTATCCTTTTATGATTTTACTACTTATACATTTGCTCTACACATCCAAACACACCCTTGACTGCATCAGCAAAATTTCACATTTGCAAAGTACACTAAATTTGCCATTTTTGCAAGTCATATTACTAAAACTTTGAGTCAAATGAGTAGGCACTATAAAATCTCAATGCACTGTAGGCCTATTGTTTCGTTTTTTGGTATAGGCTACACGATATATTACACTAAAATACTTTTATAAGACCTTTTTCAACTTGATGTGTACAAGGATTGGAAAATATCAGGCCCATATTTTTTGGTCCCTTGAACGTGTCCATCACAGATATTACTTTTCACATGATTCATGAACTTGGAGCCTCTAATGTTATGCAACTCCGTTTTTATCCTGTGGTTGTTAGTTCTCGGTGCCAGAGAAACAACCTTACTGTATGCATAATTCAGAAATATATGGAGCTAAAGCTATAAACAGCCATTGAAGCATTTAATACGATACTTGACCTTAAATGGTCGACATTATTATGTATTCTGAAGCCTTCTGTTTTTTAAAAAAGGTTTGATGTTACCGGATAAGAATTACAGAACGGTTAAACGCAAAATAAAACAAAACCACAGTAGGTTATAGAGAAGTCATTACTTTTCTGATAGCAATGCACAAAAAACTAAATAACAGAATTTTAAGGGTTGTAATACGGACAAAACGCACGCAAGTGAACATTTAACGAGAAAAACGAGAACATAAGCATTTTTTTCGATTACATCCTGATTAATTCCGTCGTAGTTAGAATAATTATTTGTAATGAAATTAGAAATTAAAATCGTGCAATTTCATGACTTACATGACGCAAGGTGAGAAATTGCTCGTGGAAATACATAGTGCAACACCGAAACTGCATTATAAAAATTCAGGACTGGAAAAACATGAACAGATTTATAAGTAAGTCAACACCTTGAAAAAGTGTGCCAAAGTCGGTCTAGCATCAGGCCCATTGCACACACAATTGCAAGCTTTTAGAAATTTCCAATAAACGCTGAAGTAAACCAATATAATATAAAGGTTAGGGCTCAGGGAAGGAACTATTTTTGTCTAAATTTAAATGTTCTACGCGGATACTAGTACTACAAAGACATTGGCGACCATAAATTAACTCATTCCTCAAACGTTTACAATTCACACGCAAGACGAGATCATGCAGGGTCCATACGCGGTCCTCGAGCGAACTTTGAGGGTCGGTCGCTAGCCCTTCGCACGTGACTTTTAACTTTCGCCACTTGGAATCTAGTAGAGGACTTTTTTTTTAGTTTTTTGTGGGGGGGTTATAGCATGGGGGGGGGTAATGGCTGTCTATCCCACCTCCCTACGGTAGAACCACACCTGGTGGGTCACCAGTTTTTAGACTGGAATGAAGTAATTGTGTCTGACTCTACTCAATCACAAAGCTCAGACCATGATGATGCTCGTTGTATTCTACAGTGTCTACACGTGTAGCTGTTTTGCAGAACGTACAATTGAATGTATATTCTCTCCATATTAAATTATACTTGCTGCAATGACGGCTACTCGTGCAGGATACAACGAACATCATCGTGGTCTGAGCTGGTAATTATGCCAAACGGATTAGAAAGAGCTCCTTGAATTAATTTTACACAGGCTATTTTATGCTGTATGACTAATGGGTCCGAACTGCTCATTTCAAGAAGACTCAGTCCCTTCGCCAGTGATGTCTAGGTTACCCACTGCAAAGTTCTGAGTGACCTATCTTTTTAAAGCTTTGAGTCATTGTTCTTGCGTTTGCTAGGCTTTTTGTCTTGAGGTTGATATTTTGGATTGTCCACGGTCCCAGCGGCAGTCTGGCATTCATCATACGAGGACCCAAACATTTTATCCCCGGGAAAGACCTTTGTTTCACATGCAGAACCTGCTCTGTCACCGATGCTGAGCATTTGTGTGGTCGTGTGCGAGATACCTACCCGGTCGTTCCTGTCTCCTGTTGTCCGCGTTGCCCTGCTCTGATTCCCTGTCCCCCTCCTGTCCCTTTGCCATGTTTTCTTTTTCAAAATGCAGAACAGACACGTAAAATAGATAAAACATGAGAACCCCACAACGGTTGCCCAATGGGTCCAAACAATGACGAACTCCGTATGATGCACTTCGGGGGCCGCAGAGATTCGCGATGTAGACGTAACTGTGTTACCTCTTGGGAGAATGGGTTCCGTGAGTTCGGCATTTGCGGCGTCAAGACCTTGTGTGGCTGAGACAGTCCCTGCACTTGCAATGACAGAACAGGTCTGGTTCCTGCCCGGAAAGGCAGGACTCGTGATCGTACAAATCAGGACCTGATTCTGCATCTCCTGACTGACAGATAGTGATCCCTGGACCCACTGTCGTCCACTGGGATCCGTGCGGTTCGTGGCACTCTGGACGGAGAGTACTCGGCCAGTATCTTCTATAGTCCAGGTGATCTTCACTCCGGAGTGAGCTTGCTCGGTCTCACAAGACACCGAAATTCCATTGGCAGAATCCAGTGTTAACATACACTGAGGAGTGCCGTTTGAAAAGTTTATAACTGATACTACAATAGGATCAGTAGCATTCTTGATTACCGCAGGATTACTGACACTTAATCGCCATCTTGCAAAACAGAAGTAAAATCCATCATCGGAAGTGTCTACTCGATTTATCCGAAGAGAATAGCTGCAGTAATTCATTTCATCTTCGGTGAAGTCGGCACTCCTCGATACAGCGACACGACAATCGTTTGTTGTCAGATTTAGGTTGTACTGTAAGTTTTCTGTGAAATAAATATCTTGGTTTTCAACCTTTTTCCCCCACCACACTCCTTGTAATAAATCCGTCGAGACTGAGCATTGCAGCATTAGTGTTCCACCTTCCACAACATTGACAAATTCTGTTGTTGGCATACCCGCGCCATTTGTCAACATCACTGCGCCGTCTCCCAAACCTGCGCTCCATGCGACCATCGTTGACAAAAAACACACCGAGACAGCTTCAACAAAAGGCAGAACAATAACCGGTTGGTATTTAGGTGTCATATTGATAGTTTTGTTACCAAATGGTTGCAAAGAAGAAACGGTGTCAAATCGATCTTGGCGTCGTTTTTATCGAGAAAAGAATAGTTGACATTGGCGAAAACGTTATCAGGTATTTTAAACTGTCCTTATAAATCTTTCCGGAAGGGTCTATAACAGAGAAATAACGTGTTTGCCCAGCTTAAAAGACAAATATAATTTAGCCTTCAACTTGTATGGGCGGCCAAAGTTTGCAGAAATATCACCTTCGTGTGGGTTTTCAATTTTAGGTTCAATTCGTTCAAAATACGTGTAGATGCTTGTCTCATTGACTTTAAATAGGGTTGTATTTTCTTTCAGTATTTATTAGAATGTATATTATTATCTAGTGTTCTGATAACTTCGTGGAATTTTTACTGAACACTTGCTGAAATGTTCTTTACTTTTGTACCTACGGCCAACCATAGTCGATTTCAAAAGGACAGAAGTCATACGACCTCGGTCAAAATAAAAGTATAGTCAGGCCCATTACGCGTATTGCTAACCACCTGCCACCGAAGTGCATCACTGTTTATTTCTCAGTTTCATTTCCTGGTTATTGTTTCTTAATATAGAACATGCTGGGTTTTTTCTGTTACATGTATTATGTGGTCGTATGACTCCGCTGTACTTTGGTTGCACGAGGGAATAAAAATATGTAGGCCTACTTTGCTTAAAGTCATCATTTCCAGCTCCCCCCCCCAAGAAAATAACAACTGACGAATAATAGTTGAAAATAATACTAGGTTTAAATATATGCATAGAACTAGACTTCCTATGACTTTGTTCTTCCTTGCAAGGGGTCAATCTTGATACAGTGAAAATATTACAGTTCCAACGATGTGCCATAAGACGGATTTTTTAAGATTGCAGTTGGTAGTTTGTTCTTAACTCAGCTAACCGCAGACCAGCGTTGACACAACGCCTGACGCGAGAGGTTAAATTTGTTGGTTGTAATGTGCGACATTGCGGGCTGCTGTGTAACTAATGGGAACGTTTCCGAAATGCTGAATTCAGGCCGAATTGATGTGTAATTGAGATCCTAGGATATCTTTTGTTTCCGTTCCTTTCTGTTCCGTTTCGTTGTTTTGTTTTGCCTCGGATAAATACAACAATCATTGCGTTTAAACTTCATCAGGTTAGTTGTTTGGTACCCTTCTTTAGATTTTGAGTATTTTTGTTGCCTCAAAGAAACATGAGGCACAAATGACAAAACGATGGACCAGTGTAGTCTGGCCACCAGGACACCAATAAACTGGATTATGAACCATGTAGGCCTATTCACCCTCAGTCATATTCTTAGTCCTGTGACTGGTTATCGCTATTTCCATACACATCAGTGTTATGTTTCCTCTTCTCAGGGCCATGCTGGTAATGCTATGGAATATTCGTATATGATTCCGCCTCCTCCCTCAACTTGTCGTGAATTATGTCGTGAATCTCAACTTCGCAACTGGTGCTTCTGAATGGTCTCCAATGCGCCCAGTTCAGAATTGGGCCACCCACCACTCTGTGCGTTTTTTGTCAAATGTCTTTCTTAGTTGCTACAAAGTCTTGCTACCAGCCTCATAAATTGGGATTATCAACTATTTCCTGATCAAAGTCATCATCCACCGGAATCTTTTCAAGTCTTAAGCTCATATTGTCACTCCCAACACGTCGGTGCTGTTTGTACAGCACAGCTGTTGCTGCTTTCGACACGTTTAAAAATGTTGTTTTCTTCCTTTGTCTCCTGGATGACAGGATCATAAAATTATCTCCATCTGAGCTGTCCAACTGGTATTTCTGAATGGTCTCCAATGCGCCGATTTCATGATCGTGCCACCCCTCCCACTTCACACGATTTCTTTGATTTCTCGTTTCGTCTTAGGTCGGAATTTGTTTTGGGATTTTAAGTTTCTTTCTAGCACCTTTCTTACGTTTGGAGGATGCAAATAACCAAATTATCAGTGGAACTGAAATCATGACAAGGCTGGAATGTGTAATATTTTGCGTCCCTGTCGTTACATTTGTTGTGAGGCCACGCGGCTTACAGTGACTGGAAAGGAGGGGTGGATAAAGCATCAGGCGGACAGGTGTCACTCCACACCCGTATAAGGGACCTGCATCCAAGGGTTGGAAAATTGCTTAAAAATATCAATCCCATAGGGATCCTATTTTGCGTGCAGTGCACGGTTGACACTGCAAAGAGATTGAACAGCATCACCAACGACGACAACTGCATGCAGTAACCCCCCCCCGCGAACAAAAATTTTCCCACCCCTCCCAGCAGGAATACTAGATCTGTCCCCTTGCGTTTCCAGTAAATGAAGAACTGCTCACTGTATAAACCAAGGCTGGAGCTAGTTTTCACTCTTTCAGTTTGGCTTTTAGCAAGCTACATTAGTTATAAGTAACACTAATTGTACCGGTACTTTCTAGTAGAAGCATACAAATCAACAAGTAGGGCACACCTACTGGGTCCTTTTTACAGACGTCCCTTGTGGCTTGGGCGATGTTTAAAATGTTTTAATTCACGGTAATGTTGCAAGAATTTTAGCTTATTTAACCCAGTTTGGAGGACTCAATTTATCAGGAAGATGGAACATGAAAAGAATTTATGTGTTGTCTACTAGGTTCGATTAATATTAGAAGCCTCGAAAAATAGTAGCACCCTCACGAAAAATAATGTCCTTAGTTCCGAGGTTTCGGTGGGCAACCCATTTGGTGATTTGACGCAATTGTTGTGGCACCATTCGTTTGGAAAAAGCAAATTCTACACAAAACCTGACATAATCTGTGGCACTGGCTCATATTGACTATCAGATTATTAAATAATTGATAACTGGCAGAACAGTTTGTTAGTCTCCCAGCGCCCACATAAGGCACTGGGAGGGGAAAGGTACGAGGTAATTCTTATACCCAGCAAGAAATGAGACCGAGGGGTACCCCCCCATATGTCCAATCCCTATACACATTCCAGACTATTGTTGCTTAACACATCCCCCCAAGATGTCTGAAAGGAATCCCCAGATTCCTGCGAGACATTCATCGTACTGATTCCATTTGAACAATAAAAAGGGTCAATCTTTCCATGAGCGAGAAACACGTGCGCACTGCAAATACCCTCGACGACTACGGGTTGCAGTCATTGATCTCCATCACAAAGACTGGATAGGACACGGCGCCCTCTTTCTTGTGTCTGCACGAGTTTCATCGGTGAGGGATTGAAAGTTTGAATTGGGGTCGTCACACCAGACCGGCGCGCGTCCGACACATATGTTGCGCACGGGAAATAAGTCCGGCTGAAGAACTCGTTGCTCCAATTTTGCTTTCTTTGAAAAGGGGAAATTGCCGAAAAAAATTGTTTGGAATTGCACGGCCGTTAGATGTCTTCATTTCGGACTTTTGATAACTGTGCAGGTGGACCTGGCTTTCAGTCCTAAATTTCAGTTTTCTACACAAATATAATACCGATCGCAATAGGCAAAACCAATGTGAAATCGATTTTGAATACATGTGCTCTGCTTATATGCAGGAGTTTTATTTATGACCCTACATTATTTTCACAGATCGGTTTCCAGTCAAATTTCTGAACCCTACGTCTTTTTATTAGTGGGATTTTTTTATTGGAAACTATTCAATTTATATGCCATTCAATTCTTTCATTGACATTATTTGTTTTATTTATTCATCTTTATGTGTAGAATTCCAAGAAATAAACACTCGGGGACTGAGGCGTACTCTGCAAAGACAATAATTTGTGGAAGCCGTGGTGTCGTATTTGTCAGGAACACTACCTACAAGAGTGCGTCCATGATGAGGTTATGCCAGGAGCAGTTCAAACAGTTTTTTTTTAAATCTCGGTTAATCTGTTATTATTCATTTTTTCATATAATGGGTATTGTTGCTATTTTTTAAACAAACCTTGAATAAAATAGCTTGATTTGGATTTCATGAGCAAGTTTCCAAGTGTGAAGGATATCACGATCAACTACAATCAAAGTGATCTTGCTTGTGCGTAATGTCCTCACTCTTGCCCACGTGTGTGGTCAGTTTAGTCGGTCTATTATGCCTGTGGTTAATGTCCGTGCTCATTTAGTTTAGAATACAACTCTTGATAACTTGGCCCTGTTACAAGTGCTAATTCAATGTGTCTGTTAATTTCGGTTGCATGCGTTTTATATTTGACACGATCGTTTTTGTATAAAAGTGATGATGACAGGACAAAGGGAAACCCACTTTCAAATTATTTTATCCGGGACACCCAAAAGAGGGCCAACATGTTCCATGGTTTGTGATTCAGTGGATAGTATTTTGCTAGTACAGTGTTATTCAATAGAGTGCAGTGAACTACTTTGAACACGTGAAGCTCCAGAAATGTCGGTTTGGGGCTGGAATTAGTTCACTGCACCCCAGAGAGTTGCGATGGTTGCAGAATAGAAATAGAATATGACTGCAGCCCTGCCCAGATGGAGCACTTGGATCAGAATCAGAGCGCGTAAGGAGTGTTCAATATCATGCTGAACCATTTTGGTCAGTATTTCCTGGTAACCGGGTCGTTTGGAGAAATTGTTTTGTGTTACACATTTTTTGGCCATGTATCCTCGCTTCCTGACACATGAAACTTCATACAGAGCAATATCAACGGGTAGCAGTTTTCAGAGCCTAAATAAAGCCTGAGAGTAAAGGGTCATTCAGTGAGCTTCTGTACCCCTCGCGTGGCCTGCCTATGGGGATTTTACATGGGGACGTCCTATCACGGTCGATAATTTTTGAAAGAATGATTCCTAACTGAAACCACCAAACACGCTCATGTCGGGATTTTCCCTTTGTCCTCGCAGAGTAACATTGAGGAAACGTCACCCGAAAATGGTGTCACAGTAGTTCCATTTTTTTTTTTTTTTTTGCTTGTTATCTTGTTCTTTACTTACCTTCAGCAGAATAGTTGATTCCAAAAGTTCATTGTTCAGACTCTTGTATTACAGTTCCCCCTTTTCTTTCACTGTCTTTTGGCCATGAGTTGCCTTCATGTATATTTATTGTTCCCTTAGTTCAGTGATAGTACGCACCATGATCTCTTTTAGTGTAGGGTCACCAGTCCAGCTGCACATTTTCATTTAGTTCGATATTGTTAGGCTAATTAATGATATAAGAGTTTTTGTGTATAGGTGTAAGAAAAGGCTCATCCTCCTTTGTGCGTAGCTGTAGGGAAAAAACCTTTTTTTGGGTAGATTCAGAGGGAAGTAGTGTAATGCAAGTAGATCAGGTTGCTTGCAGATAGAGAGGATGTATGTTGGATTGCCACTTGCTAAGAAGTAGGTTGTAGTCTGTGCATCAGCCAACACAGTTATCTGGTGTTGGAGCCGTAAACAGTTTAACTTTTAAAAGTTTGATAAAAGTGGTTGACACTTGCCAACGTTTTACCGTTTGGCAAAACTACATTAATTTAAGAACTCGTTGGGAGTTTGGTAGCAGGGAAGACTCAACCTGAAAGAAACACCTGAAAAAAACTCGTAAGTTTTAACTTTTCGAAAAGATTTAATTTGTTTACAAGCTTAAGTTCATTACCTGATATAAAATTTCTAAGGAGAAGAAAACCTTATATTGGTTGAATTGTACCAACGTATCAATCTATGCATTTCTCTTACTGTAGTAGATTTCCCGAAGTATGTGATTTGCTGTACGGTTTATGTTGCTCTAAGATAGATATTTTCGAGAGGTTCGATTTCTCTTTATATTAATTAGATGTCCACAAGATGGAAAAACTCGTTGGCTGTGGTCACTGACAACCACCTCACACAGATGACGGCCTATGAATAACTGGAGGAAAACCTTGCAGAGGAAGCATCTAACAAGAACACATCTGTGAATCTGCAGTGTGACTCAGGACCAAAGATTTGAATGATCATTTTGTGTATGTTGTAATTTAAAGAACAGAGATTAAAGGTAATGTTTTAAGTAAAGAGAGAAATAATTGTACTCTGGAAATGTACGACAAGAAAAGAACAAAAGAAAAGGCCTTGTAATCTTAGGTTTTATTACGTGAATTTATTCACTATTCCATCTTTGTAAGACGAGGATTTCTGTCTGTGAAAAAGTAATCGGAGCCAAAGTCTTTCAACCAGACAAAACACATTTTGATTTTGTAAATAAATTGTAAATTTTGCAAAAGTTCCAAAGTGGAGTTCAGTTTTTACATTCCTTTGAATTACTTGTCCCGGCATTGACAGCTGGGTAACGACCTCTCAGTTCTGGGAGTATAAATGAGATTGTACAACGTTGCAAAGCTTGAACTACCTGCAGTCGATGGACTCTAGATTCAGTAGAGTTGACCTGATGCAGTTCTTGTCAGCAAAGGTTAGATTATACATTAGAATCTTTTGTCAAAGCAGGTTAATGTTTAAGTTTATTTCCTAATAAATTACCAAAAAAAAAAGATATTTTAATCTGTTACTATTTTGGCTTTTATCGAAAGACTACCATTAAGTATAATCCCGTACCTGTTCATTTGCATATAAGTCCACCAAAATGCACTGTTCTTCATGTGTTTTAAATTTTCGGAAGTGATAGGTCAAATTTGGCAGGATATTTCTCTTTAAGGTCAGGTAATTTTTCAGTCTCCATAATTTGATCTGCTGGCAAATATTTTACAAAAGGCCTTTTACGAGTGGATTTTTTTAATTATTCCAAATTCGAAAAAATAAATTACAAATGTCAACATTTTTAATGTTTCAAATCCAAAGGCTCCTGAACTGCGCCTTCAGGGGCCAACTTTTAGGCTCTATATGACACTGATTTATGTGTTACGTGCACAGTTCATTTCTTGGGCAATTACTTTCCGGCAAAATCGTTGATACAAACATTCTTGAGTCTCTTGGGACACTTAGTCATTGTCACAGTCCCCACTGTCCCCATCGTATCTTACACAAGAATTCATACTTGATGCATTGGCGTCAGGTACGGGAAGGTGATTTGGCGTGCTCTGGCTGTATTCCTTTATAGAGAGATGACCCACACACGCCTTCCCTGGGTATGGATCTTGTTTCACAGGCTGGATTTGCTCCAGTAGCCTCCCCACTCCAGCCGCTGGTCATTTGCGTGAAAGAGGGCGAGATACCAACTCCCACGCTCCTGCCTGCTTCCGAGTTGTTCCTGAGTCCCACTGCCGGGGTCCCGGTTCCTGCATTGTTTATCCCCCCTCTGTCTCCATCTGTTCGCCGCCTCTTCTGCTTCCAAATCCAGAACATATAAGAAAGACAACAATGCAGGATTAAATCCCTGAAATGATGGCCAAAATAGTCCAAACAGCGGACGATGGACTCCCGCGGTCGCAGACATTGGCGATGTGGAGAAGCACGCGTTTTCACTTGAGAGAGTTTGTTTTAGGGATCCTGAATATACAGATCAGGACCTGATCCCGCAACGCCTGGCTGACTTGGAGCCATGGGCATAGCCAGGGGGGACCGGGGGGTTCATATAAAATAAAATCGCTCTTTTGCTTTGAGATGTCTTAAAGTTTCTTAGTTGCTATCTATCGTCTTCCTACCACCGGAATGATAAATTGGATTATCAACCATATCAAAATTATCATCCACTGAAATCCTTTCAAGTCTTGAGCTGTTACTTGTTACCTCCCATCACGTCGCCGCTATCTTGTCCTGTTCGCACGGGGTTGCCGGTAGGCCTACTGCTATTGACACGCTCGTCTACGATGTCTCCTTCCTCTATCTCCTGGAAAACAGGGTCGCGAATTATGTCCACATCAACTTTGCACGCGGTATTTCTTAATGGTCTCCAATCCGCCGATTTCGTGATTGTGCCACTCCCACCACTGTGCTTGATTTCCATGACTTCGAGAGCAGTGTTGGTTGTTTCTCCGGTCGGTATTGTTAGATTTTGGGGGTTCTTGCACGCTTCTTTTCCGCTTTATGATGCAAATAACCAGAACAATGACGGCGCAGCGGTGAAGCAGGTAAGAACTATCAATACAGTCGAAATGATATCAAGATTTGGAATGTGTCACATGTGGGATATTCGTTGTGAAATTTGTTGTGAGGTGACTTACAGTTGCAGGAACGAAGGGAACAATGAAGCATTCCCTTTCCCGGCCTGGAAATGCAGAACTGGTCACTCTTCAAACTAAGGTCTGATTCCATAGCTCCCTACCAAATCTAACAACACTCCTCACGCGTTTGTTCTGCAATAGTTCGTAACCTGAGATGTTACCTGTGATGCTTTTATCACCCATGGGAACAACTGTCCAGGTGATGGTAACCTTAGGATTGCCGATAGCTGTATCACATCACACAGCGATGGTTTCTCTTGAAACGATGTCGCTTGTCGTTGTGCAAGAGGGTTCTCTTTAGGAAAGTACCGTACCGATACCATGATGTAACCAAACGACTGACTACCACCCCACACTGCATGACAAATATACTTACCATCGTTAGATGCATGGAATAAATACTGTACTTCTGGTCAAACTGGCGGGGTGAAACCGAGAATCGAGAATCGCTGGAGTGCATGATGCATTCTTCCGTCAGCCAGACTTTTTCGGATCCGATTAATCGACCCCACCATACCTGTTGCAAGAATTTGTCAGAAACAGAACAGTTCACGGATAATACTTCGCCCTCCCTGACGTTTATGAACTCATCGACTGGTTGGTGTGATTCTCTTGTCAGTAGCAAAGGGCTCCCTTCCTTTAAAATACAGGTTAAGAAAGCTAAGCTGAGGAGAACAAAATCCATCGAAGATGCTTGCCAAGAGATCGTCTGCTGCTGCGTTAGAAGCACAGTGTTCCAGATGAAAATCTATGTAATCTCGCTTTTTCCTTCTTTGTGATTCAGCTCAAGAGCTCGAATATTCTCTAAAGCGTCCTACTCGGTTATTCCCTTTAATATTGAAAACTCGCACATGTTTCTTTTTTCATTCTGTCCAACGATTTATTTTGATAACGAAAAGGGAATACTTGATTGAATAAGGCAATTTCGATAAATATTTTCTGGTCCGTTGTTTCCTCGTTCATGCATTCATTAAAGAACCATTAAACCAGTTTTAGAATATTGCGCATTCGAATTCTGAGCATTTCCAAATCTCCGGAGCTAGATTTAGCCCTTCCAGTTTGGTTTTGAGCAAGCTGCTTAGTCTAAAGTGAAACATATTGTCACTGAAATTCCTAAAGAAAACATCATACGTGCTCGGAAAAAAATTTCAGAGAAACAAATAGAGG
Source organism: Acanthaster planci (assembly GCF_054643075.1). Lineage (NCBI taxonomy): Eukaryota > Metazoa > Echinodermata > Asteroidea > Valvatida > Acanthasteridae > Acanthaster > Acanthaster planci. The sequence goes on from NC_141797.1 coordinate 5,930,962, forward strand.
GGTCTACATCTAAAGGTTGGAAAACCGCTTAAAATATAAATCACATACGGGTTTTATTTTGAGTGCAGTGTACGGTTAAGGACACAATGTAGACGTTGAATAGCTTCACCGACGGCACCAACTGCAACAACTACGTACATGTACAGTGACACCCAAGAACAAATTTCCCCCATCCCAGCAAAAATTACCGATCCGCCCCTAAGCAAGCCCTTTCCTGTGACTGGTTACCAGTCGGACAATAATCTTCAAAACATCAATGATCATGCACGACTTACGCGCTAGAATCTCTCAAACTCAACCCACCTGGCCGAAGTGGTCTCTGCTCCAGCAACAATCTCCAGTTCCACGCATATTCAAAAAGGCAGGGACAAGGCCTTGTCGATCTCTGATCCCCTGTACTGGAACTTTCTTCGTCAAAGCATCCATAGCACTTATCCACTCAACACTTTTAAAGCTTAGCCAAAATCCATTAGTTTATTCCACGGTCATAATGACAACTAACGCGTTTCACCACGGGCTTTCTTCACTGTATCAATTGTATCCATAGTCAAACGTGCTAAATAAATCTGTTATCATTATTTCGTATTATTAATTGAAGAACTGGCCACTGAAAAAGCAGGACTGGAGCTAGATTTCACCGGTTACTGTGCAAACCAAGCCAGGGGTTAGATTTCACTGGTCACTGTACAAACCAAGGCATGAGCTAGATTTCCCTGGTCACTATACATACCAATGGTGGAACTAAACAAAATCTGTTCACATTCAACACAAACCCATACATCGTTCAAAAGTATTTCATATGGATTTGTAAAATAACTCTTAATGGGGGGATCTTGTTTCTTCCTTGCAGAATGTCGTCATGGTTTGATTCAGTTCAATAACTTAAAAATAAAAAGTACTTACTTGTTCATTTCAACAGACTTCCGTTGTGGCTAGGCGCTGTTTTATATATATAACCTACTTAAACATATGTAACTGCTTTCGGTTTTATTTTGTTTGCTAAAATGTTTTGCAGTTAGAAGCGAGTTTGTTTGACTAAGTGTGTTTGGCTGACTGTTTTCCGTTTCTTTCGGACATCAAGGCCAGTATTATACACGGTTGTTTTATCGAACTTATCTGTACCTCAGCTCTGATTTACAATTTTGCTTCTTTCCGGGATCATTTATACTGTAACACATTGTTATTTATTTAAACCTAAGTGCAATTGCATATGTTTCCTCTGCCCTGTGTGTAAAAGGAATATGGTGTATTGTTCATTCCTGGCTCCATGACTGTTTTTTAAAGCTCTGTGATCATATCTTACCTCCCATGGATTTGACTGTGCAGTTCAGTTTGAATGTGATCGCTGGAGTCCTTGTTGGTAGAAGCCATTTGAGAACAAGTGCAACCTTTTATTTATTTATTTTTTCTTTCTTTCTTGGGGTACCAGTATCAATCCGTTTGTAAGTGCGCTTTTGTTTGTAATGGAAATAATGAAATAGAAAGAAGTGTAGATCCAATATCTTGGCCAGGCCTTAATCTGTAAAGATATACTATAGATTAAAATGGTCCATCGCGCCTCTAAGCAGGATAAAACAAGACTAAAATTGGTTTATGTTGGTTACTGGTGTTCAACAGTTAAATGAAATGAAATTCCACAGGCTTTTACATACTGGTGATGTGGATAATTAGTATCGAACACGGCAGGAACAGAAATGCAATAGGCTTAAGTAACAATGTCAAGCAGCGAGTCGACGGTTGCTCGTAATTTCGCCATGTTCTCTGCACCACACACATCGTCTAGTCCCTGGAAAATGGGGGGGGGGTTGTCTAAATAAGTCTGGAATTAGTGTCAAGGGAGTATCAAATGCATTGCGACAATATAGGTTTCCGAATCATCAAAGATTGATCATATAGTTTCAGTAATGAAACTATGTTATTTAGAGAGAGGTTCATAAAAAGTTCGGGAGCGATTTTTTTATACGGTTTAATCCTCAACACAAGCCGCCTGAGGCAAATGAAGGTTTGAATACTTTGTAAGAGCTTTTAGTCTATCTACTTTTAACTTCGAGGACGGCCTTTCCTCAATACATGTGACTTTGTATAATGCTGGGGGTATCGTAAGTAAAGTGGTCGTAAATAAAATATCGATATTTTAATTAAAGGGGTTTACTCACACATTTTTTATACTGAGCTAGTATGAATGTGCCAATTTCCTTGCAAGTGAAATTTACATTAACGGTTAAGAGTTCAATGGTACAAGGACGTGTACGTGTACATGGCTGCGTGTGTGAATGTGTGTTGTAACTCAGTGAAATGCCTCTCCTGTATTTACATTTCTTGTTAATTAAAGGCTAGATTTAGATTGAAAATCCAGTAATTTGACCGTCAAACTATAATGGTTTTTTGTTGGTTTTTTTTTTGTTTTTTACTTTTGTTGTTAGTCGAAGTGTAAGAACCCGCTCTGCAGCCTGATTTAAGTGTAAATACATGTTAACTGCTTCATTGAGGCTTTAGGAAACCATAGAATGAGCCATGCACAACTGAATCATTTTAAATGCTTCCTGCATAGGTAAAATCTGGTTGTTGTTATTATTGTGTATCTATGACTTTTGAATGTTTGCTCTCAGGTTTTGGTTTCCTGTGGACTGGATCTCCTGTCCGTTGATTGGTCACTAGCGTATTATTGGTTGCGAGTCTGTTGATTAGATTTAATCAAGCCGTTACGGGTGCACCCTCGTATTTAGGCCAGAAATAAGTCTGCCGAGCTCATTGATAAAAGTTATACACTCAAAATATTCTATATTAGAGGGTCCTGAGAGCCATGGAACTGAGGAATTGAAGAAATATGAGACTATACCTCTGGGCCTGACTCGGGGCTTCCAATTCTGAGCAATTTGGATGCAATCGGGTTTGAAAGTGGCACCATTTGAGCCATTTTGCCGAAGGGAAGGTTTTCAAAATGGCTACTTTTCTGGGCAGGGACATTTTCTGCATTTTAAGGTTGGTCTACTTCTGGTGAAAATTTCTCAAAAATTCATTGGTCAACCACCCGAAAAATTGAAAGGAAAATGAAAGAGGACATGTGGAACATCCTTTTTCAGTGCAGCCTGAACACCTTTGCAGTCCGGGTACTCCGTCCTCCAAGGTTAAGGTCTACATGGTCTCTAATGACGCTCTAGTTAGCTGGGGAGGGCATACTGACTGGACATGATTATGGGTCACCAGGAACAGCATCCTCTGTCATAACCTAGGCCTAAGCTAGTCTGAGTATCACCTGTTCTACTCCGTGCTAACTCTGTACGAACGTCTGTGTTGTCGTGTCTGTGTTGACGGGACTCATGGTGCATGTGACCTTACCATGGTGTATTATTGAGGTCATCGAAATTTATTATGCATACAATTTAGCTTGTGCTGATTGGTTCCCTTGGAAAGCTGAGGAAAAAATAAAGTACAAGTTAAAACGCTGCTGCAGGATTCCCAAGACGTTAATTCGAGCTGGCGCACGGTCTAATTATGAGTCGTTAGGGGGCGCACAATGCACGGTGTCTGCTCTCAAGCACTAACGTCTTGAAACCAAGACTATATACTCTTAGGCTATTGTACCTACTGTACCCCCCTCGGAAATCTGAAAGGAATTCCAAAGATTTCACCAACAAAAAAGAAGAAACAATACAGGGATCCCCCTTTTCCGCATATCGCGCATCATATGACAGTTTTCACCCGTATTACGGTTACTGGACTGGAAATGGTGACCCAGGAACCCTTTCGCGGAACTCTTGTCCCTAGCCACTAGTCGGACAGAAATTTAGACCAAAACCAGGATCCTGGTAGAGTTGCATACGAGTATTGTTTTTCCTGTTATTGACCCCTCAGCTGTCCACTGTTTGTTATTACTGGAGTTTTGAGGAATTAGGAGTTTTCCAAATGGCATGGTTGCTTAACTCCAACTTTGTGGACTGAAAGGGAAGCAATACTTGTCTTTTTGCAGTGTTTATATGCGGGCTATATTATTTTTTGGTCGTGGTTAATTTTTGGGGTTGCCGGTATTTTTCATGCCACTGGGATTTGTAATCCAGCTTATTACACCTCACATACGAGTCGATTTGTACGACGGACACGAGTTTGTTCACCAGTCCAGTAACAGGTGATGCACGGCATTAAACAAATCAGTCTCCACTGTCACATTGCATGCATTGGGGACAAATAACTCGGTTCCCTTAAATGGTTTGAACAGGTGTATAGGGTGATTCTGTATGTTTATAAGTCTTCCTTAATAGACGACATTAGACCGAGCAATCAAACAAAGTGCATAAACCAAATTTCGGGTGACCACTCTTGATTTTTCATCCATGCCACGGCCTTCACTCTAGATACAATTTTACTCTTCTATATCAACGACATATGTAATACCTCAGATTGTATGACATTCCGTTTATTTGCTGATGGTACGAGTTGGTTGTATTCTCACACTAATGTAAACGAAGCTACTCAAAACCTAAACCTGGAGATTACAAAAATCAGTTCATGGCTCTTAGGTAACAAATTATGTATCAATCCCCTTAAATCACATTATATTATTTTTTGTGTACAAGTCAATACAAGTACCCGCTAACTGCTCCATCTTTATTAAATAATACGATATTAAGGCAGGTTAAAGATACTAATTTGTTTGGTATAATCATTGATGGAAACCTTACATGGAAATGTCATATTGATCAACAAGAGAAAAAATATCCAAGAGTATTGGTATCATGAACCGTCTAAGATATGCCTTTGTTGTTCAACCATGCCTTTCATGCAGTCCCCTTTATCCTTTGCCCCTTTATCCAGCCTGCAGCTTTCTTGACCTTTCCTTTTATCCTCTTGCATTCATCCATGCTTGGTTGATTGTCCATTTGCTTGTTTGTCCTGTCCACTTAATTGTCATTTTGCCTTTGAGAAAGATTCTGCTAGGATCGAAACGTTAGGCCCTCCATATTTTGAGATATTATCTTCCGAGTAAGATTTAATTAACATTGTATAATTTTTTTCATATAACCATATTTAAATTATGCCATTTTAACTTGGGGCTGCATGACATCCAAATATAACAAATTGCTCACTTTACAGAAACGAGCGGTCCGCATCATTTTGAATGCTGCCTATCGTGATCATTCTGCTCCTTTGTTTGCTGAATTAAACCTATTGTAACCAATGTAACCATTTGTACGAACTTAATCTGAGAAAATTCATGTACAAACTTATGCACAATCTACTCCTTTTCAAGTTTAATTCTAGTTTTACTTTAGCATCTAGCATTCATAATTATAATACTCGAAGCAGTGTGAGGGGAAATTGGTATGTCTAATTTAATAGAACGTCATTGGCTAAGAACGATGTTATTCATTAAGATATCTTGTACTGAAATGGTGTAGTTGATTCTCTCAAATTATTAACTTCTTTATCTGTGTTTGTTAGAAAACTAAAAACCCAGTTGCACGGCTTATATTCCTAAATCATATTTATTTATGTGTTCTATTAATGCGACGTCGTTTCACACTTGTTTGTTCTATCTTGTTCGTCATTTTGTCTGTCCTATGTTAGATTGTATGGTTGTTTTGTCTAACTTCAACCTAAATGTTGTCATCTAATTTGTCAAATGTATAATCCTATTTTATGTCATGTTACTCAATTTAATGACTAGGTATATTCAGTACTTAAGTAATGTAACGTGTTTGGTTACATTGTAAAGAATGACAGCATTGAATTAAATGTTCCATCGTCATCATTTACAAACGAACTGTTGAACAGAAATGCTTTTCGTCAGAACTAGTCTGTGTCCCATATCTTGCCCGGTATATGCTTGTTGATATATAATACCCACTTTAAGTTACGTGACCTTGCGGGCGCAATTGGTCTATTGGAGCTTGCTATATACACGATGGTACAAGGCGTCTACCACATCCTAATGATAGAAGGCCTATTGCAGCTACTCTACACAACCTAGCACGATGTCGTTATAAAGCATCGGCGGAATTTCACATATGCTAACTGAACTAAACTTGTTATGCTAGTCCTATGATCAAAAATTTGAGTCGAGTGAGTACACACTATAAAATCCCACAGCGGGGTGCATTCCTGTTTTTAGTCTAGACAAAACCATATAATACACAAAAACATTTTACAAACATTTACAACACTCTTTTCGACTTGATGTATACCAGGATTGCGAAACATTTTTGTCCGCGTTGTTATCCGATGGTTGGTACTTCTTGGCGTCAGAGAAACACCCTTTATATTTGTAAAACACATGGATATTAAGCTACAAACAGTCATTGAAGAGTTCAGACGATATTTTCCTTAAAATGGTCAACAATATTGTGTATGTCAACACCTTGTTTCGTTTGATTCTACCTGCTATGAATTACAAAACGATCAAATAATCAACTAAAACCACAACAATATTCAACTGGAGTTAATCTGTTATGTCATCTTGCGTATTTTGGGAGGGAAGATTTTTCTTAATAGAAAAGTCATGACTTGGCGATAGCAACAGGCAAACAATTCAATAAGAGAGTTTTCGGGTTGTTTTACAGAGAAAACTCACAAGCGAACATTTACTGAGTAACAACACGCCCACGTTTCCTCTGAAGCGTGATCAATTCCGTAGTAGTTGAAATATTCTAGAGAAAAATAGACATTTGATCATGCCATCCTGACTACAATGACGGAAGGTGACAGATGACTTGGAGTGAAAAAAATAGTAAAAACACTAAAACTACATTATAAACAACTGCAGTTAAAAAAAACAGATTTATAAAGACTGAAAACAATTTAGTATATGTACCAGAGTTGATTTAGGCATTGCGCAATTATGCATTTTACCGATTGCAAGCTTAATACAGAAACTCCCAAATGAAGGCTGAAGTGAACTGGCATGAAGTTCGCGTTCAGAAAAGGAACCATATTTGGCAAAATTTAAGTGTTTTACGCTGTATTCTAGTTTTAGACGTTGGTGACCTTCACCTCATTCCATTAAAATTTCCACCTCACAAACAAGACAAGATCACGCAGGACACCTGTGTGTGATACTGGGTTGACTTGACTCCGAAGTATTATTACAAACATCAGACGAACTAAAAATTACTTTATTAGAGACAGGCTTTGTGGTATTCAACCATTCTCGTTGCAAATAAGCAACAGGAGTAAAGATTACAAGGAACATCATCGAGATCTGAACTAGAAACAATACTAAACAGATGGGAAAGAACTACTGAAGTCAATTGTACAAGGGTTAGTTAACACTGTGCTACTAATCGGTCCAGGCTGCTCATTTCATCGGTAGTCGAACCCTTCTACAGTAATGTCTAGGCTACCCACGACCAAATTCCTACCTAATTTTTTTTTAAGCTTTGGACCATTATTTTAGTATTTGCTAGATTTCTCGACGTACGGTCCGTATACTGGATTATCCACCATCCCTTTGCCAGATTCATCACTCGGCAAACTATTTACCTTGTCTTCAGGATTGCCACTGTCGCTAATTGCGGCCCAGTCGACAAGACGACCTGTTTCTAAGACACCAGTGTCGATATTGTCAGGCTCTTGATACTGATGATTGTTTTTATGAGTGACAGAGTCACAGTCGCTGTCCCCTGGGTTGAGTGTCTTGTACACGACGCAACTACCATGACTTGCACAGCTCGCTTCTTGGGCTTCCGCTTTCCCGCCTTATCGACCAGTGGGGGCAGGCAGTGTTTTTTGATACAACGTGTCATATTCTTGTTTCTCCCGGGTCACAGAGTCAGTGTCGCTGTCCTCAAGGGGGACTGTCTCGTATGTCACACAAGAATTCCCAACGGCAGCACTATGGCATTTTTCATACGAGGGCTCACACGTTTCTTCCCCAAGCAAGAAGCTTGTTCCCCGCGCCGAAACTGCTCTGCCCCCGATGCTGAGCATTTGTATGGTGGTGTGCGAGACATCTGCCCCGTTGCTTCTGTTTGTTTTGCCGTCGCTCCTGTCTCCTGCTGTCCGCGTTGCCCCGAGCTGTTTCCTTTCCACCCTTCTGTCCCTTTGCTGTCTCTTCTGTTTCAAAATGCAGAACAGACAAATGAAAAAACTGAAACATGAGAAACCCACAATGATTGCCCAAGGGGTCCAAACAATAAAGTACCCCGAAGGCACTTCGTGGGCCACAGATATTTGATGTGTAGACGTAACTGTGCTACCTCTTGAGAGAGTGGGTTCCGTGAGTTCGGCATTTGCGGCGTCAAGACTCTGTGTGGGTGAGACAGTCCCTACACTTGGAATGACAGAGCAGGTCTGGTTCCTGCCCGGAAAGGCAGGACTCGTGATCGTACAAATCAGGACCTGATTCTGCATCTTCTGACTGACAGATAGTGAGCTCTCGACCCACTGTCGTCCACTGGGATCAGTGCGGTTCGTGGCACTCTGGACAGAGAGTACTTGGCCCGTATCCTCAACCGTCCAGGTGATCTTCACTCCGGAGTGAGCGTGCTCGGTCTCGCACTTCACCCAAATTCCACTGGCAGAATCCCGAGTTAACTCACACTCAGGAGTGCCGTTTGAAAAGTTTATAACTGATACTTCAATAGGTCCAGATGCATCTTTGGTTACGGTTGGACTACTGGCACTTAATCGCCATCTTGCAAAACAGAAGTAAAATCCATCATCGGAAGCGTCTACTCGATTTATCCGAAGAGGATAGCTGCAGTAATTCATTTCATCTTCGGTGAAGTTGGCACTCCTCGATACAGCAACACCACAATCGTTTGTTGTCAGATTTAGGTTGTACTGTAAGTTTCCTGTTAAATAAATGCGTCTGTTTTCAACCTCTTTCCCCCACCACACTCCGTGTAATAAAGCCGTCGAGACAGAGCAATGCAGAACTAGTGTTCCACCCTCCACAACTTGAACGTATTCTGTTGCAGGGTCATGAGCGTCCTTTGTCAGGATCACAGTGCCGTCTCCCAAGCCTGCACTCCATGCGATCATCGTTGACAAAAAACATACCAAGACAGCCTCGACGGAAGGCAAAACCATCATGTGCGGGTATTTAGGTGCCATGTCGATGGCAATTGTTACCAAACTGGTGTCAGTTCTTTCTTCACGTCGTTTTTATTGAGACAAAATGGTTGAGAGTCTTGGGGAAAATGCTATCAGGTATTTTCAACTGTCTTTATCAGTCTTCCAAAATGGTAGTTAACAGACAAGTAACGCGTTTGCCAGGTTTGTAAATGAATGTCCCTGCATACTGCCTCAGATCAAAATGGAAAGTGTAGTCAGACCCATGCATTACGCGAACCGCTAACCATTCTCCACCAAAGTGCATTTTGTGTTTATTTCCTGGTTAGGAATTCTTTACTATGGAATATGCGTATTCATTTTTCCTGTTGGTGGTCGTATGGCTCAACGGTACTATGGCTGCTCGATGTGTTTGTTGCAACTTGTAACTTGGTGCAGTCCATCAATACTAGCTATCGAAAAAGGAACTGACGAAATTATTGACAAAAGTCATACTTGCTTAATTAAAAAAAATATGTACAGGACTAGACTTCCAGTGACTTTTTCTTTCTGGTAAGCTGGCATTTTGAAGTGGAAAATGACTGCATTTGACATCCAACGGTGCCTCACTAGACGCATTTTTTAATACTGCAATTTCTCGTTCTTTGAGTGGCATATTTAATCAAATAGCAAAGGCTAGTAGTAGCAAGTCACACGTCATCCCGCCATTGTTGATCAGCTGGCTGCAACTTTGTAACCTACCCATGATCGACTGTTTATGTTCGACATCAACATTAGGCAGTCGTAACGGATCTATCACGGGTACGAGCTGCCCACGGATTAGTCTGGTTCCTTGGACAAATTGCCTTTCCGACTTATTGACTTGTGGACGGGAATCAGTCTACTCGCGGATATTCAGGCGGTCGAAATAGAGGGCGCTGTTTTGAAAATTTTGAGAAAAAAATGGAAAAAAAAACTTTGACGCGCAGGTTCAATATCGACGCGCGCGCTGACTAAAGACCGACTTTTTTGTTTTTGTCTTGTTTTTGTTTATTTTTGGGGGGTTGGCCTTTGAGGTTCTTGCTAGCGTTCATTTTACGTTTTAGGATGCAAATAACCAACACAGAGATCGCAATGAAGCAAGTAGAATTCATCAGTGTAGTTGAAATCATGCCAAGGTTGCAATGCCTGATATTTTTAGTCTGTTGTGACGCTTCTTGTAAGGTCACGTGGCAACCGTGGCAGGAAGGAAGAGATTGATATAAAGCATCTGGCGTAGATCCAGGGGGGTAGGTGTTAACCCACCCCCATACAATTTTAAGGACCTGCATCAAAAGGTTGGAAAACCGCTTATTTTGCGCGCAATGCACGGTTAAGGACACACCAGAGTTTGGACGGCTTTACCAGCAGTGACAACTACATGTAGTAACCCCCAACGCACAATTACCCCCTCCCACTCTCAGCTAAACAATCCTAGATCTGCCTCTGAGCAAGTCCTTTAGTGTCTTGGAAATGAAGACCTGGTCGATGGTCACTATACAAACCAGGGCTGGAGCTGGAGTTTACTCTTTCAAATTGGTTTGTAGCGAGACATATAGTAAAATAAATTGTCGTTGAAATTTTCAAACGAAAATATCATTTGCGTTCGAGAAAAGTATATTTGGCTTTAAACGGATAAATGAATAAAATTTGGTTGATTATAATTCATCATAAAGCTTTAAAGAGTAAGTTTATGTCAATCATATCCAAGGAATTCTATTCATCAACAAATCTGTTCACATTCAACATAATACGTAATTCACAAATCTTTCACATGGATTAATTTATGTGAATCATCGCAGGATTTAAAGCGATATTTTAACAGTAGGTTTATTTCTAAAAACAGCCAGGGATGCCACACATCAATAGAAATAAATCTGTTCGCATACAAAACAATAAATTCACATATCACGCACAAATATTTCAAGAGATTGGTGAATTGACTCAAGTTTTCTCCTCGCGTCGATCCATCATAGCACGATTCAGCTGGAAACAGGTACTTGTAGTTCATTTGAACAGACTACAATTGGGGATGGGATAGGATTACGATTGTGTTTTATTGACAGAAAAACTTTACTTAATGGGGAACTGTTTTCAGTGTTATTTTTGTTTCCAAGGGTGCTTTAGCAAGAAGCCTGTTGGTTTGTTAGGCTTTATAGTTGCCCTCTTTTGTTTTGTTTTGTTTTATTTTGCTTTTTTTGGACATTAAGGACATTATTTTGCACAGTTATGTGTGGAAGTCATGTCTCAACCTCAGCTTTGATTTAAAATTTTGCTTCTTTGGGGGATCACTGATATGTAAGACATATTTATTTATTTATCTAAACTTAAGTGTATTTACATATGTTTCCCCTGCATGCCCCGTGTGTGAAAGGAAACTGGCGTATTGTTCATTCCTTCTTTGAAATTAGGGACAATTGAGGAAATGGCCTTGGATATTGTATAAAGTACGGCTTCTAGCACGTCCCATTCACTGACTGATACATTCCTAATCATACTTACATTGTGCGTTGGCATTAATAATTGAAATTTCAACCGTTGACTGCTGTTACAAGGGGTTTTGCAGAGAGAGTCATTTGAATGAGTACCCCTGTGCATGCCACGTATCCAAACCAAATCATTGACGTTTTGTTGTACTACCCAAATATTATTCTACCATATCCGCCCACCCCATCTGACCTTCAGTGGCGTAACAGGGGTCCATTAAACGATTTGAAGGGGTCACTTTGGCTTCATTGTCTAGAGGGGGCCCTCGTAACAAGGGGTTCGGTCACATAGGAACAATGATCAAGGCTGACAGCAGATTTGTTTCCTTCTCTAATTTCTGAGCAGGAGGGAGGCCGGCAAAAGCCTGACAAAGGGGGAGGGGTGCCCCATGTCCGCCATAGCTACTTCGCTATTCACTTATTACGCCACATCGTGTTCAGCTTTGGGTTAGTAACAACACCACAACATCTACAACATCCAGTGTTACCAGGAGAACGTTTAAAAAGCGTTGAAACAATAAGACTAGTTTTAACGCTGGAATCGGGGCAGATTGCGTGAGTTTATCCATCGTAAGATTCATATATGACATTATCCACCATTCCTTCAGACTCGTAAATAGACACCTCAGATTTAATCTTGTCACTGTCATCTAACGCTCCGTCCTCGGTGTCACAACATCTGGTGTTTGACACACTGGTACCACTGATGTTGGCGTGTTCGTAGAGATTGCCACTTTCTTGGATCACAGAGTCAGTGTCGCTGTTGTCCCTTTGAACGGTCTCGTATGTAACGCAGAACCCCTTGGATACATCATTTCGTTCTGACGCTTCTGTGTACGAGGCAGATGGGCCAGCAGGATGGAGCTCCATTTCATACGGCAAGTTGCAGGACTCTCCCCCGGGCGGGGAGATTTCGTTACACGCTGAATCTCCTCTCCTGGGGATCTCAATGAGGGTGTTGAGCGTTTGCGGGGCCGAGTTCCGGATGACGACCCCAGCGTTCCGTCCAGGTTCCCGATTGCTCTGTTTCTGTCTTCGCTTTAACCGTTTCCTCTGTTTCAAAATGCCCACTAACAAAATGAGAAAAAGGACAAAAGATGGCACTGCCACGGCTACTGACACAGTTCCAATATCGGCCGAAGAAATGACAGTATTAGGAGGTTCAAGATCCCTTGGAATCATCGTTACTCCTGTAACTTTGGCATCCTTGCAAGGGAATGTCTGGCAATCTATACTCTGTCCCGTGAGTTCGGTGGGGGGAATCGTGGTTTCAGCTGTTCTGCTCTTCGTTGTCACTGTATGAGACCTGTCTGTTTCTACAGTTGTCTCATCAAATATTTCCGTTGTGATTGGACCTTCCGTAGAGGACAACTCCGGCATGGGACCGATGGAGCACGTGCGGTTCTGGCTTGGAAAGGCAGAACTGGTCACCGTGCAAACCAAAATTTGATGATGCACCCGCTGTCGAAAGTTTAAGACACCTTGGCGGCGGTCTTGGTCATCGATCCGGTAATCCCAAATACTACCTGTCACTTCTTCACCCGTTTCTTGGATCATCCAAGTAATATTCACTCCTGGGTTCCCAAGCGCTGTGTCACAGCGCACTGTGGTGTCGCGTACCGTTGATGTGTCCACTTCACTTGCGGAGCATACTGGATCATCTTCCGGAAAAGAATTCACAGATACTAAGACGTTTCCATATGAAGTCCCACTGGACCACCGTACATAGCATATGTATCTCCCTTGATCTGAAGCGGCTACGCGAGTAATGTGTATGGAGTAAACGTCGTAAACCTGCCAGTTGTAATAAATACTCGACGATTCAACAAACACTCGGGTATCACTCGTGTGAACATTGGTACCCTCCGTCAGCCAGTCAGTGTTGGTGGATGTAAGTAGCTTCCCCCACCAAACGCTTTGCAAATAATTCCTCGATGCAGCACAGTGCATCGCAAGCGTTTCGCCTTCGTTGACAGTAACATATTCATCGGCTGGATAATATGCGTCACCCCTTGTCATCACCATAGCACTCACTCCAGTGCAGTAACTCCAGGTACCCGCAGTGAGGAGAAGAGCGCAACACAGCACAACTCTCCTGATACTCCCCCATTGCTGTCGATCTAGCGTGTCTAGTGAACGGAGTTCCATCTTCCTCAGATCTTTACACCAGGGCCTATTTTGTTTTGCAGCGCGACAGCCAACAACTATCTTTAACCGGGAGCGGGATCGTGTGCCTGAGCCAAGTTACCCCCGCTCTCCTTCACGTGGTCAAAACTCTGCGCACATCAACTTTGCAGTTTGCCGGGGAGATCAAAAAGAGAGAAAGAAGCACATTTTCAGTGCTGCTTTCGAGGTGAAGACTGCCGTGGCTGACTAAGACTACTATGAAATGATTAAGAGTTATATACCTAACGCATCTGATCCGTACAGAGTGAGAAACAAGTTGGGCTTGGTGTGAAATTTCATCTCCCTGTTTTTTTTTCCAACTTCATTTCCTCTTTCCACCACCACGTTGGGTGACTGTTGTTTTGTAAGATCGTATCCTGCCTTCCATTGACGTGAGCAATTCAGTTGGAATGTGATCTCTGGACTCCCTGTTGGTAGAATCCACATAAAAACAAGCGCAACTTTTTTCCTATTCTTTCTTTCTTTAGGTACCCGTGTCAATCCATTCAAAACCAGTGCTTTGTTTTGAAAGAAAATAATAAGATTAATGGAACCTTAGTGTTAATCCAATATCTTCGTCACGTCTTAATCCAGTTGAAAGATACTAATTAATGTTCCTAATCGTGCCTTAATTTCCATTTGTAAAACCTGCAAACAGCTTTAAAAACCTTCAAACTCTCTCGCGGTATTATTTGCCCACATTGCGCTTTATTGCTCTGCACGCCTTTAAGCGGGACCAAACCAGACTTAATATTGGTTACTGGTGTTCAATAATACAAGTAAAAAAATATTCTACAGGCTTAGGAATATTGGTGATGTGGATGCTTAGCATCGAACACGGCAGGAACAGCAATGCAACAGCCGTAACACTGTCAAGCAGCGTGTCACCCATGTCATTGCTTATAATGCTGTCATTTATTCTGCATCACACACATCGTACAGATCCAGGAAAAAAATAGCCAAAGGCCTATTCAAACAATGACTCATTGAACCCGACATAAGTTGACAAGACCCAACTTAATCCAGCGGTGACCAGCCCATCCTAATCCAGCGCCAGCCACTTCACCAAACTTCAAGCTCACCCAAACCGCAAATCCTAACAAAAACCCAAAGCCTGCTACCTAACACAGCCCAAATTGACCATCTTATCCTGACGGCGGCGCTCAAACCATTCCCAACCCAAATCCAAACTCGCTGCACGCAAACCAAAAAGACGCTAAACTATAGATGGATTTCACATTAATTAGCGCCGTCTGCGCATATCCGCATCGAAACCGAAGCTCTCTGTGTTGAACCTCTTCGCGCACACCCGCGGAGTCGACACAGTACATGCAGCATCCGGTTCGTATGTGTGATGTCACTTCAGTTTAAACCACGCCCACTGCACATGCAGATACACGTCCATCGCAGATACGTTAGTTCACTGTAAATTGCCATTATTTTTTTATTTTACGTGTCGAGTCATCCTGGAAGACTCTTCCACAAAAATGTGCAGTCTGAGAAGTCTGAATTTAACATACCTTTATGTATTTTGTGTCTTGACTCCTTACTTTCAATCATCTGATCGTAGTAAGAATTGAAGCTGACACATACAGCCTCGTTTTTAAACGCGGAAGTGTGCAGATCGACGCTAAAAGCGTCGTATTGGGATCCATCTATAGGGCTCTTACAGTAACGAAGGTCAAAAGAAATACACATCACCATGCACTTTTACTTAATGACTTACTTGGGTAGGATCATGCTTACATTTTGACTGGCAAAATAATGTCGCAGGAACGATTAGTAGTTGAAAGCAATGCACCTGAGCTTTTAATCATTGTTAGCAAAGATGTAGGCACAATATCTGTTGACGTCAGGGCAAAATTACAAGGAAAATAACAACAAAATTATGTTTTTAACAAAATGAAATAAAGAAATTGAAAATAAAAGAAAAATACAAATAGATGAAAACAATAATTAAAAATGAAACATTTACAAAATTGAATTAAAACATCAGTAAATAAAATTTAAAAAAAGAAAAAATAACTAAAATAAAACTAAAATGGTAAGACAACAGTGGTTTCATGGATGAAATGATATGACTAGCATGATTAAGCAGTCTACGACAAGCCATAGGAACCTGCTGTTGTGTGGGGTTGAAAGCACACCGATTTTAAAATGTAAACAACCCTAGAACAACTCTATGTGACCCTGTCACTGGCGGCGGAAGCAGGGGAGACAGGGGGGCAGTGCCCCCCCCCCCTTTTCGACTGGGGGCATGCCCCCACACTTTTTGCAGGGCTTATAATGTGGTGGGGCTTAATGGATCGGCCTATTAATCAGTCTAACAACTGCCCCCCCCCTTTGAAAATCGTTCCGCCGCCGCTGGGTCCTGTTACATCTTGTAGATTACTGAGCTGGTCAAGCTCACTCCATTTAATTGAGTCAGAATTAGGCAACCCAACTGCCTTGAAATTATTCAGAAGATTCCACCACCTGGATGATAAACAATGGATGAAGGAGCACATTCACAGCAGTGCCAGGAGCAGCAGAGTTCTAAGTGTACAGGGCTGCAAACTTGTGTGTTTTTCTGAAACTTAACCCGCTGATGGTCTTGATGTGTGCTTTCCATCACAAGTACATGGTTAAGGTTAAAGAGATTAAGGACTGACACTGGATAATTTTTACTAGCCCCCAAGCCCGACAAGCATCATGATTAATTGTAACTTTCAAAAAATCATATTTATTTGCAATGTTGTCAACAACTATATGGGGTTTCTAAACATGTCAATTTATAGATTAAAAATGGTTGTATCCCAAGGCATACACACGATGTCTTTATATGGAGATATCATTCCATCCTCACTAATGTTTCATGCTCCCATTGAAATTGTGACAACTATGATACAGCAGTAAAGGAGTTATTAAACCTTACCCAAGTGGATATCATCACCTAGGTACAGCACCCTCAAAGAGTTAAGCGTGCGTTGTGTCTTGGTAGGGTTTGAGTGTTGTGTGTCAATGAACATGATGCTTATTATTAACGATGGCAGGTGGAATACATTCTGCACATTATAAATAAGCTTGTGGAGGGAAGTAAAGCAGGCCAGTCCAACGCCAGCTCTTTTTGGGGGGTGTCAACGTCCCACCCGTGCTCTGAAACACTTTTTTTAACTTTCAACAATGGCAAACCGGAATGCTGATGTACGAAAGATGGAAAAGCTGAGGTTACATGTAAATGGTGCCAACATCAAAAGGGAGATGCCATCCTCATCTCCCAAATATGGGGGTTAAACTTTCAGGCAAAGTTGTGAAAAAGTCCTCTCACACACACACGCACGTATACCGGGGGCACGCAACATAGTCACCATTGAACGAAGGCAACTCGCCACCCCCTTATAATTATATAGACCTAGAGGGCTTGATGTCAAATTGTTGCGGTGGTCGGGGGATGGGCGGTGTCGGCAACGGTAGACCGGGGAGGGCATCATGATTTACCCCTGACAAATTAACCCCAGCCCATTCCTCACCTAACGAATATCACCCGTGAAAGTCATTTTACGCCATCATTAATGTTCATAATACCATTACTTATCGGTTTGGTCCCACGTACTGAGAATTACCATTGTTCTCATCGACGATTAACCATATAATTAAAGTAGAAAGATAGAATCATCTACTCTCTATTTTACTTAAAGGGTTGACCGTTAGCGTTTAGGGAAACTGGGAAAGTTTTGGAGGGGCGTACAGTTCCGATTTCTCAATGCCATTTTGGGAGACACCAGCCTCCCAATCGGAGCACTGCTCCGGAAAAAAAACCTCAGTGTGACACATTTATTATATTTCTTTCGAACTGTTGACCGTTCGTGGTAAAGACACTCGATGTACCCCAGTTATGTAACATGAAATTTGGCATGGCGCCAAGTAGGTCGGCCGCACAGGTGGACCGTCAACAGGAGGGACATGCCTGTGTCGCTGTTCGACTTTAGCGTATAAAAGGCACTGGTGAATTCAACCCTCGGGGGCATTTGCAGAATAGGCGTCATGTCGGACAGACCTGGCACGGCGACACTGGGCACTCGTCAAGTGCGTCAAGTGTACTTGATAACTTATAGTCGAGCGCAGGAGGAACTCGTGCCAAATCGTGAGGCTTTTGCGGAGCTCGTCCTTGCCGCTTTCCAGACTTTAAACCACCCTTCACCGATGTGTTGGTGTTGCTCCAAAGAGCGTCACTTGGACGGGGGATTTCACTATCACATGGCGATTAAGCTTCAAGTTGCCAGGCGCTGGTTACAAGTACGCAACATACTGGAGTACAGACACGGTATAAAAGTGAACTTTTCCGGTAACCACGACAACTACTTCACGGCGTGGCACTACGTCATGAAAGAAGACCAACATGCAATCCAGTCGCTGGCCCAGCCGTTGCTTCAGCTGTCCGCCACACAGCGGTCCAGCCCGACAGCAGCGCCGAACGACCCGCAAAGAGAAGCAAGCGCTCCCGCCTCTCGGCCTACGAAGTGGGCGAACTCGCCGTGTCTAAGGGTCTCAAGACGCGTATGGAGTTCTTGGCCTTCGCCCACCAACAAAAAGTGTTGGGCAAAACCGACTTAGCGGAATTCATCATCAACCGAGGTGAAAAAGTCGTCAACCAAGTGCTCAAGGTAGGCCAAATGAACAATGATTTCCCGTTATAGGTCGACTTCTAAATTTTCTAGTAAGCCTGAAATGTGTAATGGGTTTCAAACTCCCCCCCCAAAAAAATGTAACCTAATCCCCCCCCCAAAAAACCCAAATAAGCTTAAGGGGCCCTAAACATCTGCATTCCCCCCCCGTCAAGGACAGTCTATATCTCAAGCCCTTACACCCCCCCCCCGAATAATTCCGGCTAAAGGCCGTCTATATTTCCACCCCCCCCCCCAAGGTTAAGGACTTTCTAAATCTCCAGCCCCTCGCCCATAAAATAATTCTAACATTGCTCACCATCTATCTGGTTAGAATTTTTCCTAATCAGTTGGGCATTACATGTATTTGTGTTTTCATGTATTTTCAGGATGCCTGGGAACTGGCACATTCGGAAGAGCTACTGCAGAGATCTAGACTGAACCGTCTTCAAATTCTACAAAGGGCATACGCCAATGACGAATGTGTTTGTAACGTACGGGGAGTGGCTAGCATGTGCTGAAGATATTTTTCTTAACAACGGTGTTTCTAAAAGAAACTTTGGTGATCCGGTTAAAACACTTCTAGACCAGGGTAGGGGAAAATATCGCAACACCATGATTACTGGTCCTGCAAACTGTGGGAAACCTTCTTACTCGATCCACTTAATAAAATCTATGAGACATTTACCAACCCGGCAACTACCACTTTTGCATGGGTCGGTGCAGATAAGGCTGAAGTCATATTTCTGAACGACTTTCGTTGGACTTCCAAAATCATACCATGGCACGATTTGCTTCTGTTACTGGAAGGTCAGCTTGTTCACCTCCCAGCTCCCAAGTCACACTTTGCACAAGATTTAATTCTCGAAAAAGATACCCCCATTTTTTGCACCGGGAAGCATCCATTAGTGTTTGTTCAGGGTGGAAGTGTGGATGAGAGGGAAACTGAGATGATGTCAGTGCGTTGGAATGTTTTCGCATTCTACCATCAAATTCTTGAAGATGAACAAAAAGGTGTTCCACCATGTGCACGCTGCTTCGCATCACTTATTCTAACTGAAAATGAAGTCACGCAGCATTAATAACTGTATGGACTATAGTTATTCGATCCAATTCTGCAGCTGTACAAGCATTTATTGTTGATAACCAAGACTTATGTACACTGATTTCACTACTTAAAGATAAAGATGCATGCAGAGATTACAGTGTGACACCCCCCCTAATTATATCTGTAAAGGATTTAATGTGAAAATGTAGCTTCCTTCGGCCATTTGCATTAAACTTTAGCTATAGGTAAATTTATTGGTAATTTCATAGCACTTGCTATACAAACTGTTAACGTTTGGAAATAATGTTTGAAGTCAGTCTCAGTGAAATTTAACCCAATGTACTACAAAATGGCCAATTTGAGGGCAACCTTTTGTCGAGTATTTCCCCCAGAACAGAGTGGCTATGGAGGGGAAAAAGAAAACAAAACACCCCCCCCCGAACCACCACTACCACCTCATTTTTGTGCATATCCACTTGCACGTACATTACTGTTAAATGTTGCACTCGCCAATAATGATGCCTATTCTGCAAACCCCCCCCATTGGTCTAAATGAAGTAGGGATAAAATCCACTTATAAATGGGAAAAAAAAACAACAAAAAAACAAAAACCCAAAAACAAAGCAAAGGAAATGAATAAAATGCAGACCAATTGGAACTGAGTTACCCAAAAAGTGGCCTCCGGTATTGGATGTTTACTACTGTAACTAGAGTGTATGGACCTGCATCCCCGCACCCCCCCCCTTTCAATGTTAATTGTTCGTCCCGAGGTGGTCCCAATGTGGGTGCCGCACGGAACGGCGTGCATACGGCCTTTCACAACATTGAAAGGGGGGGGGCGGGGGGAAGAGGAGGTTTAGCTCTACTTTTTCCTGACACAGTCCTTAAGAAAGGTCTCCCCCAAATGGGGAAAACAAATAAATACACTTGTTACAACAATTTAACACCGGGGGGGGTAGGTTTCAGTCTCGGTAGAAAAATCAAACATGCACAAGTTCACACAAAACTGCTGAGGCATTTATCAGAAAAAATATATATATATTTGCCCCCATGTATTTACTTGTTTGAACAATTTGCTGCCATTGTTTTTTATTAACTGTAATTTTCCTGTTGATGTATATTTTCGTATATTTATATGTTTATATTCAATGTTTATGTGGATTTAATTATGATTCTCACGCTAAGTATTGTCGTTTTGGCCTTAAACCGCAAAAGTAAACAAGCAATAACATAAGCAAAATATCTCTAAAGTTCATTACTTGTGTCTAAACAAGTTTCAAAAGGCCACATGCGTTATATTTTGTTTTTGTATTTCAATGAAATTGGGTCGAACATAAGTGGGTTCCCTTTTTGTGACATGGTGATTGATCTTCTGGACCATGTGTATGTGTACGCATAGATCATAATTGAGATGATAGATTTCTTACACGAATCATTACTTGATTTAACCACTACAAATTGAGCAGAAACTAGAAGAAAATGGTTGGACTGTGGCAAGGATTAATGAATGATTGATTTTTTTCAAATCAGTTATTCAGATATAAAGTCTACAAAAATCAATTTGGCTCAATTTCCAAAGCGTACAATGTGTTACAAATGTCAGACATCCAGACTTTCCAGTCATGCATCAACTAACTGATTTTGAACAGCACAAAGCGTAATTCAAGGCCCTGCTACCTACCTGTGGTGGGCTCGGTCGGAGAGACAGTTTACAAGGCCCCTTGAGGCAACAAAACACCGGAAGGGCCTGACAAAAAACACAATCGAGGTACCTGGTATTGTACTTGTTGAATCAATCAGAAATATCCCTAGGGTCTATCTACAGCGTATACATACGCTGGCAACGTAACTGAACAGTCGTTTTTATTCCAAACATCATAGCCGTACATCAAGCTTGGCTATCTTGACCACAAGCGCGTGCAACCTCGCAAGGTTCTGTCGAAAATGAAATTGGTGTATTTTGTGGCTAATGCTGATTTGCATATCTGTAAGCAAAAGAGTTGTTTGTTATCCAAGGCAGAAAGATGAGTGTTACAGCTGTTTCTATTTCAGAAGTATTTTTCTCCTGGTTATTTTGGACCACGTTACTCAAATCTGGGGCAGATCCCCTCACAAAAACTCACCTGCCCTATGCGTGATTTTTTTTTTTTGGCATGCATGTAAAGACACTCATCAGTAGAAATGTTTGGACTCACTTTTACATAAAAACAGAAATACACAAAGGCCTTTTCATACCACAGAGGACGCAATGTTGGTTTCTTTTCAGATTCCGAATAAGGGTCTTATTCATTTTGTTCGGCTGTTTACTTATTGTAGGCCTATGTTATTCATAGCTGTTCCTCTTACTTTTGGGAAACCAATCAAAGGCTTCGTTTGAGCCTCACACTGAAAATGTTCCGTTTAGAATTATGTGTTTGTGTGGTTTTAAAGTGCCAGTATAAGATTCGCTGATGGGTCTTTTCTTATAACGACTAACCATTTTCAGCTCCGCGATGAGCATTCATGCTAACAATTCCGAATCAGGGAGAGAGAGGGGTGAAATTTGCTATGCTAAAGCGAACGGAGACCTCACTCGTTGTGACTGTGCTGCGCACTACACGCAGTTCGAGACACGGCAATTTCTTCCCTGTTTCCCCCAATCAAAAATATTTTGTGAGTGCTTCACTCTGAGCAGTTTGAGGTTTCAGTAACGAAATGCGCCGTGCGTGACCTTGAAGCACGTTGGGGTCATTTGCATGAATTCAGCGGTCATCACCGACATGATGTGAAATTCAATCCATTATTACTATAGTTTTAGGCCGCCTTATATCACCCTCTAACGGTGAAATTTCAGAATGAACTACAGGAAAGTCTTGGAACCAAGGCTAACGTATGCATATAATTTAACACAACAGATCACTGATCTTAACAAACAGATCCCCCAGTGCATGGATACATAATCTATGTTTAGACCAGCTAGCTTTCATATAGCAACTGCCTGCGCGGGTACACTTCTTTACAAGGTCAAACATTTCCGTATAGCTGGTAAAGGAAATGCCAAATGTATGAAAATGTGCTTTCATCCGAGGTTTCTGACAAAAGGGGTGAAAATATTTGGCCTTTCTATGGAGGGGGAGCTGTTGCTTAGACTCAATGTGTGTGAGATACAATGACATCGATTTCATAACGTTCATGTGCATCGACTTGTCGCCCTTCTGTATGTGTTTTTTATTATTGTCACTGGTTTACCAAGTAAGTGTTAACATTTGATTGTGTTGATTTCTCGAGTGTACACCTTTTTCCACGAAAGCATAACTAGATACCACAATGCCATAAAACGGTTGGGTTTTTTTTTCAGGACAAATGGCAAACTTCCTGTCTAAAAGTGAGTTCAGCCCTTCAGGGGTTAAAACTCAATCGGTATTCTCGTTGTCGGAAAAGGACGTGCACGCGTACGCATGTTCAACTTTTAAAATGCTTTCCTTTTGGTTATCCTGCCGAACGTTTTTGACACAGAAATTTTTCATCAAATAAGTTGGCAGTAGCTTTAAACGTACAGCCCATCATTTGTCATCTGTTCCGTTGAGGCAAAAACGTGCTTAAAAAATCTAACCAGGAGTGCCAGAAACTGAAATGATGAAGTTTTATTTCTGCGAATGCTGTACATTACGAATCGCACCAAAATCCATCGTCGAGCACGTTCTCACCCAGCGGAATCCAATTTAATACAGTGAACTGACGGGAATATCCAAAAGGGGTCCTTAAATGAACAGTTAGAAAAGAGTTCAGGCCCCTAACCATCTTTAAACCAAATGTTATTTTCAACAATGATTTTGTCAGTTGCTGTTTGGAAAACTACAAATGATGAACTGAATCATTAAGTACAAGAAACAGCCACCAATTTAAAGCAAACAATCAAGTAAACCTAATATTTGAAGTATATATTTCCTAGTGTCTTTTTCTTATCCTTAGACAGCCTAGTTACTTATGCAAAATAAGCAAATAAGGTTAATAATTTCCCAGTTGACAGTTCGAAAAACTTTGTCCAGCTGTCATTCACCGAAGCTAATGTCGTGAGGTAAACATTCACCGAGCTACGCTCGAAAAAGTATAAAAGCTTGCTGTTCTTGAGTAAACAATAATACAGTGTAGTTTACAGAAAGAGCAAATGACGTCCTCTGCTTAATACTTTACCTTATTTCGTATGCAAAATTTCGCAGGGATAATTATAAAGTGACGAAAATAAATGTGCAGGAAAACCTGTGATATATGATGAAGAAGTAAACGCTCTAAAATACATTTCGGAGAAAAAAAACTGTACATGTAGTACGTGTACATCAAAAGCTCTATCCAGATTATTAATATATTTCTAGGTACGCATGATTATTGGGCGACTGAGGGTCCGATTTCCCAACACTGTCTACAACCGATTCTTTCTTAATCATCGGAGATTTTCCGTCGTACGGTTGATAAAACGGGTTATCGATCATCCCCTCGCTGGATCTTTCATTTGACACACAATTCTGTTTCGTGTGCTTAAATTCAGTGGCATCGAGTTGTCCTGTCCTTGCAGTTGGATTGTTTCGTGCGTTACTTGCCACGTTCGTAACACTAACACCGCTAGAGGCGATGTCCGTGATAACATGTTCGTAGTAATTATGAGTGTTACTCTGGTGTGGTTCTTGGCATACAGAGTGATGCTCGTCGTCGTCTCCTGCAACAGTCGTGTAGTACGGCGCTTCGAGGTCTCCACCGGCACAGTTAGCCTTGTGGTTCAAGGCGGATCCTCCAGGAACTTCTACCTGCACTTCATAAGGCGCTTCACGAGTTGGCGCGTCATTCGTCACGTTCATAGCAGGGACGTCTTTAGCAGTGCCTACGTTAACGTGCTCATAATGCATATGGAAGCTACCGTTAACCGTTCCGTGGTAGGTAGGGTCAAGGAAGTCATTGTCACCCACAGAAACCGTGTAGTATGGAACATCTGGAAATTTCGGATGTTGTCCCGGTATTTCCGTACCAGTGGCAGACCCCCCGTCGACATCCAACCGGGCTTTGCACATTTTCTTCCCGCCGAGGTGCGTGGTTTCGTGGAATGGCTGACTCGATTTCGCGATTCCTCTTCTGGCGTCAAGTTGCAACGTGGTGACCGAGTAGGGGACGATAACACTTCCGCTCCTTCCATCCTTCGTTGCATCCATGGCGATATTGCTTTCAGGACTGTCCCTCCAGTCCCTTAATTCTCTGTCTTGCCTCTTCTGTTTGATGACACAAAGGCAGATCACCGAGACAAGACATGTAACTAGCACAGGTATAGCCAAGGCAGTCACCAGTCTTGCTGTATTACCTGAAGAATCCTTCGCCTCTGTTCTGATTTGGCGTGAAGCACTGGTAGAGTCGCTCATGGTCGCAGCCGCGGGGGCAAAGACGCTAATGTTGCAGGTCTTGCTTAGGCTCGGGAACGTTGGGCTAGTCACGTTGCAGACGAGATTAAGGTATGGTTGCGATAGCTGGGAGAGCTGAAGCTCGCTCTTTACTCGTCCATCTTCCGTTTCCTCCCGATAGTCGAGTACTGTAGCATTTATCTCCTCGGTCGATGATTCCACAGTCCAAGTGATGGTCACTCTGGGATATCCCTCTTCCGAGTCACACCTTACCATCTGGTTCAAGGGGGATGTGTCTGACACAGACGCTGAGCATGTTGGGCCCTCCAGCGGGAAATATTTCACCGAAACAATGACAGAACCCCAGACGTATGCACGATTATCCCACCTGACACCGCATGCATATTTCCCAGCATCTGCCGTTGTCACATTTGCTATGTGTAGAGAGTACACACGATACTCATTCCCAGATGAGGACTCGTCCACTGTAACTCGACGGTCGTTTGTTTTCAATTCCGTGTTTCTTGTCATCTCATGGACACTGTCTCTTAACCAGCTAACCGTTTTTAGGCTTCGGGGGTGTGAAACGGAACAATTAATAGTCAATACTCGGCTGGCGAATACTTCAGAGTATTCGTCTGGTGGATTACTTCCCCCGCGGGTTAGAGTTATGGACTGTGCCACACCGTTTTGAGACAGGCGGACGAAACTCACCAGAAAGAGGCACCTTAAAGATGTCCACACTGGCGCCCCTAACATCCGAAGAGAAAAGGTCCTAGAGCTGAGTTCGATCATCTCGATTCAGCGTGCTGAGCGTGAGGACAGTGCTCCGGCGGGCGCTGTGTTATAACTCTCCGACAAGTTCCCCCAGATATGAAGTCGAAGAGATTATCTCCTTTTTTCTAACTTTCCCCTATGAATCCACTTTTTCCACATGCACTTTTTGTGTGTGATTGCTTTCTGTATTACCACAGTAACGTGGACACCAACTGTCTTGGGCGCACGTGCAATACACTACAAGCATGCAACGCTCTTCAAAGCTAGCCAGTCATTCTCGTTCCGTTCCCACGGTCTTGTGAAAGGATTTTCCCTTATTCTGAGCAATAGTATTCATTTGTATATCCTACCATTGTGGTATCATTGACCTCTAATTTTCTACGTAGGTTTGTGTGACGGTTATTCATCTGACAGTGTTTATGCCCATGTAGTACTGCAGTGTGAAGACAAAGGTACAAGTGAGTCAGCCTCAACGGTTGGTTAACTTCACTGACGCAAAGAATTTAAAGCTTTTCATGTGGGTTGAGTAAGGGATAGTGTGGATCTTGTTTATTCAAAGAACTGCTGCCCCTGAACCGTTGTGTTTGTATTCTCACGACTCTTGGTTTTTTGCGTGGGTTGCTTGACTTGGGTGTTGGGTTTTTGCTCAAACGTAATTCATGTCACACCCTTTCAATATGGCTGGATTGCATTCTGTTTGAAACTTTCACGGTTGCATGAAGTAATTTGAATTTAATTAGCATGAAATGCATTCGTAAGCCTTCAGCTTCCCTTAGGTTTAACTCTCTTCTCTTTAATTAAACTATGACACCCACGGCACTTGCACTAGAACCAAGTCATAATATGCCACAGAGATTGCAATAGTCATCGGGCTTTCTGAATACCTTCTAAGACCAGCTCAAGAGAAAGGACGCGATCCGCAGATATTGCGCGAGCCATGGGGCGAGGGAAAGACTGAGCAAGCACATAATTATTCCCAATAATAAATTCCGTTTCAGTCAAAATTCAGTCAGAATCAAAAGAAATCACTGAACGGTAAGGAATTTGTTCAAGAATCTTACTTTCATTTTCCTGAACACCCGTGTCCATTTTCTTGTATTTTCCTTGTACAAGTAGCTCATAAGAATCTCCTTATATGGATTCGGTGCATCCCGTGGCGAGTTCCAATAGGAATGGTTTAATCTGTTTTGTATCTAGGTGCCAGTGTGTTTTCACGCAGCGTGCATTATCAAATGTTTCGCGGTCACGTGACGCGTTTTGACCATGGAGGAAGGGCACAGGATTTCGAAATTGAACTGCCCGGGCTATAACATCTGGCCAATTACCGCTTTCAGGCATGCCCAATGTGTCCATAGCCAGAGCGCAGCGGATGCTTGCTTCGCACCATCTGTTTCACAACGATTAGCCCGCTTTGTACCCCATGATCATCGAACAATCATGATCAATTTTTCGTGGTAATCTGCATCCTTAAAACGTTGTATACTGCAGTAATGGAAGTTGAATATTCAGGCCATCGTTTGTGCTTCGTGTGATCTATCAATTTCAATGCTTGCGCATTTGCTTTAATTAGGCTGTGTACCCGAAGTATTTCATGTGCAGTTATTGCCCTTATCTAACGCTTTCTTCTGAACTTCTTTTGGAAATTAAGTTGTTTGAAAGATTTTGAGTTTTATTTGAATCCTTTTTATTTCGGAATTTTCACAAAAAAGTATTTTATGAGATCTCACGACCTTGTGATGAAACAGCGCATTTTGTTTTCCATGAACTTAAATGTCCTGTGGTGGTTAACGTGTTATTGACCAGTCTTGGCCACACTCGTACAAAGACTTTGAAAACTGATGTTTTAGAGTGACAAACTAAAATTACGATCATATGCACAGATAATGGAAAAGGGCATCAAAATCTGTAAAAAAAATTTTCACAACGGCAAAAATAAATCTAATGTTATTACTAGACATTTTTCTTTTAATTTCCTGGGTACTGCGATAAGTTGTAATAAATTGCAAAGAAAACACAACAAATATTGCTAAGATATTACTGGCCCCACTTGTCCGGCTAAGCTGCAGGCAGTAATCAGACATTTTTGAATGTTTACTGTTGTTCGTCTGACCGGGCGGCGATGATCATTGAGCACTTCGATGTGCCAGAGTTGTAACGCCTTCTGGGTCCCTCCTCCATGTTTTGACTAATAGCAATTGGGAAATTGCTTAAGTATTAATGAATGTTATTAAATAACATGAAGAAAATCAACAATAAGACTAATGCAATATGTCAAAAGTGCTCAGCCCAAATGAATTTCTTTAGGGAGATGGTAGGCTACCGTTTGTTTTGTTTTTTGTTAGCTTGACAGATTTTGAGGTATTCTGATCCAGATCTGGCTATCGAGGTACACGGAAAGAAGAACTTGACACCATCCCTAACTAACGACGTGGCAAAAAAACTGCACTCCTCGTCAATTGCCTGATTTATCAATACCCGAACAATCCGCGTCATCTGATTGTCGGATTGTTGATCACGTGGATTGCATTATTCATTCT
This sequence comes from Acanthaster planci, assembly GCF_054643075.1. NCBI lineage: Eukaryota > Metazoa > Echinodermata > Asteroidea > Valvatida > Acanthasteridae > Acanthaster > Acanthaster planci. The sequence continues at coordinate 5,959,009 of NC_141797.1, forward strand.
ATAGAATAAATCTACGTTTCACTCGTCTGGTTCTCACCCCCATTTCATATAACAGTTAGCAAATCAAGTCGGAAGACCGGTCTTCCTACCCGACAGGCACGGACCACTAAACGAATATAAACCTCTATGAATGGCAGTTTGCTGATTCAATGTGTATGACAGTTCTGGTGCAGCGTGTTGCGGTTCGACGTAGTACTGTGCGAGTTGTCATGCTGTCGCAGTCTATCCACGATCAAAATGCAAATTTCAGAAATCAAGCAATTTACCACAGTTAACATAAGGGTCGACCCGAAAACCGGATCAATGAATGGAATCACAGGCATGACAGCTTGAAGTGGGCGACTGTACCCCCCTCCCTTTGTTAATCCACCAGGTTTCCATACCATCTGTGCTTTACGTTAATTTGAGTATTAATGTTCGAAACAGCGCAACAGGTGCATTGCATTTGAATCTGTCCCAACTATAGACTTACAACATAATGACGTAATGCAGTGTTTACCGCGGTGCATTGTGGGTGAAAGGTGGGGATGTTGCAGGAACGCGTCGACGTGACACGTCATGTGTAACGTATACTATATGGCGTGTGTATTAATATATTCCTTCCTGGGAACATTGCTTCAATAAAATGCATTATATAAAAAGAAATACTTTTGTAGTTTCCCCAAATACAGTACGTGTTAACTGGGTAATTTTGCTATGCAAAGACTGTTGCTATTTTGCTGTTTAACTAAGAATTGTTCATACGGATTATGAGATGCTTTTGAGCAATTCAAATCAATTTCGGTTTCATTGTAAAAACGAATCACTAAAGAAAAAGCCCACGTACTACAAAATATTAGGTTTACCGTAAGAAACAAAAGGTAACATGAGAATGGATCTAAGAATTACTTAAGGGGTAACCTTTCAACTAGCATTAGAATGAAGAGGCTTCACATATGCCACTTTAATTAAACGAGATTAGTCATTTTGTTCACTGGTTAAATAACATTTGCTCCTGTCACAGAACAATCCAGCATTACCACATTGGCGCTGATCACATTTAAATGTAGTAACCCGCGCATAATGAATCAATAGCCGATACGTTATTGAATGAGCGTCTAGAAGAATTTCTGAGTGATAAGAATAATCTGTTTAAGATTCTCTTCATTTAAGAATATTTTATGTGCAAGTCAGATCTAACCAGTAACCTAGCAATTCCCCCCCCCCCGAAAAAATGGATTCGCCCTTGCAATGGTTTCCTGCGTCTTTAGAAGTCTTGGTGGCTGCATGGCTCAGTTGTAATAATTCTTCCTATGTGTTCCACTTAATTTAATTCTCAAGTTTCACGATACATTCCATCCTGATTGTTACGAGATCCTGTGCTCCTGAAATCTATAAATAAAGCCAAAATTCTATTAGGGTAAATATGTTTCACCTAAACTAAAGTAATCACAGCAATGGAAGTTTCCTTGGTTTCCAAGTGTCCTAACTTCGTCGCTGGTCATTAAATGAATGACCCTTGTCAATTATTCACAATGTCAAGAAGAGACAAAAGCATTGTAGCAATACAAAACGAAAACTTAATAAAGTAATAATTGTTTTAAAAGCTTGTAATCTGTGGATTCCACTTAATTTCATGTTCCACGATGACTTCTATCCGGATTATTACAAAGATTTTTGCTTCTAAAATAGCTACTCTAACATAAAGCCAAAATTCTTTGACGTAGAATATATATCAGCTTCGATAATCACAGCAACTGTTAGAAGTTGTCTCGGTTCTAAAGGTGTCCAAACTTCATTGCTGGTCATTAAATACCACCGAAATGTAAACTAAAGGCAAAGCGAAGCATTGTAGCAATTTATAATGAGAGATGAATAAGCCATTATTCTGTGTATGTGAGCTCCATGAGTCCTAAAAGCTTCAACCTTTTCTACAGAGCTTTAAAGTATGTCGCCTTGAATAGGTTTCCTGTACCGGTACACTAAGTCCTTTATTAAAGGTATTCTGTGTAGATAAACGCCTTTGCATACACCGGTCGTAAAAATGTGCCACAGGTCATATCTAAAGCAGGACAACCATGCACAGACCAGCCCCGATCAGCACTATACGCAAGAGGGAGAAGTGCTCCAGAGACGGCGCTGCACTAGGTGTGGTCGCCACGCCACCCTCGCTCCCTCCGTTACACAGGTTGGTAGAGCAGCAGGTGTTGCAGTTGATAGAGGCGTCGTCACAGCCGGGGGTGCATCCCCCCTGGGCGTTGGGGAAGCAGAGCCTGTTTATGGCAGTGTGTCCACCAAATGTGGTGTTTATAACCTTCCAGAAAAGAAAAAAACAATGCGTTTCATCGCATAAACCTTTCCACCATTGGAAGGAAAACTGTTAACGGTTCTCGGCCCAATAGAGTGGAATAAAAATGTATCAAGGCTCATCACCAACAGCAGAAACTAAATGCTTGACAGTAATGTCGAACGGAATATGGGGAAAACAAATGATTCCTCAATACCCACTAGTAATGGAAGGAATGTCTTTCCTGCGCTTGCAGAGGACCGGCTTGTTTTGTTTAGATTTACCCTATTTCCCAATCAGCAGCAAAATACGAAAAACAGAACCAGCCTGATATGCATCCCCACCTTATACTGAGTGAGTTTCCAGCTTGAATTCTGTTATTATAGTACTTCTCTGAGATTTTAATTATGAACAAAGTTTCTTCACAAAAACGGGCTCGCTGGATGTCAGCATATGCTTGTATTAATTCGAATATTCAGGATGGAAAAGTAAGCAACAGACTTTTAGTTGATTACAAAATAGCATGGGGAATATCAAGAATTGTTCATTGTTCACCAAAGCTATCCGCTGAGGATCCGAAAAATTAAAAAAAACAAAATTCATGTTTACAAAACTGTGGATGTCAAGGGTTAGATTATAAACTGCATAATATACAGAGCGTGTGAACCTCTTCAAAATAGAGGACAAACTTTAGAGTTATCTCTATTTCATGATTAGTATCAACGAATTTAAAAGCAGATTTAGGATTTTCTTCACTCACCCCGCACTTTCCGTCAGGGCAAGGCAGCTGAAGCACCCTGGTATCAGTCGGGTCGAAAGGATCGTTGCACCCTGGAGAGCTTACGTTCGCAGATGAGGGGTCCGAACTGTATGCACAAAAATAGCAGTGGAGGATGCTGGCAATTTCGTCTGCGATGGCTTTGCGGTTGCAAAGGTCCTCATCGTCACAGCAGTAACTGCATATCATGCCTTCAGCAGTAGTTAGGCAACCTGGCGAACAACTATCGGCTTCCACGCAATCGCGGCTGTACAGGTTGTTCCCGCCAGAACGTATACTTTGGGCCTGCAGAAGATTTTTGTAATTGAGGATAACATTAGAAATAAGGATAACATGTTCTTTATCTAGTTGAAATGGTTGAGCAGTAGGTACTTGTGTGTCTTCCTCTTGGGGGCTGTCCTTTGTGCTGCCTTTTTCGTAGGTATTGCTTTCATTTACGAATTTCGAGTTCGATTCAAAATCAAATTAACATTTATTATGAGAAACACGGATAATCGTATCATTTCACTCAATGAACCTGCTTACTCCCTCGTTCAATCTTGATCTCTGCTGTGACAGTTAACTGAATGTGAAATCAAATAGTAATTCAGTAGGCTTAAAAGATTAAAAGCACATTTTTCTCAGATCAAATCAAGCGTTATTAAGATTGAAATTACACTTAAGCCTAGGATATTGTCTGTATGAGCAGAACATTACAAGGCCAATAATGCAAGTCATCAGGTTCAGACAATTACGAACAAGACAAACCAAAAAATTAGAACAATTTAAACAAGTACGTCTGTACAATAAAGTATTTATTTATGAAGTTAAACATGGCATTAAAATTGGATTTTAACAATGAAAATTTCAATATCAAAAGCATGATGATGACCGTAATTTACTGAAGAAAAAAAAGGTCATCATACACGCACTAAAGTGTTGTAAACAAAACGTTTACACGATGAAAGGCAATTTTAGGCAAGTCTTAAAAAGAGCACCAACACTATTTCTATTCTGTTTAGTTATTCACCCACGAGATCCCACTTCAAAACAGAAAAGTTCACAATCATACACTCCATCTTCAATATCGACTACAAGAGAAGCATATTTTTCTGTCCTGGACATGTACCATGTCTTTCTGGAAAGACACTGTGAAATATGGAGGTCTGCTCTTGAAACTGTGCAACTTTTAATATCTCCACCGGCTGCATTTCTCAGAAAGGTTTCTCGTTTACTTGTTTTTACAAAGAAGCGAATGACAAAAGAACAGGAAAGCACGCACATGTGCTAAACTTGACATATCATTTAGGTTTTCTGTCTAGGATCTCACTTGCTAATGTGAAGAGTCGTGCTGGCATAACTTGAAAACATTAGCTTAAAAAGGGCACAAAGGCAGGCCTACTGGGGAGGAAGGATTTAGAAATTCGGTGTCAGTATTTAGCTGTACCTGAATCCTTTTGCCGCGGCTTGGAATGACACACAAATCTGTGGGAACTAGCTGCAGCCGTTACCATTATAATCTTGTGCTTGAATTCTAGCTGCAGCTAACTAATTCTCACCATAGGTGTAAATCGCGTGGGGTGTGGGGTATATCCCACCCACACATTCTGAGGGAATGGGCTATTGATTCATCACCCAGTTTTTGAGGTGAGCAAAAAATGAAAGGGGATTGTGACTAAATTGTATTCAATATCCCCCAAAAGGGAAAACAATAAAAAGTCACCAATATGCCGTTTTGATGTAAGATTCTGCATGAATGGAATACATGTTACAGACGTACATCTGTATCATAAACATCGCCCCCGCCGCTTTTCAAATTTTCATGGCAGGGCAAGTCATACCCCCCGCAAATCCCCATCCACCCACCTTCCGGCACAAACTGATCACACACAGTCTGACAACTTACCGAGCAGACACTCCCATTAGAACATGTCTTGGTTGTGGCGCTGGCTGGGTCAAACGGGTCTCCACACCCGGATGCCAATAAGCAAGAATAGCAGTCTAGAGCCGCACACCACCCTGCACGAATAAGACATGAATTTACAACCAACGTGCATCCTGTGTTCACTGGCCCTGCTACATTAATCATGGGCGTAGCTCAAGGGGGTATGCATGGAAGGCAAGGCAGCGCTTTCTCCCTAAACGGGGAAAAATCTAACACGGAAGAAATGAAAAGAGGATGAATTAAGCCAATTTGCTAAAAAACTACTTGAATTTAAACCACTTTCAATGATAAGGGCACCCTTTTTATATTCTATGGTTCTCATTTCCGACCGACCCTATTTTGGGCTCCCTATCTCGGAAAAAAAACACTTTTTTTCCCACCGACCATGCTAAAAAGACCTAAACTCAAAAAAAACTGAAGGGAAAAAAATTTGCCAGCACGACCTTTGAAAACAAAAGCCCTGAAAACTTACGATTTCGCAAACGACCAACAGCGCGGTCGGCGTTCGCGTAAACATTCGGTATACCGCACCTTTCTGTGGCCCACTGATGTCCGTGCATAGCGCTACACCAGCATCTTGGACATTTTTTTAAGGATTTTTTTTCGACCAACCGACCTTATCTCAAGTGGTAAAAGAAATGAGAACCATAGAATTTAATAAGGGCGCCCTAATGGTTCGTAAGTTCCTTACCCGTGAGTGCCCCCCCCCCGAAAGACCGCCACCCGCGGAAAGTGAAAAGTGCTTTGTCCTCTCCCAGGAAACAAACCACACATACCTATTGCAAATCAAAATGGGTTTGTAAAAAGTGTGGCATTGGGAATGCAAAACTGATTTGGGGAAAAGAGATCCCAACAGCAAAACAAGGCCAAGTTCAATGATAATTTCGAGATTTGATCACGTTAAACTCATTTCAGGACTTTAATGGAATGCACCGTAAAATATATCAGACATTGTCAATTTGTCATACAAGCGTTCCATCATTCATCATGGTGTATTCACCTTCAACAATCGGCCTTGTACTTCCCTTTCACAGCCCTATACTATTGGCGCCAAGCTTCAGACTCATGAACATGGGGACCGCGAAAGCACTGTGTGTCACAATTCATATCCTAATCTGCCAGGCGACCTTTATGCTGTATTCCGAAAGGCCTTGAAACAGCACCTGTGTCACTTTCGATTCGAAGTTTGAGGCCGCAATAGAACTTGCTTTTCATTCTCAATATTACTTCACTCATGTAAAATGACATGGGCTAGGGTTTACACGACATGCAAAGTTTCTGTGAAAAAAACATATCCAGTACAAATATCTGGTATTTGGAGATACCTATCGACACCTCCATTTCCTTTCTTTACTGTCGAGGGGACCAAACACGTCTGGTGGATTTTAGACATGACGTAGCTGACCCCATTATGGGTTATCAAGAAAATCTCGTGTTAAAACGTCTTTTCCACAACGTATATTTATTTCACAAATGTAAAACATAGCCGGTCTAAATCCTGAAGGCACCTTTCTCCTTTTGTTTATTCCCAGATCAGCCTGAGTTTCCAAGAATTTGTGGTTACTTTTATGTCTGCGCGGTGATTTCGGACAACTACCATTCCCCGAGAGTCCATTTGTATGGCTTTCTTGATTCTATTTACTCCTATTTACTACTACTCCTCCTTAATTAATTAATCACCACCCGTCCCAGTTCTTTTACTCGCAGTTTGTTCGTGACGACCTCTTGAACACACATACGGTGTCTTTAGAGTCTGCCAGCCAGAATTCGAATCCCAACTAGGTCAGCATGTGGGTTGGGTTTACCAGTCGCTGCCTGATTCTGTGGAGTTTTCCTGGAATGTTTATCCAGGGTTTTTCTTCTCACCTCGAAAAGTGAACTTTTCTTCCTTGCCTTAATTATCACTTCATCCTATAATTGGCGCTAAATGCGCAGTTAGTTAATAAATAAATATAAATGAATTTAGACACTTTTTATGTGTAGTTCTCTGTTACGTGTACACAAGGGAAGGAACAATTGTTTACTCGAATTCAAAGTTCCTCCGACCCTGAAAGGAGAAAGAATTCTGGTTTGATATTATACACATTCCTCATTTCATGGAAGCAGGTCTTCCGTATGAACTTGTTAACATAATTTAGGAACGCAGTGTTCCCTGCAATGATCCCGTCAGTACACGCTACAACAGAGTCCAAGCTAGTCAATAACGCTTGCCTTTCTTCCCGTACTCATGAGTGATGCATCTCCATTATTTCCTGAGGTAATTACAGACTTAATGTTTATTTCATGTAACTATTCGCGTATTTTTGGTAGCCACGCAAGTTTTACAGAGGTTCCTTCCTCCATGGTCATGCAGGCACTTGCCTCTACATTTTAAAGTACAGCTGCTATGAGTTTTTGTTGGTCATATCTTTCTTACAAATTTGTAGTCTGCTTAATGTATGAAACTGTTGACATTCCCATAAGACTACATGCATTGGAGAGTGAAGTTTTTAGACTTATGTAATGATCCATGCTTTTTTTAACAACTGAGGGCACTGTTGCTATAATGTCGTCTAGGGAAGGTGTGATTTAGTGCATGACTACGTTTATCCGTTGAAATTTTGAGAAAATCTGAGAAACGGTTGCTTCCTTGTTTGCTTATGCTGTGTACATTAGCAATGAATCATAAAAAGAGAAAATGTTGCTTAGCAATTTTTTTAAGAATAGGCTTACACAAGTTTTATGCACAAGCCAATTGGTTTTCTTTTGAGCGTGACATAACAAGTTTGTTCATGAAAAATGAAATTGCTCATCAGCATAAGAACCAAAAGGTAGCAGAACACCCTCTACACAAGTGAAACAAACACTGAAAATGACTGTGTACAAAATGTGCAATTTTGTGTGGATTTTATTTTTTTTAAATTCCATTGCTACTATCGTTTAGGAGAACCATGACACTTGCATCCAGGTTCATTAAAAATACAGGAACACACAAGGCCGTGGTTCGCCTTTGCCTCTTTGTATTCCTGTAGGTTAATGTGCCTTCACCATCCCCACTCCCTGCATTGTGTACGGCTGATGTGGTGGCTCACATCATATCCGACATAGAGCGTTTCCGAAACGAGTGGATTCGGCAGAGATTTGGGTTTCGCTGGTTCATGGCTTGAGCATGTAGTTTCGAACACTGCTTCCAAATGGCTGGAACCAGCGAAATCAAAGTTTAAGCCGAATTCACTCGTCTCGAAAACGTTCGTTAAGTAAATGCAATTGTCATGTAAAATGAACCAGGGGAAAGAGCTTGTGTGGCAATGTTGCCTTACTGTGTCGTCATTCTAGCCTAATATGTAAAGCTGAACACTGACGGGATGTAAATTCTACTTTTCCCAACAGCACACAGAGCCTGGCTAAATACCCACGTGACCATAAGATGGCAAGACAAATAAGCTGTTAAATCATCTCTTTAGCAATGAGGGTGGCGTTTGCATTGTTAGCTTTGTATCGGGAACCTCTTTGTCCGGCAGTCTACCAGGTACCGATAAAGCGCCCCTTTTTGATACCGCTGAAATGATTTTTTTTTTCATGCTAAGCCTGCGGGACATTAATTTTTTAATAACATTTACAATGAGTCAATTTAGACACTTTGTACGAAAACCCAATAAACAATCTTAGTTTCTGGGGGGAGAGAGGTTGAATCTGTACACGGCTGAAAGATGGACCGAAAAGTCCGTTTTGTTAAGGTAAAAAGGTGTTTGTATTCTGTACACATGAAACAGCGAGATTAGTGTCTACTGATTCATACATATATCACCACAGCCACACCATTCCCACCAAGCACTGTGCTTCTGGACTGCCAACGTGTGATTCGTCAGGGTGGGTTTAGCATTGACATTTTCACGCTAATGGGTTATTTTTTTCGCTCCGCATCTCTCAGATTGCCATATTATCTGAAGCTCTCCCCAACTGGCTCGAAAAGCAGGAACTTGTTTTGATTTATTTCTTTATCAACACAGCTGTCTGATGAATTCCTTTTGCCCTGCACACCCATGCCAGTAATCGACCTAAATCTTCAAACCTAAATCTTGTTGCTTCTAATATAATACAAAAAATAACGTTTGTCCCTGGTATGTTTAAAGATGTTGTCTTACCAAAGGCGGCACAGATGACAAACAGATAACACACAGTCGTCTGCATCGTGTATGGCAGCAGTGTTCTTATTCCACCAGAAATGCTTTGATGAGGAAATATCGCTTGAACACAGAGATCAAAAAGGGCGTGAAATTATGGAATGCAGCTTGTTTGCAGTTTTTTATTTGTGGTCACGTGCTTGAGTTTCACAAAGGACGATACCACTGCTAGCCAGGGTGGGGGACTGAATTGTCAGATCTGGATAATGTCAGATCCTTCAAAATCGAATATATGGAGCCTTCTTTGCGCTGGGACGTGTGCCTCAGATTTTTTCTCCCCAAATTTTAAAACGAAAATAAAGGAATTAAGTACCTGTTTTGGGTTATTGTTCTGAAACATTTGTCAGTCAGTACTTAAGTAAACTCCAAATATGCATTGCTGATAAAAAAAAGCGGTGTTAGGACTTGAACAAGTCAAAAACACACCAGCGTCTATCGTTTCTCGTTTGTAGGCCTACAAACACTTCCAAATGGCGTGCGAAATTGACATTTAATCGCAAAATACAGATATCTTTTTATTAATATTGATATATCAATTTCTAATAGGGTCTATGCATATGACATATTCAAGTCGTGCTTACTGGCGACAGCGCCCTCACTGTGGTCAAGCAAACTTACATATATTTTTATTTCGGTTAATTTGGTACGAGTGGCGCGGCCATTTAATTTCGTGAGACACTATTTTAACGCCTTTTCTTTGTTGGCTTAGGCCTATTAATTTTTGTTGTTCATCGTCATTCTCCGTAACTACTGTTACTGCAGTATGGTATACTGTTGCTGTGTGGTTGGCTGTTCCGACCGTAGACGAGAGGGTCTGTCGTTCCACTGCATTCCGGTCGTGGTAAAATCTAGGGGCCGAGAAGTCGAAACATTGACGGCAAGAAGAAGATCAAAATGGTTGAGCAGCATCAAGCGACACGGATGGCCGCCCTCCAAGTTTTCACGGGCGTGTTCGGCACACTTTATCTCAGGTGAGCCAAATGTTCCTTACTTGCCCACGTTCGATGAAGAGAAAGCAAGGGGTTTTACGATAAACCCTTAACAGATAGAGTTCCATAAACATAATACTGTAGTGATAGACGAGTAGGCCGGACGACACTTTGTCATGTCTGTGCTATGGTGGAACTGATCAACAAGCCTCACTGTAGTGTTACATAGTCTATTAGTCTACCAGTCTACCCGCATTGCTAATCACAAATGCCTACAAAAGAATAAACAACAATCAAATAATACCCCCCAACAAAATATTTGCAAGCGCATTAAGCCCTCAGCAACATTATATCACAGTCGTATTTAAAGCATTTAAATTTTCAGTACTGAAAAAGAATATAGGTACTCTAACTATAAGCCCTAAAAGGGAGCTATTTAAGTTATAGTTTGCCATTCTGCTATGAATATTCTAATGAATAAACTAGAAAAGCAGTTGTGATTTCCAGGTTTTTGTCCTTTATGCTGGAACTTCAGAGTACCATCATTGTAGTAACAGCACTATAAAATGTCAGGACACAGCAAGACTTTCACATAACTCTGAAAGTGTTACTCTTCAGTATGCTGCCTAACACCTATTTCTGAACCTTGCTTTGCTTTCTCAATTTTGAAAGCTTTGGGAACTTCCTGCAGTGGGGACAGTACCACTTGCCCTTTGGAGGGACCCGCAACATGAGACAATCCATTTGAAACAAAATGATAGCACATAATTTATTATCACATGTCACCATATTACCATATGAGAGGCGCTCACAGAAGCAACAGTTAATGTTGGGAACATCTGCTGCTGACGGGGATGAAGTCTCCACTGGTTCAGGAACATCTACAATACCATTTGACTCCACTTGTTTTCTCGTCTGCCACTTTTCTACTAATTCTGGCAGGATTCCAGTTTAAAAAACATGTAACTGCTGGTAAGTTATGCTTAAAAAAAAATTGATATCCTTATTGACTTCTTGAACAATTAGGTCATTTGTCCAAAGAACAAAAACATACACATTGACATTGCAAATATTTAACTGGACCTGAATTTGGTAAAAGTATGGATGATCTTCTTTCAGCTTCCAGAACCCATCAACCCTTTTTACGCAGAAATTTTTGCTGTTACTTTCCTCATGCGGCAGTCCTTCCCGGAAACAATAGGAGCACTTCACTTCAATCAGCTTCTTGCCACAGCAGCTACACTTCAGGAAATCAACGGGGGAGACTCCAAGGTGTGGATACTTTGGCTTTAAAATAAATCCACAATCTTCCACGACCAGGTCTCTGTGGTGTCAGCTCAGCATTGACATACACATGCTCCTGGCTTCATTTTCATGCTCAACTCCCCCCCGTAAAATGCAAAAAAAAACCACGGAATAAACAATAAATTTTACAGGATTGATGTCACATTTTCCCCTTGGGGATGCATCGCTATGCAACTGTATTTGGGTAATTCCAGAAATTAGGGGTCCAAAAGTGTAACATTTATGTGTCCCTGTTACATCTGACCTTTGTTATTTGACATGGAAATATCACTGAAATTGTTTTTGAACTATTCCTGTTGGTTTGGCATGTGATTTACCTTAATGCATCACTCTTAGAAATTAGAAAATGTCTTCTGAACTTACAAATCATGTGCCAGATGTGACAGGGACACAAAAAATGGACCCTAATTTCTGGAATTACCTATTTCTGCTGTTAGTAATTCATGCACAGAGCAATCGCTATGCAGACAATACGGGTGCAAGTCACACAATAGACTGCAGAGTACCTGTACGATAAGCATTTCATTCTGAATGTCTCCATATTAGTTGTCGGCACAATAAAGTGCACACAACATACTTTGTGGCCAGAAAAGGTTGCAACTTTCATTTATTACTCTCATTTGACTTTATAGTATGTAAAACATTTACCTTGTTGCAGTGGTGGAAAAGCGATATGCCTCAGGATCAAGGCATATTTTCTTCACCAAGCTGGAAGATGGCATTGCCAAGTTCGTCTAAACAGCACTGTGGAATTGTGAGGCAGTGATTCTTCCAGCACGTTGCTGAAACCACAGCTTACTTTTAGCTTGGTCATGAGTCCTGAATTCTACTTCTTTGCACTGTTCTTCTGTTATCTGGAAAAGCTAAGACATAAAATGAGAAAAAAGGGTTATTTAAACTACTTAAAAACAATAAACAAATAGTATCCCTACTCTCCCCTAATAATTAAGACTGTTATTTTCACCAGTTACAAAGCAAAGGATTATTACATTTCACAATTTCACTCATATCAAACATGCCAAACGAAAAGCAGACTTAAGTTAATTAGAGAGATAACTTACCGGAGAAGTATCGAAAATGTTTGCACAGTCTTGCACAGGTTGGCAAAATGCCATTTAAGGGCATCTGGATTGTAAAGGCTGCTTGGGTATATGTCAGTGGCACTCAAGACTATGAACTCCCCGGCATAGTCATCCAGAATGTGGTGCAGAACTGGCTCGGTTGGTGCTGTGGCCCGGCCCGGTGGAAGGTTGCAAGCTTATCTGCAGTTGGCCCGGTTAAATCTCTCTTGCAAGCCTGTGTATGATCTGATTGCTGTCCCTTCTTCCTTTTTGTCGCAGGGCTTGTAAATAGTCTATAAATAGTCTATAGCACTGATCTCAGCAGCCGAAACCTATTACATTTGTTAAAAAAAAACAATTAGGATACATGGTGATCCATTTCCAAACATCACAAACAGAAGGATGGCAAGGGTCATCCTTGCTTCGAGAATGGATTAAACAAAAAAAATAAAGCAACACGAGACACTTGAATAACAGCTTTCTGTCCTGAATTATCTACATCTAGCCACAATTCTTGGGGCATCTTCCAATCTCATCCAAAAACAATCTCCAATTGAAACCCTGATCAGTAGGTATGCATTTTTGAGGTGTAGGAACTAGAGAGTAAATTCAGTGAACCAATCAAACGATGACTCAAATCTCGTTTTGAGGGTAGCAACACACATTTCTGGGACGTGCAAGCATCCACACTGGTCATTCTCCTGTACTCGTTTGCACGTACGACACATGAGATCAGGGCTGCCACTTGTGAACATGCCTCACGAAGGCTACAAAGAAGTAGAAAAAATACAAAATGATTACTGAAATCATAAGAAGAAAGTCTTGTGTGATAGGTCTGCTGGACTGGAATTATGGGATTTTGGACAAATTTTCCCGATAAACCATGCAACCATATAGTTTTTTCAAGGTTGCTAAACTTCAATGTTAGAGTTTTCATTACCACCAGTGCATCATTAACACTGATGGTTTCCTCTTCCATCTTTTAATTTTTTGAATAGAAATAGAGACCTATATTGAGCCAAGGGCAATATATCCCCTCCCCTCACTACACAGGACCTTATCTTACTGTGCAAAATAGCCCCGTCTGTGAGCTGACTTGACACAATGTTTCCATTTTTCTCCGGCAAAAACCACGGAAGCATATCATGGAACCATCGATCCAGCTTGTATAAAGCTATCTGAACCCGTCATTGCCTTCCATGCCTACAAATACAAAAGGAAATATTTATGTTTTTTTCAGCATTTATTACTTAAAGTACATTAACAATACCAATAGGCAATACAGCATTAGACAGTTTTAGAAGGGGGAGGGTACGGGTGTGGACAAAAAAATCTAGCTTTGGAATACATAAGAAATGTATTGAAGACCGGAATCTGACGAAATTTAGACCAGACCTAAAGCGCTTGTTTTCTTGGATGATACGCTTACAGCCAATACTTGTGATAGGATATGGAATACAGTGCGGTTGCATTTCTTATGAACTGACCGGTGAAATATGTTTGGACTCCCTCAAAATTTTATGATCAATTTTTGATTTAACCAAGTATGGGAAAAATTCTTCTCTCGGAGTTAATTCAACAACACTGAAAAGAAAGGGGCTTTGTAAATTGTTACTTTTGTGCAAAGCCACTTGCAGACAATTCAATTGTCAAACTGTTCGCTTTAAAGCATGTAAATGAATTTAGACTGATATCAAATTCGGACAATACCGGTGGTGGGTGCGTTTAAGCAGTTAAAAAATTAATGGTTTCTATCCAAACTTCACAAGAATATTATCAGGCCTAAATGCCTATTGTCTGTACAGATATCGAGTCTCAAACTTACTCGCATTTCCTCACGCGTATGCTGGCTCGGTGTCGACCTAAGACAAATCGCCCCACTTTACTTGTGGAATAACAGCCGGAGACGCATCCAGGTCCTTGGCATCGCCGATATTATGGGTCTTTATCCAAGCCACTGCTTGCCAGTTTCTGTACGTACCGGGCTTTTTGGGCCCCCGGAAGACCCGCTTCTGCATACTTTGACAACCTAATCATGGTTTAACGGTCCAACGCGAGCCAGCAACCGTGGAGCTACACTGCGACAGATCGCAAGCACGGTGCAAGTACTTGCCAAATGTGCGGTCTGTCAGGTATCAAGAAAATGTAAACAAGTTGCGCAACCTATATGCCGGCGTGGCGTGCAAGTGATTTGATGACCGGCCTTGACCTCAGTATCAAAGATCGTATAGGGGTGCGCTGAAACAATTCAAGCTCCATTGAAAATGGTGTAAAATCAACCACGTTTGGAGCCCCATGGCAAGCAACTGAAGTCCCTGAGGCCTCTCAAACAAAAAAACAATGTGTTGTGTGGTCCTTCAGATTTCATTTGATTTTCAATTTTTAGTAGGTTAACCGATGAATTTTTTAATTATCCGCCCAAAACAAACTCACCCCCAAAAAGTGAATGTTGCCAAGCCCTCCCAGCGGCCATTTTTCAAATGACATCCCTCACTTTCTTCGGGCTCTTCTGACTAATTTTCAATCCCATTTTTGTCTGCTTTTCCCCCAGATGGGTGCCCCTGAATCTACAGAGATGATCCTGGGCCATACTGACACAATCCACCATTTCTTGGCCTAAACAGGCCCCTCCGAGTTTTCGAAACAATCTCGGGGGGGGTACTTTTTGTGCGCCTCCGCCTGACGGAGAATTTTCCTTGAATTGAGACACTGCACCCATAGCCGCGGCTGCGAAGCGGCGCAAGATGGCGAACTTCACCGTGAATATACACGTAAAACGTTGTCATCCCATACGCGACATTTAAGCAAGCTATACGCGTGCGCAATGCACATTAATGCACAGGGACAGGCGCCGCGGCAGGCACGTGCACCTGAGCCTGCGCCCAAGCATTACCGTAAACTGCGCAGGCGTGTCCCTTGCTCAAATGGCGTCTATGGTAATCAAATCTTATGGCCTATGGTAATTAATTAAATTGCGAAATATATGAGTTACGCATACTAAGCGTGCTCCGTGTCAAACGCGCATATATTTGCGCGCCTCAAGGCGCGCCTATGCGGTTGTAAAAAAAAACGAAAAAAACACGCCCTCTTTTGTTCCACTCGGAGCAGATTGCGCTAGATTCTTCTACTGAGGCTTACCATTTCGAGAAAATGTGTCCCATCTTTAATTCTAAATCAATTTGACACTGGTATAAAATAATGCTTTTTTGTTTTTCTTGCCTAAACACAGGTTAATCAGGGGAAAACAAAAAAACGCTTATGTCAAAAATTGAAAGTTGCAGAATTCATGTATAAAAAGGGTATTGTTTGGAGCGCAGACTACGAAAAACTACAAGTAACCCTTTTGCAATCACTGTAATTTAGTTAAAGGATTTGAATTAAAAACACATCGAAAACGTGCGTGGTAACTTTTTATAGGAAAAACTCATTGTTAGAAGGAATAATCTCAGGATCTCCGAATCAGAATGATTGTAATCCCGGTGGACATATTTGGGCCATCACCCAAACTTGCGCCGTTGCTATGTCTATTGAGCTGAAGCCGATGTAGCACCCTACCTGAGGGCCGCGGCAACTGGCGGAAGGCGGATTTCCTAACCCAGCACAGTGGTACGGAGGTCAGCGACTGAACACAAAACGGAGAGTGTTGGGTGACGGACCACTGAGAAGATCCTTCAAGGGAGGAACTGTATCTCAACACGCCTCCAGCAGAAGCACCCCCTCACCGGTTTAAAATTTAAAGTCACGTTGGTCGACGGAGTATTCATTTTGTTGGTAGCCTGATGCAACCGTTAGGCGTGCAATCATAGTCGTTTGTGAACTAACGAAATTCAGTTCCGACCAAAGGAACCCCCGTTGCTAAGAAAAGAGCGCCCTCTCTTATTAGTCCAGCTCTAGGTCCATAAAACTTCCTTGCACAGTTAGTATACACAATTTATGGAGAGTCCTCAACAACATAATCAAAGTCCGTCATCATACGTAGCCGCTCAGTGGCGTGACTACAGGGCTAAATGTCCGCGGGTCACCCGGGGGTGCACACATTTCTTCACGGCTGTGGCTATATAAACACAACAGAAATTATTCACAGATCTTAAGGGGGGGGGGAACCAGGGATGGGCATTCACGGGGGGGGGCACGTGTCCCATGCCCCCTCCCCCTGGTTACTCCACTGCTGCATACATGTAACATGTAACAAAAGGCCAATTAAACCTTTCGTTTGTGAATTTAGCTCCGCTGTGCTAAAGTTAAATTGGAGTTCTTCAGCAGCTCAGGGATTCCTGATGATGTGCAAATTTAATTTTGTGCCCGGCACACTTCAAACAAGGAAAGAATTTTGCAGATAAAACTACTCGCGCTTCAAAATTAGCAAACGTTACTACGAATGGTTGATGACGTCAGATTTACTTCGCTCTTATGATTGCCTAAAGTATGAACTGACCTTGAAAGCAGGCCCGTTGCCATGACCAGACTTGTGGGGGGGGGGGGGTTGTCAAACCCAAAAGTGGAACTTTGGCTCTGTGAACACATATCTTTATACACATCATCAAACAAGCTGCATGTTTGTCGCGAACCGACGACTGCATGTAAGACTTGAATACTTCAGTTTGGAAATTAAATGAAATTATATTAAAAAATACACACACATACCTAAGTGGTGAAACACCGAAACTTTGGATATTTGCCAGAACTTCCTGACTATACAGTTAACCATTAAAATGCAAAATTCTTCACTCGAAGTGGCAGACTGAAAAGCTTCTCCAATGTCGGCGAGGCTTACACATGTATTATGTTACCTGATCAGTTCTACCGTAGGCTTAACACACGACTGAGATTAAAGTTCATTGCAGTGCCGAAGGGTCTGACACACTGTCACATTCTTGTTTTTTGTTTTTTTTTTTGACAGGATCAGACTTCTTATCATTGTCTCCACATCTTCTCTTGGACTAAGTTGCGAAGAATTTCATCCGATTTTTGATTATTAGCAGCTGGCCGCTTCCTTTCCCGCTGTCTGTTCGGAACAACTGGACCCATTGTGAGGCTGATGTACCGACCTAATTTAGCTAGCTTTCGCCGCTTATGTATGTTTTAGGTGACTGCTTCCTCCGTGATATACCATTGAATTTGTCAAAGAAATTGCTCCATTCAAAATGTACTATACAATATTAATTACAATACATAAAATACAAAAACAAATTGGTCAGAGTGCGAGCGTTACAAATGTATTAAAATTAACTGGGTCAAGGGGGCTCACATAGTGTCCCCCTGGATGTTAGGACTATTTATGGCATGTAGTAAATTAGTCTGGTATTAAGTCACTCCTACGAATGGTGTCAACATTTTTATATTACAAATAAAGACCAACACCACCACTAACGAGTGGAAGTCAGAAGCGAGCTGTACCCCCCCCAAGATGGTGGGCCCCCTTTGTGCCCCCCCCCCCCAATTAGTAAAATCGTAGCTACGCCACTGACGGGGACCCCAAGCCTATGGGCCTGGAAAGGCATGATTGGCATCATTAATGGTTGCAGTTTTATTTTGTTTCACAAATTATAGGCTGTAATAAGTTTCAAGACCCATACATAAAACCATTTTATAAGACGCGCAAAAGCAAACACGATCAAATATTCGTGTTGTGAATTCTTTAAAAAACTTGGAACACATGATTATTTCAACTCGAGCAAAATTTCGTCCCAACCGTACCTTTCGTGTTGTCAACTTCGCTTTCGCATTCGCCTAAAGTCGTGTTATATTCGTCAACTCACACAGCAAAATGCGGTAATAAAGATAAGAAAAATAGCTTTAATGTGCGCTTTGATACCTGGGAAGTAATCTTCTCAGGACTTTTTGAAGTGGGGATATTTGTTATTGTTCATCATTGCA
Organism: Acanthaster planci; assembly: GCF_054643075.1. Classification (NCBI taxonomy): domain Eukaryota; kingdom Metazoa; phylum Echinodermata; class Asteroidea; order Valvatida; family Acanthasteridae; genus Acanthaster; species Acanthaster planci. The sequence goes on from NC_141797.1 coordinate 5,977,312, forward strand.
GCTTTGGTCCTAAATCATAGTGCTCTTTCCTGTTGAACTCACAGACATAAATTTGCAGTGTAGCGCCACCTTTCGTTTGAAATAGTCTGCGTAGTATGTGATAGACTGCATTTCAGCCACCGACTATAAAAAAAAGTCGTTGAGAAGACCTACATATACAAAAAGTATTATTATTAACAACGCAATCAATATGAAAGATTACAGTTGTTATTAGACATTAATTTCTTCCTTCCAACCTCAGTAAAAATTCTTTTAGCGTACAAGCGCAGAATGTTTGCGGCTGTTATAGAGTCTACGCTATCAGTAGAACTGCTATTTTTAGAAGGTTGGCGATCTTCCATTTTGCTGCTGTGCAAATTTTGGGCGTCGAGCGGTCTTCAGCCTTGATACAACTGAATCATCGGTCACGCTTCAGATTACACCCTGAATCCTGACAAACAAAGCTCCTTGGTCAATGAAGGACCTCGGAGATTGCCTAGGGAGTTGAAGAAATTTGCAGGACCTTTTTTGAGAGGCAAATGTTGGACGAATCCGCAGTGAAAGATTAAAGCGACATGACGGAGTACAAACTGGTTGTTGTCGGAGGTTGGTGCACGTTGTCCATTTTGTCGTTTGCGTTTGGCATGATGTATGGAGCGTCTGCTTCCGGTATTTTCTGTGACTTCAATCTTCGAAGCTATTTTTATTGTTAATGTTGATATGTCATGAATGTTGTGTTATAGTTGCCTGTCAACCTGCAAAAGCTCCAGATTCTGCATCAGGCTGGTGGCTTGTGTAACGTGCGTGACGATGTACAGTACATGTACAGTACTCGTCGCCAGGTCTCTTTCACACTCGGGCCTAGGGTTCATTACCATAAGCACCCTGTTCCTATAACAAAGTCCATTTCTTCAAACTAACTGACATTCAGACCTTGAGGATCCATTCCTTACCCTTGGTAGCTCTACTGTAGGTAAATTTTGACAATATTTCAGCAAGAAAACCTGAATTTTTTACCCGAAAAATTACCAAATCACACCATTTTGTTTCACATCATCATCGTGTTGCCTGACCCAGCCATTGTGGATATACTGATTAGCACTGAATTTCATAAAAAAACTTCATTGGTTCAGGTCAAGGAACCAGATTACGTGCGCTGATCATCTTCGTTCACAGCTCTTCGTCGCCTCATTTTTTACGCTGAGGTTTTATCCCACAATATCCCTCAATATTCAAAGCCCTTCCCTCTGTTCTTTCTGATATGAAAGAGGACATTACTGCCAACTTAGGTAAGTTGTTTCGAAAAGATAGACTGTGTTTCCTTGTTTTAGGAACAGGGTGCTGGTAATGAACGCCTAGGCCTTGGCCAATGAGACTTGACAATACAATGTACGCTGTACCAGGTGACTATACTGTCATGCACATTACGTGCATGCCCAGCATTTTGAGCTGTGATCATGCAGTGATGTTTTTGGATTTACAATAAAATGTAACATGTTTACGTTACATTAATTAAAATACACACGGGCCCCCTATGCAAGATACATGTGCATGTAAATGCTTAAAAAGTACTCATGTACATGTACAGTAGTTTAGCACACTTGTTTGTCCATGTTTGTGATGAGACTGATATGACTGATGGAAACGCGGGCAAATGAGCATGATGAGGTGGGATATTACTAATGTAGCCTAAAGTCTTGCTGATTGACCATCAGCAGATCATGACCATTTGTCGAAAATAAGTACCTGTATACGTGTACATGTACAATTGTATAGACGTCTACATGTACAGTTATGTACATATGTAAGTGTTCGTGTACAGTTATGTACATGTTCGTGTACAGTTATGTACGTGTTCATGTACAGTTATGTACGTGTTTATGTACAGTTATGTACGTGTTCGTGTACAGTTATGTACGTGTTCATGTGCAGTTATGTACGTGTTCATGTACATGATACATGTATACGTGTACAATACTGGTACACGTACTGTATGTGGATTTTCTACATGTACAATGTACAGGGCAATTTGAAACACTCAGAATTTTTTTCCCCCTAGACTTTAATCAAGACTTGTCAGAAATTGTAATTTTTGACGATCGTCACATCTGCTCATGAATGATCATTCTGAGATTTCTTTTCAGTTTGAAAGCACACGTACGTGTATACATAAACAATCGTGACGGTAAGACTTAGAGTTTATACTCTCAATATTCATCCAGCAACCTACATGTATATGAAGATTGTATCCACCTGTTCCCCAGGACAAACTAAAAAGCATTTGTATGGGAAGTGACTGGAATCACTTGTATTAATTTACTCGTCTGTACACGTACGTGCTCATTATGGGTAGGCTTTCCTGGATTAAGGTCAGCTTTTGTATGGAAATTTGGGACAGGTTGGCTAAGAATGCATCCCCGTAAAGGAGGGGGGTACATGTACCAGTAGGAGGTACTCCCCCCCTCAAAATAGGTGAAAAGATGACTGTGTGTCTGCGCAACTTCAGTACAAGTTCTTGCACATGGTCTTTTCAAACCACACATACTCCAGAAAGAGATTGATACACGGTGCAACCGCAACCATTTTACTCATGCATACATGTATGTGTTACACATGCACGTGCCTGTTGAGTGTACACAGTAGTACGCGTGTGTCACAGAAATGCAGAGACCACCAGTCTTGCACGTACATGTATAACTGTGTTTTTAAAAAGTGTGGGTAAACAGTGGGCTTAACGATGGATGACAGCGCGCGCGTTCAGTCATGTCAGTGCGAAATACGCGTGATGCACTTAGATTGCATGTATTTGTTTGCGTGTGCTCTTAATTACATGTATGTTCTCTTTTTACTCTTTGCTACTGTTGTCTCTTCTTTTCAAACGTTGCAAACGCATTGTTTTGTTGAATCTGCAAATTGGCCAGATTAAGTAAACAGGAGTTTTTACAATCGAATGGCCTCATAGAGTTTTATGGCTGGAATTCTTCAACTGTGCATAAATTCCCTGTACCAAGGGGTGAATTTGCCCACGCTTTGGGATTTAATCACTTGCCGTCTCAGCGACGGTAGCCCACACTTGTTTGAATGGGAGCTGCCCGTCTATGGGTTTATATGTCTGTGGTGTGTACATGTACTTGTACAACTGTAGTACATGTACATGTATGTTACTGGTATACGTACATGTCCTGGTACATGTACATGTACATAAGTAGGCCTACAGTATGTACAGTACATGTATGTGTGCATGACCACGATACATGTTTATTGTGCATGTACATGTATATTAGGATTTCAAACAGAAAAATATGTAGACCAAAAATAAACTGGCAACATATACTTAACTACAAAACAAAAAAATCGTTTGACTGTCAGTAAAGCTCATTATGATCAGTGTCTTCCTTTCCAACCACAGAGTACATGAAACTTTCGAAAAGAAAAATACTGAAAAAAAAAACCCACAGGGATGGTGTGTTATTGATCCTGTTTTATTTGTGTGGGGGGTATCATGTTTCTGATGTAACTTAGTTGGAAGCTTCTACAGTGTGTATGTACATGTACATGTATGTACATGTATTTGTTGCTGAGGCATTTGCCACTGTGCAATATTGCATGTTCCGGGCCCACCTGGAGTAAATTTAAGCAAGGTACTGAACAACTCATGCTGTCCTTTCCTTGCCACGGCATCCCTAAACCCACTGTGTGTCGTTTTATTGCAAAATGAATTACATATTGCACCCATCATGTCCCAGGATGTTGGTGTAATCTCAAGCGTTTGTTCAGGATGGTGGGTGGTGAGGTTCTGCACCATAATTAGACCTGTTGGGTGACCCTGGGCTGTCTCATTAGCCACTTCCTCCCACAGGAAGTCTGCAGGGACTAGACCAAGGTTGAAGCACTCTGTTACAAGTCTGTGTCTGAAAACCAACAAGAAAAGCCTTGCTTGGTTCAGACATTTGCAATTATTTGGGACTTTTCGGTGATTGTTAATTTCCAGTATGTGCAGTCATTCCTGATATGTACTGGTAATGTACTGTACATGTACATGTAAATGTATGTACAGTATGTGTGCATACGTGTACTCGTGTATGAACCAACACGGGTATACGGTACAGTGTACATGTACATGTACAGTCATTTGCAAAACTTTAAGAAAATTCTTTTCTTTCCTACATCTCCATCATGTGAAAATAAGAGAGGAACAAATCGGGCAGTTTGGAGCACGTGTGGTAGGAAGAGCCGCCTACCTTGCTGTATTTCATCAACATTTCATCATCAACGAGACGAAACATGCGAGCATGAAGTGCTCTTAAATCATGCACTTTTAAGTTTATACATTTGTTGGCTTATTAGTTTGGATACTAAGTGATCAACATTTGATTATTTCATATGACTGTCTAAAAGGGCTCAATAGTCGTAAGGCAGATCATTAAGACTGCGGGGTTAATTAATTATAGGCCATAAGTTTCTGTAATATCACGCCAAACTCGAATTATGAAGATGACCAACAAACAAAAGACAGGCCGGTTACGGAGCCAGAAAAAAAATAGTTGCAATTAATACATGCAGCGGAATGGTGCCAAGACACTCCTGCGTTACACGACAGATTAATGGAGGTTCATTGGTAGATGAAATTAATACTTAAACATACATTATAATTGTATGATGTAAAGGCTAAAAGTAGTAAAGACGAATTACTTGGACATGCGCTTTGTCGTAAATTAAAAGTGACCAGTAATGATGGAATTTCATCGAGCATCGATATAAACTAGCAAATACTCGTCATTTTATTTTATTTTTTGGGAGGTCCTGTCGAAGACCCGGGAAGGTTTGTAGCTACCAGTAAGTGTAATTATAAACGTAAGTGTAATTATAAACGTAAGTGTAATTAGTCGCCTGAAAATAATTAGATACAGTAAATGATGTTGTGAGTATGATGAACTTATTAATGACTTAAGTTATGAAGTTATTATAAAGCTATCAGTATAGGGATTGATTGGTTTAGGTTTGGTTTTCCTTCAGGTTAATGCATTTTCTATGGGTTGGCCTAAACTTTTGCAAATGACTTTTGCAAAGGCCTATATGTACATGTACATTTACATGTGTACGTGTACATGTGCACATGCACATGTTTGTGTGTACATGTACATGTGTATGTGTGCATGTGTACATGTACTCTGTATGAGTACCATGTACCCGTATGCTGGCATATACGTACATGCACATGTAATAGTAAAGACACATGTAGGCATTTATAAATTGGAAGAAGCAGTCTTGTAAAAACTGGTTTCTGTTCAGTAAACTTTATTAGCTACGGGACCAGTCATCCAGGGACCTTTTCAAGAAGTTCAGCCTAATTTAAACCCAGGCTTGTCAATGCTTGTGTGCAAAACAGGTACACCACATGAACATAAAAACGGCACAAACTTTTACAACAGAACTTTAAGTGAAAATTTCCAGAAGTACATGAAGTATACTAGGCTATTTCTCGCTCACCTGTGCTGTACACTGTACATGTACATGTATTGTACAATGTACATGTACATATGAGTACATGTTTTCAAAATGCTCCCATTTCAACATGAATCGCTCTCCTGGACTGAAATTTCGACTGAATGTCCCTTATATGAAACACTTCATTTTGCGACGGATTCTTACACATTAAAAATTTCTCCTCTTTGAGCAATTTCCAAATATCAGTTTCGTGAAATCCTTGTGGAGACCTACATGTATTCGCCGTTAGGAATTCCTGTGGAGACCTACATGTGTACGTACTCAACCCCTTTTTTCTGGGTCTCCACAAGGCACCATTCAGTACATGCACTTCAGCACACCCAGGTTCACTCAAGTTTATATTCATTCTCAAACACTGGGCTAGTGCAGGCTTATCATGTTGTGCCCATGTACGGTTTGCACGTGTACATGTACATATGTACATTTTGAATTGTACTTTTTATGCCCGTTTTCTTTGTCTGACTTTGTTTATATATGTTTCTTACATATATTGTTTTCATGCACCCATTTCTATTCAACAGCTGGTGGCGTAGGCAAAAGTGCACTAACGATACAGTTGATTCAGAACCAGTAAGTACTGCACTAGTATGTTTTATACGATTTTTCTACCATTTTTTTGCCAACAGCCGGTGGTGTTGGGAAGAGTGCCCTCACGATACAACTCATTCAAAACCAGTGAGTGAAAACTTTCCCCATCATGGCTTCATTCCTTGCACTCTTGTGCCTTCTCCCTTCTGCCATTGTGTCCCATTCCTGACCCCTGTGCCCTGTTTCTCACCCTTGTGCCCCATACTCACCCTTGTGCCCATACTCACCCTTGTGCCCATACTCACCCTTGTGCCCCTACTCACCCTTGTGCCCATACTCACCCTTGTGCCCATACTCACCCTTGTGCCCATACTCACCCTTGTGCCCATACTCACCCTTGTGCCCCTACTCACCCTTGTGCCCCATACTCACCCTTGTGCCCCATACTCACCCTTGTGCCCATACTCACCCTTGTGCCCCATACTCACCCTTGTGCCCATACTCACCCTTGTGCCCATACTCACCCTTGTGCCCCATACTCACCCTTGTGCCCCATACTCACCCTTGTGCCCATACTCACCCTTGTGCCCATACTCACCCTTGTGCCCATACTCACCCTTGTGCCCATACTCGCCCTTTTCCCCCATACTCACCCTTGTGCCCCTACTCACCCTTGTGCCCATACTCACCCTTGTGCCTCATACTCACCCTTGTGCCCTATTTCCTCACCCTCTGTACCAGATTGGTAAAAGTATTCATAGTTCTGGCCCATTTCTCTGGTCTCAAGCCCTCATGAAACATTGCTCTTTTTTGTACATGTACATGTTCAAAAAAGGGGGGACAGTAGGGACGCAGTGATTAGCCAAGGTCGCAATACACACAAACAGTAACCACCTGCTTAATTTGAAACCCCCTTCCATCTTATAACCGTCGGGCCACACAGGCTCTCTGCCATGGTATCCCATCCCATATACCTGTATGAACTCCATGACCTCCTGTTCTTCCGGCCCCAATCCCTGCCCTGGCCCCTCACATTTGTATTGTCTCTTTTACACGTTCATGTACATCTAGTTGCTGGAAAACATATTGTTATTGTTATTTCATGTCTACATTCTTTTCTGTCTCTTTCCATTTCAGCTTTGTGGATGAATATGACCCAACTATCGGTGAGTTGTTGAAACCCTCCTCCCCCTTTTAGGGAGGAGCTTTCGCTCAAAAACATCCCACATGTACATGTACGATACATTTGTACATGTATGTTGCATATTTTGGTTGACATGCTATGTCATACATTTACAACACACGAATAAATCCCAGTTACATGATAGGTGAATTGTGGATCACATGACAAGCTCCACTTTTGTCAAAGGGAAATGGTTTTGTTTGGTGACAGAGAGAATGTTCCATTCTACTCGTCTTCACTTTGTAGAAGAGAACACGCAGTTTGTCACCTCATGAAATAAATACATGTAATATTGTTGTGCTCGGATACATTCATTACATACACACTTTCATAAAATTACGTTGCGATACTACATCTCCCACTGTACATGTAGTTGAAGTGCATAGGCCCACTGTTGCAACTTGTGTGCGGTACATGTCCATGGCAAATTGAAACCAAAACATACAAAAATTAAAACAATACCAAATGAAACCCAAAGCAGAAAGAGATTGTAAGCAAGGAAGCAGCCTTGAGCAATATCACAACAAAAGCCCATTGTATCAAGTGTTGGCTTTGTGGACGACTCGGTAACATGACTGTGAAGTCTTTCTGTAACCGTTCCCTCCCCATCAATCATCAATGTAGCAGTACATGTACAGTAGGGACCATTAGTGTGATTGCATACATATACATGTATGTACATGTATATACACACATACCACAGTAGTTTGTAGGTTTTTGAAATAACTGCACAAATCGGTGATGTACATGTAACCACTCAGTTTTCCCTGTGCTGCACACAGTACCGGTATGTACATGTATCCTACATCTGTACCATCTGTAATGGTCCCTATTTACATGTCCATAAATTACCCTCAGTGTCATGTACATGTACTACTATTTCAGATTTGATGTCAAGCACATGTACTGGTACCCGTGTTTTTGTGGTCCCTTACATGTATTTATCTTATTGAGCAGCAGTTTACTAATCAGGAGATTTTACTTTCCTGTACATGTACATGTTGGTAATGGCAATAGATCAATGCAGATATTATCAAGAATTTTACACACAAAGTGCAGTTACAAGTATGTACATGTACCTTTAACTCGGGGTCATCCTTGTTTTTTGTATCATTTTACATGTAGTCGGGAACAATAAATACTGTATTATTATTCTTCCGACTCATTTCCCCCTCCTGAAAAAGTATGCAAGAAAATGATAATGGCGGAGCCTCATTTGCCTTCAGATAGAAAAATGCCTCTCCCCCCAACAAAAAACTGAATGCCCCTTTCGTACCATCCAGTTACATGAAGTGCATCGTGAATTTGTTTTTGTCTTTGTGACTTCGTTTCATGTACCAACTCAAACTAAATTGCAGCTGATCAAGTTTCTTTGGTGATTTGATCGCATTGCAGAGGATTCTTATCGTAAGCAGGTGGTGATTGATGGAGAGACGTGTCTTCTGGACATTCTGGACTCTGCCGGTCAAGAGGAGTACAGGTAGGCCAGACTTTCTTGCATTGGTGTTCAAATTGACTGGCTGCAGTTTTGTTTTGAAACAGTATACCACGGTTTGGGGGATTTAGCGTGAGCGGATTACCATCGGGGACAAAAGCGCTCGACCACCACTTTGATGAGCCACACAGTACCCCTGCATGCTAATCTGGCCCCTATTGAAAAGAGGTCAGCAGCACACTGTGCCAAGTTCGTGAACAAAAGAAAGTTACTTAACACCGCACAATCTGGGCTCTTTTTACAAGGGTGCAGGCCTGGCTGAAATACTCTGCATCGATGGATTTTGTCTGTCAAATTAGAGTAGCGACCAGACAGTCATTAATGTGGGTGTAAACGTCCATTAATTGAAATAATGAACTTTTGAAGAATTTTGAAAACTGAAATCTTGAAAATGTCCCGAGTGTGTGCACTGCATTTTTCAAACCACCAGGTAGCAAGTGTTAAAACTCTGGGAGTTGCATAATTCTTTAATTCTTTCTATTGTTTGCTTGTATGGTTTCTACAGCGCCATGAGGGACCAATACATGAGGACAGGGGAAGGCTTCCTTATCGTTTTTGCCGTCAATAATCGCAAGTCCTTCGAGGATTTCAACCTGTACTGGTCTCAGATTTTCCGTGTGAAGGACACAGATGAAGTACCCATGGTTTGTAAGTAGCTAACCATTCAGATTTATGTGGCAATCGATATTCTTATTCCCAATACAAATTTTGTAACACCTCAGCCACAGATTGGCTGAGCAATTTTGGCTATCTTGCTGTGCACAGCCAAAAGAACTGCAACCGTAGCAACCAAAAAACTACATGTATATGCATGACCACCGGCATTGTGTGCAAATGCATACTTTCGCACACATTGCTAGTCATGCGCATTCAGAAGTGCTAGTGCCACACAACTGGGTTCAAATATTTTGAGAAGAAATAGATTGGAACATTGCTGGCAAATTTCCAACAAATTGCGTATTCATAGAGATACATTTTTGTTTGTGGTAAGATCAAATTAATCAGTTTTATCTTAAATAAAGCAGACTCTGTTTTAGAGGGGGGTATGAAAGAAATACTGACTGCTCGATCTTGTGGTTTAGTAAAAGTAGTCTCCCCCAGTGATCCATGGAGCGTTCCATATTCCCGCAGCTACACCTCGGGGAAATAGATTTCTCTGTGGATCATTTTTGGAGGCACGTTTTTACTACACTCCAAGATGAAGCAGTCAGTATTTTCATGGTATTCACTGCAGGGCTGTAGCTAGAAGTATCTGCTTCAAGCAGAAACCACCCCGACATTTGTTGAAAAGAGCTACATTGGTCAGGAGTATTGATTTTGTTGGTAACGAAACAACTGCAGCGCTTGTGTTTCCCAGTTGTTTGTGAACCGGCGATGTGTAGTTAGTACCAAAGGAGTTGTCGTTGCTTAGGAAATAGCACCCTCTCTTGGCCTAGCTCAAGGCCCATAGCACCAGTTGTTTTGAGGCTGCATGACTAAGCCGGTGCAATATCAGCTGCACAAGGGGGCTCAAAATCGTCTGGCCCATTCTCTGCAAATCTACACTTTCTCATCCTTTCTCTGCAACTTCACAGCTTTTCACACACTTTCTATTTCCTTTTCCCCTTTGTGCCAACTGCAGTGGTAGGGAACAAAATCGACTTGCCAGAGAGGACAGTTGCCACAGAGGACGGTCTTGCGATGGCCAAGAGCTCGGGCATCCCGTACATCGAGACGTCAGCTAAAACCAGACACGGAGTGGTAAGACACATGACAAGGGATAGATTTGTCACCACTTTCATCACAGAGAAAAAAGGAAGAGGAAATCTGAATCCTGAAATCTGAAAGGTTGCGTGTACACGTAGCCAAATTGGGAATACTTAAAGAGTTTATCAAAGAGAGGTCACCCTGACTTGCCCTGATTTTAGCCTTTTTTTTTGTCACCGTTACTTTTACAGGATGATGCATTCTACACTTTGGTGCGAGAGATCAGGAAAGATGTGAGTCCTACCTGTTGCCGTTGCATGTCTTGTCGAGAGGCTATAATCAAAATTTCCACACATTTCCAAGAACCAAGAATTGTTTAGGGAAAAATTGTGACATACAAAATTTGAGGGACCATTTCATTTGCCTCCCTTCAGAAAGCCTGTAAACAGCCCCCCAAACGCAGCCACATCCCTCAGAAAGGCCACAAAATGTTACATGATAACAACTACAAATTCCCCCCCCCCAAAAAAAAACATATTTTTGCCTCTCTCCCCAAAAATTTGGTTTTGGATCCATCCTTGCTTCTGCCAAGCTGATTGAAATTATGTTTATGTTTATTGTGTACAGCTGCCAGATCGAGGCTCTGCATGCCTACCATGGCAGCTTCAAAGAGCGAACAGGAACTGGCTGTAGCCACTACCGTAGACCAATTGCGTAATTTCAGGCTACAGCCAAGTAATTCTGGCATGGCCTAGTCTGGAGCAAGGAGAAAATTGTTGGGATATATTCATTCTTGAATTTGTTTTCCTCCTACAGAAAGAAAGGCGGAATGCCAGCAAGAAAAAGAAGAAAAAGAGCAAGGGAATGAAGTGCATTTTGGTCTAAGGGAGAAGAAGCGGACTTTTCCAATCTTCACTGTGTCGATAAACAATCTCAAGACTGGTGTCCAGCTTGTCACGTATACTTGGAGACTCCAGCCAATCTTGTGTTCGATTTGGGGGGCAGCAAACACAAATCTGTGCAGTGCGGGCCCTGTATAGAGGCACAGGTCTGGCTGCAGACTGCGTAGCTGTTTATATTGTTCAAAGATATTTTGAATCGGATATCCTTCCGGGGAAGGTGTACAAGTTATCTTGAGTAACGCTTTCCCTCTAGCTCTCGATGACGGGACCGGGTCTTTGGCCCTCATGCACGAGTTCATGTTTTGGAGAAGGGACGCTGGTTTCTGAATTGTGTATGCCCTCATATTGAGACAGGGACAACTTGGGCCCCTTAAATTGTAAATTGAATTCCCTGCCTTACTTCTCTGACAGTTTAGACATTCAGTGTGCGTGTACGACTGGTAAAGTGGGGATTGTTGGTTGAGGTGCATATGGATAAGTCGGTAAGAAGGCTAAAAAGAACTAGTCCAGTGAGAGTTCCTTCTTGGCGGGCCCGAGGCTGTGTCAGAATGGAAGGCACGGGGGAGAATCCGGTGTCTGTTTGCTGCCCCCTAGAGTTGGAAACTTCTGCCGGTAGTTCCATATTCATCCATGCAGGGTTCGGTTGAAAGGTTGGTTGTGTAAGGGTCAGTAACCCTAAAAGAGCCGGAAGGGGGAGGGTGGAATCTGCCTCCCTCCGCATCTCTAGGAATTTTTGTCAATAACTTTTTGCAGTCGTTTTGATCTCAATTTTGTGACATTTGAACATACCGTTCTTGCACGGTGCCCATTTTGTTCAAACAGGTCAGCCCAAAATGTGTACTCTTCCACTGCTGTGCTCAGTGCATGCAGGCCGGGTCACATGTAGCCTTGACCTTCAAATGACGTTAGCAAAAGTAAATACCAGACTGGTTTGAAACTCCACAAAGGTAGTTATAGGGAGTGACTTTACCACGCATTCCAGGTTTGTTGAAACGCTAAGTGCGAGAGGGGCGAGCTCTTCAGGAGAGACACCCCCAGCAGCTTTGAGATGGTCCGAAATAACCCGGCTCTTTTAGGGTTGAGCAGTGTGCATTTCTTGCATTGTAACATTTACTGTTTTCCTGAAAATGAAATTCACTTTTGCTCCTAATTTTGTATATATTACGAGCACAAGACAACCATCAAGCTCTACACTGTACACAAGAAAACTTGACCCCTTTTTGTTAATCTCCTTGTAGGGCCTTCGTGTGCACCCAATGGATTTTTGAATGTGTTTGTATTTTTGATGCCACATACCAAACTAGATGACCACAGTGATGGTGTTGTGTCAGAGCCAATTATTTACCTATGCCCTTGAGAATAAATCAGTGGGAAAAACAGTAGCTGCTAGGGCACCTGTAGATGCACCTGTGTGGATCGTGGGAGCTGTTTCTTTATTTCTGTTGGCTCTAGTTATTTTTGCCTTGGTCAGTATTCCTATCTGTAGAAACCAATCCAGGATGCACGGCACGAAGGTATCACGGAATGGTCCTGTGCTAGGGCAAAGTGGCCTGCGCGATCAGTGCACCTTTGACCTACGACATGGTTACCTCCCGTGGTACTGCAGGCAGGCCATATGTAAAGAGCTTATAAACCAATGCAGGGGTGCAGAATCATTCTTGAATGTCCCATATGCACAGGAGAGTAGTGGGTGTAACAGAAAGTAGTATTGGAAAGCTGTATTGCTTTATAGGGCTGCCAACACCGAGTAAGTTTGAGCACGACAGAAGATGATTCCATAGCATGGGGAGCCCATTTCAGACTCGGACTTAAACCTTGTTTGCACAAAACCATTTGATGTCATCAACACCACCGGGATAAAAACTAATCAGATCTGTTTGTTTGTTACCCTACCAGAAACCAACTTACAGGCTGCAGAATGTTTTCATTCTGTGGTCAGGATAGGGTGTTGCAGTTACTGTTTTGATGATAAGAAAAGCCGTATTTCATTTATTTAACACATGGGTTGGAATTCCCATATGTGCACGGGAGCTCGAGGCAGACAATAACCTGAAATGCGCGAGAGTTGGCAGCCCTGCAAATACGAACATCCATCCCGTATAGAAGCACTTACTTCGATGACTATGGTTTCACTGGTATACCTCATAGGAAGAATTGAAGGCATGATCAAAGATCTTATAGTGGCGCAAGACAGGAACTCTACCAAAAAGGTGTAATCACCATGGGCGCCATTCAAACAAGTGATACGCCTGCGCAGTGGATGTTAATGCACAGGCGGAAATGCGCACACTCGTACCAGGTGTGCCTGCCTGGAACAGCGTCTGTGCATTAATGTGCGTTGCGCAGGCGTCTTGCTTGGTCAAATGGCGCCCATGGTGATTACAACGGTTTACGTGCATTCACGGTGAAGTTCTCCATCTTGCGCCGTCACGCTGCAAGATCTGTTGGCATGATTGAGGCATGTCTACTCCACAGACTCCCAAATATCGTGCATTTGGACAGCATCTGCATTTCTAAATATCCAGTGATGTGTTTTATGCACATGTAACTCCCAAGACTCCCAGATATCGTGCATTTGGACAGCATCTGTATTTCTAAACTTCCAGTGATGTGTTTCATGCACATTTAACTCCCAAGACTCGCAAATATTGTGCATTTGGACAGCATCTGTATTTCTAAACTTCCAGTGATTTGTTTTATGCACATGTAACTGAGGGCACTTTTTTGCATCTCAAGTGTCATATTTCGATGCTGCTCCCTGAGTGCAAGGTCATGTTTTTCCTGTGTCTTCACACCTAAGGAGACCACTCACCGTTGTCAAGAATGCACAGTTTCTGATGACCAGTTTCTGTATTTCTGAAAAATCCCTCACGTTTCGAAATGTTTTGAAATGGTTTTGATCAGCATACCGTGCTGTTTGTCAATTCTAAATGTAAACTACCCGTAGAAAACCATTTTCGTTTTTTGTTTATTTTTTTACTGCACAGAATTCTGTCCCTGCTCATCTGAGCAAGTGGAACTTAAAAGGTCATATTTGTAGGTCACCTGCATTGGTTTATTATAGCTCTTCAGTTTTCATATCTCTGAAGCCCTGACCATGAGCCATTCTTAAGCCCCTCCCCATGCTGCAGGCTTCTGTCATTCAACGTCTCGAGATTATTCACGGTGTTTTCTCCAGCTTATTCCGATTCCAAGTTTGTACGTAAACTCTTGAAGGTAATGTTATGTGCATACAATATATCACTCATCACCCTATTGTAAAATACAGTTGTGGAATAAGATATGAAAAAAGATAATGGATTTTAAATATGAGCATGATTGATGCAGTTTTCCCTTTTTCAGTAAGAGAAATTGCCACGTGTACTTTACATCTAGTACGTAGTCCAACTTTTCCAGAGTTGTTCCTTTTGTTTTCTCCACTTCAAAAGTTAGCCCAGATGATGTAAAAAATGTACAAAAATTAGACACTGGATGTAATTGTAACATTGTAGGTCCTATCTCACCTCTTCCTTATTTTCAGTTGCCATGATATTTTACTACTGTACAGAATGTTTGTGTAACCTGCCCTCCAAACTTGTATTTGTGGGGTAGAAGAAGTAATGTACAGAAGCAGGTGGAAATGATCTTCAACTTCCTTTAAAAAAATTAGAATTAGTAATATTTAGAGTTTTTCTTTGATCAAAGCGTACAGGAGTTGAGCTTTGTGTCCTTGAGAAGTCCACACCTTTCTGGCTCTGCTTTTTAAATTTTTAAGTTGTCACTTGTGGCTCGTGTATTTGCTAGCTTCAGTGTTTTTTTCCCTTCTTTTTTCCCCCCAAATGAAGTGATCTATTTTTGTTGTTGCTTCAAAACTTAATCTGTAGTATTGCACGAGTATCCATAAACATTTATGTGTGCTTGTGTGTTACCATCTCTTTTCCTTTTCTTATTATTATGACTATTTTTAATGTGTAACTTTTTTTCTAGTACATGTACATGTGTACTTTTTTTCTCTATAAGTAAGATTGGCTGTACTTCACACTAATTTACGGTGACCATTAAAATACATGTAGTGTTTTTCTCTGTCAGCAAACTAGTGTCAAAGCAATTCAGTGAATTTGCTTTAATAAGTATGGGATTTGATACATACCAAACAAAGATGTGACACACTGGATTATTTGAGCTGTTTGTCAGTCATTGAACCTTTCTCGTGTCTGACTAAGCCTTATTCCTGATCCTGGAGCCATATTGTGTAGTCCTGAATGTATCATCCAGTTTGAAAAAGAACAACATTTTGTATCCTTAGCTTTTTATGACTGGATTAATAGTAATTGTACCAATCCTGGCCTGTAGTAGGAGATGGCCACCATATTGTGCTGTGCTGTAGTCAAAACTATTCCAAGACCATTTGCAAGGCCAAACATGACCATGCACAAGATTACATGTAGTCTCAAGTTCCGGTAACAGGTTGAGCAGTGACAGGAATGATTTTGCGGCAGTTCACTTGAAATAGCCAAATATTGCAGCACCCTTTGATGGAGGGTTTGCGTGGCTGCCATCTTACAGGCTATTGCTTTTGTTCCACAGGGTAATGCACAAAGGAGGTGTCCCTGTGGAACAAAACAACTGCCGTGCAAGATGGCTACCGTGCAAAGCCTTGATAGGCACACACATAGCAAGTCGCAAGACTAGACTCGAGCAATAGGACAGTGGCAGGAATACTTTTGTTGCAGATCCATTTGAATAACTTGTGACTGGACTTCAGACTGAAGGCTTTGTGTTGGTCTCTTTGTGAAGTTATCAATAAAGTTTCAGTCAGAAGTCAAAGTCATGTACATGGCTGTGGATATTTGTCACATTGTCGAATCATGGCTGTAGCCACACAATTGCAGTCATGGCCATAATCTGCCCCATCCCCCCAAGATGCAGAAGATTTTGCAGGATGGACATTGCATGGAGAGGGGCTCCCCCCCCAAAAAAAAAGAAAAGAAAGGAATATGAAAGGGGATGGAAATCAATTTTTTTGGATAAAACCCTTAAGTTGACCCACTCCCAGTGTTAATGATGTATTTGTTCATAGCTAATGAGTACTTTGCCCTCTCCTGGAAATGTTGGCCCTCGCACTGTGAGATATCTTGTCCAGGATTCCTGAAGGCTTCTAAAGAAAATCCTCCATCCGCTTTTCATTTGGGTTTTACACGTGTATTTTTTGTTTTACACTCCCCCTGCCCCCATTATGTATAGACTGTTTGCAAGGAAAATTACAATGAAATGTCAGAAAAAAATGTATGCCTTCAAAAGTATTGAACTTTGTCGGGCCGGGGGATCATAGAGGAAGGATTTTTTTTTTATCAAGAACGCCTTCATCGCCCACTGACCAAATGAATTTATTTCTTTTAATGAAAGAACAAAAAACAAAGCTGCACGGGCAAAGCTGTGAACTTGATGCCCACTTTTGCGCAACATTGATTATGCTGAATGTTTAACCCTAACTCCCTAGAGAGCGTGCAAAATATTTTTTGGGAGGATTTTCTAACAGCATGCATGCGCGCGCTGCATGCAATGCACTGTACGTGTACACGTACACCTGGCGTGACGCGTGGGCAACGTGAATAATGGTGGCGCTCGTGATCAAACTCGGTCAGAGTTGACGCATGTCCCAGCCGGTAAAGTGTTTGGACAGGTTCAGTGGCCATGACCGACAGTTAGAGGCAAGTCATGCCAGTCAATTTGCACAGTGAGCCGTAGTGCTTTTGATTTTGTCATGCTGGAGCTAAGTACACATTGGGCCTAATCATCGAACAAGAAGTTTACGTAAGGTAGTGTGGGGTTGCTGTTGTGTCAGTGGACAGGTGGGCCAAAGCAGTAGCTGAAGTGAAGTCGAGAGAGACGTGTACTGTGTAAATGTACAGGAACCGGTAAGGGGCTTTGCTGTTTATTATGAAAGTATTTTTTAACGATCGAGGAATTCCATGTTATAAACCTTCAAACCAAGGAGCTTAGATTGAACATTCATTTATTTTTTGTAAAATGTTAACAATTTAGGCCTAGGCCTAATTTTATTTTCCAAACATAACCTACATCATAGTACATGTACATTTAGCCTATTGTAGGTACCGGTACGGCGGTAGGCCTACATGTAAGTAAAGATCCGGACTTGAAGTTGAATTTGCAGTTGACAGACTGTACATGTATCACTGGGAGGCCCGAAGATGTAAAAACCTTTTGGGCCTAGCACAGTGCTATCATTTGTGTCCAAGTTCTTTCAACCGTAGCACAGTATGCCGCATTTATAAACAAATATGTGGGAATTTACGTACAAAGTTACAAGTACTTGAAGTACGCCTGTGTACCATAACTTAACACTACAGATCACATTCACAGTTAGGCCTAAGCCTATGTCAATCAGTATTAATAATTATGGCGTGGCTGTTGTTACGGCAGCCATCATGCGTCCCCCATTTTTTATCGTTACAACACTGCAACTGAGCAAGCACGCCAACTTAAACGCAGATTTCGGACTTTATTTCCACTTAAAAACAAATCCTCCAAAGCCTCCAATGAAAAAAGAAGAAAGATTCCTGCCTTGGCCTATACCAACATAAAAAAAACAATTATGATATAAAACGTGATATTTAGGCAAAAAAAAAAATGGTCCAAGCGCAGATTCGAACTCACACACCAGTGGTTTCAAACCTTTCACCTTGACCACTCGGCCACAAGTGTTCAGTGATCCACATAATTTTAAAATATGATCAGCTACAAGTATGTCATTGCACTTGCGCTGTTCAGTGCCGTAACGAAAGAAGATGAGAAATGCGTTACGACTGCCGTAACGATAACCACTCCGTAGTAATGACAGGGGTGGGAGAATTCAGTTTTTTTTTGTTCAGATGTTGACCCTGAATTTCAGCTTTTTTGTGCGCCTACTGTGTACATACATGTACATGTACGTACAAACGTATGGGGACTTCATACATTTCAACTTGTTGCTAGCTGTTTTCAGCTTTAATTTTACAACGTACATGTAAGTAGCCACACTCACACCCCTGTAAATTGTAATTAGCTCATCTGAAAATAAAAGAACTAGTTGAACATTTAACGTATTTCTTTACGTTAAAAGCAACTCTTTATCTGATAGCTTTGTGAGCCTCTCAAAGCGAAAGCAAAGCCACTTACTGTACATGTACTGTACCTTGATCGCAAGTGTTCAGTTTACATGCACATACATGTATGTAGGCCTAGTCCAATCAATTCACGACTATGGAGATGACCGATGATTGCTACAAAGAACTCCTTTCATCACTTTTGGTAATCCGCTAATAATGGGCGCGTACGCCGGGAGATTTCCACGTATTTTAGATGTGAAAGATAAACCCTAGCAATGAGGCCAGCTCGAAAAATATGCGATACATTTGTGCATTGACAAACGTGAAAGTACCAGAAGACATGTCACGTTTTTAAGACATGACAGATAAGCCTATTGAAGTGTTCACCTTTTCCATTCCATGAAAAAGGTTTCACGTCTCCGGGCCTCACAGTGCATGTTTTGTCATGCTTTTATTTGTGAACACATTTTGTCATCATGGACTGATAATGGATAGATTCCAGACATGTACATGTACATGTAAATGTATGCCGAAGAACACCAGCTGTAGACATGTATGAATTTACATGTATATGTACATGTACATGTGTGTCATGAATTATATGGTGTTACCGTGTAAATGTATGTATTTTTAACAGATCTAATGTCAATAAGCCATTTGCGAGTTAAATTTGAATAAAATCTGGTGCACTGAGTTATCTGACTGCACATAAACATAACACTTTGATTTCCCCAGACTAAAGACACTGTTGCTATACCTCGTGATTCGGGGCAAGCTTCGGTATAGCGACCACCATCTCTGGAATGGACTGGTTCCTTTGTGCCCTTCATACCGCGTCCCAGGGTTTTAACCATTGAGAATAGTGTATTGTTGCAAGGCATCTCTTATGTAACTAAGTAAAAGCTTGCCCCGAATCACGAGGTATACATGTAGCAACAGTGGTTTTAGTAAGGAGAATTCAAGTTGTTATGTTGAGGTGAATTTGAAGAACTCAGTGTACCAGATTTGGGTCAAAGTTAACTCGCAAAAGGCTTATTGTCATGAAAATGTTTTCTGTCTACCTGTACAGTTTAAACTACCATGACATTGCATTTTTCTATCATGATAGCCATCTGGACATGATAGAGGGCATTGTGTAGGCCAAGCCTACAGTGTGAGCATTCAGTGTTATTAGGCCCATATGCCTGTCCAGTACATTATGTGGGGGAAAGGCTAGAGCAGATCATTGAGCAACCTTTGCTATGGCAAAGTAAACACAGCCAAGTCGGTTCTCAGTTACTGGTTAGGATTGGTACTTGAGGTCCTGTAAGTCTTTAGCAAAGCATTGTCATGCATTTCAGGGTGTTATCTGCCAAGGTACACATGCACGTCTGCAACCTTCCAACTTTGCACTTTTTACAGTGCTTGTACACTTATGATGTGCGTGTACGTCCATGACTCTACTAACATACAAACGTTCTATTAATTAAGTTACACCTGCAGTGAGTGAGTGGTATGGGAAAAAGAAAGAAATTAGGTCTTTTTATATGTATTTATTTGTGGATAGGGTTGTACCGGTATATACATGTACTTAAAAAAGGGGAGCTGACGTGTACAGGTGGGCCTTGTCCCAAGGCATGTGGGTATGATTAACCCTAACCCCGTGTAGCCCTTTTTGCCAGGGACCCTCCTCAATCCTCCAGAATCCTCCAATTGGGGGGGGGGTTGAAAAAATTGGATTCGCCCACGTAAAAGCCTTCAAAATATCTTGAAAAAGTTACTTGGAGGTGTGCCTACTGCCTCAATCCTTCAAAATCCTCCAGCAATTCCTGTCAGTATGTTGAGGCAGTGCGAATGGCATTTTTGAGCAGTGTGGTTTATTCAAAAGAAATATTGGGCTGAATTTATGCATGACTAAATGAAAACAACACAAGGTCTAGCCCACGACCGTCATGCATGGCATCCTTTGCAATAAGCCACGCACTTTTGCCATATATTCACCCTCAATCCTCCAAAATGCTGCAAAACCGCCTGAAGGATTTTGGAGGATTGAGGAGGGTTAAGATTATTGTTACTGGGACCTACATGTACGAGTTACATGTACATGTACCTACATGTACACTGTATTTACCGTACATGTATATCATTTCTGATGCTTTGGTTTGTTTTTTTTTTTGCAAGCTGTAGATTTTTTTTTCACCATCAACTGGTTCTTGGTGGTCTGACTGATGCTGTACCATAGGCGGAAAGAGTGTTGCATCCAGCTGTTTTTTTTTTATTTATTTTTTCCCAAACCAGGAATTGCGAAATAATTTTAAAAGCATGTTATAAATAACTACAGACTTAAATTGACTGACTCAGGGACACAACTCATACATGTACCATGTGTACTGTACATGGTGGTTTTTGTTCATTTTATTTGGACATCAATTGATGTGCAAATGCAATCTTGACACATTCATTTCTGTTATTTGTTTAAGTTTTATCTGTATCAGTTAATTTCTTTGTCCTTTTTGTACATTTACATGTACATGTAACTAAAGGCATGTTTTTGGAGATAAGGCCATGTTTTTGCAGACACTAGGAGATACATGTACTAGCAAATGAGTTACATGTACATGTATTCAAACCCAACCTGCTTCTCTTCTGCCAATTTAGCGACGTGATCATATTAGTTCTGCTGCTTGTCAGATCAAAACCTTTCTTACATATACGTTGCCGAAAAATTTTCATGAAACCAGCAAAATCACTGTTTAATTTAAAAAATTCCCACCCTAAAAGTTTTGACCCAAAAACTTCAGAACAGAAAAAAGAAGATACTACCCACCTGTCCAACCTATTTTTCTTTCAGGTAATACGCGTACCAGTACGTGTAGGAGGCACAACTATTATTTGGGGTTTTTTTGCCTGTGGATAGTACAAGCACAAGTACAGTACGTGTCATATGCAAATACACTTTTTTTTCTTCTGTTTTTTCTGAGCCATGGATACCCATTCCCTACCTGCATAATTTCCGATGGTCCCTACTTTTGAGGGCACTGTGGGATTTGCATTTGTTGCCTGCGCTTAACATGCTTCACCTAGGATAAGACCTTCCCCAACCACACAGAATTAAACAGTAGTAAAGTGTTTAATTCTGTGGGGATAGGTCTGGTAGGCCCATAACAGCTGGCTTTTGCATTGGGTTTGGCATACCTCAGAAAAACAAAGTCCAACAGTCTCTGTGCACAAAGTCCCATATGGGTGTTTAACTTGGTGTGAATGGGGAAGGTCAGGGCCAGCAACCCTTAGGGGGCTAGGGTTAATAAGAAATTTACAAATTCACAGTAACCGTGGTAACTGTACTGGTTCCCTACAATACGAACACAATATGAAACAAAAGACAAAGGTGGGGTCCCAGATTACTTCAATGACTGATTTGACTGGTGTAAGCAATGTCATGGTAACTTTTGGTGTCAGTACATTTACCGGTAGTCCTGGACCAAATTCATAGGATCAAAGTAACATTGACGTATAAAACCAAATGTACAGTGTACATGCAGCCCACTGACTGACTGACTGAGGAAAGTGCTGATACACTTTCCTCGGTGAGCTACAATGTACACTCATTTTTTCATTGTTTTTTTTATTAACTACAGATTTGATAGTCTACGATAACCTACACCGTCTGCGCCATGGAAGAAGTAGACATAGATGCCGCAGCGGTAAGTTAATGAGAAAAAAAAGGTAGCTCCTTCATGTTAAATCAAGACACTCTTCAATTACATTGAGATACGGGTACCGGTACATGTACCAGTACTCGGCAGAAGGAGACTTGGAATACGTGAAAACATTTTGAAGACACGCAGGTACATGTAGATGTAATTAAAGTCAACATGGCTGTTGTTATGCCAAGATGCAGTGAAGTACAAATCCACGGGGAGTGGGAGCATGTATCCTTCCCCACTTTTTGATGGGGAGAGGGCTATGAGCCCCAAAAGACCCCTCCCCTTTTTGATGTACATGTAGAGAAACCTTAAAATGTGTATTTTAGGTTATTTGAAAACAACCTGTCCAAAAACTATCTTGATATGTGCAAATGTAGGTTTGAAAGTTTTATGCAAATAAACATCTGGATTGTAAACAGTGCCCCAGTGTTCTCCATGAGGGGTTTTAGCAGGGAGGGCCGCCCTGCCAAAAGTTGAGACCGCCCCACTAAAGTTTGCTGCCCCGCCCAAATTCTCACCGCCCTGCTATTTTTTCAGTTGGATTTTCCTTATTCTCCACCGTCTTCACAGTTTCTAAATGCAAAGAAGTTTACGGCACTTTATGGAACGAACATGATGAGTTTGCCATCATTAGTCATCATTAAAGAAAAGCACTTTGCACCATGTTTAAGGCATGTTCTTCATAAAATGGACCAAAATGCAACTCCCGCTGTCATTTTTCAAAACTTCTAAAAGAGTGGCTTTGATCATGTAAAATACAAATTAGCACTTTCAGATTTATAAAAATGATTATATGAGGATAATTGGGCATAATATGTACTTATGGTGGACATTTGGTTGGCTACCAGTGCAAATCAAATTGAGTTGAATTCATTTAAAGTTTTACATCAAAGTGTTTACACCAGAGGACATGATTTCTAAACTTCTGACAACAAGAAGGAGAATTCAGTATATTTTTCGACTGCTGTATTTTAAAGCATCTAAGAAATAACTTTTAAAAAATATAAGCCTTAAAAAAAAAAAAATTGACGGAAAATGATGAGAAAAGTTTGGCTCTCTTCATTCTCTTACCGTTTATAATCACTCTCACTATACCAACATATCTGCCAGGTCTCGTATCTTTCGACCACCAAAAATTATCTTTAAGTTTGGCTGCATCAAAAATGTATGATGAGTACATGTACATGTACAATATGTTTGTTGCGAATGTCATATTTGACAGAATTTTTGATGACGTTCGAGAAATTTGACAGAAACTGCATGACGTTCAAGAATGGCAAAAATGCTGTCACATGTAGTGCTCGAAATTTCTATTGGCAATTTTTGAACTGCCGTTTTCAGGAACGTACATGTACTTGTAGAAAATGTGATCGGTCCAGTCGTAAAAGGATGATGGTTTGGCAGTGCTTTTTTGCACTCTATTTTAAAGCTTGTGTTGTACATCGATTTATGGATTTTACTCATTTTTTTGCAGTCAATTTTTTTGACACTAATGACAGAATCGAATGATATTCGCAACTGCCGACTTCGGGACCCGATTAATTGTGAGAGGTTCTTTTTAATTTTGTGATTATGGTTTTAATATGTGTAAATATTATCATCTTTCACCACATAATAAGTCTGTTTAAAATAACCTTGGGGATTATCACTCCTCAGTAAATTTGATTGGCTGGGACTTAAACAGGGAGTTCATGTCCCTCATAATTGCTAACGTTCGAGACTTTAATTAACTCCAATTAAGTTGAAAGGTTGACACGGTCATCATTGTTCCAGATATCAGCCATGACTTCCCTCATTACATCAAACATTGGAAATTAAATCACTGCTGTTCACTTCACGAAAACTGAACCCCCAAAGTTGAATATTATCTACTGGTCCATATTTTGAGGAACCTGCCTTTAATCACAATGGCTTTTGGAGTTTCCGTTTTTTTGTAAATTGGCCAAAAACTAAACACATATTTTTCCTAATTTTGGATTACACCATAAGTGCACGCACGTACATTACAGTATGTTGCAAACTCAACTGCACGGGCATAATAAGTGTACGTGTATTTGACGTTATGAGTTCGTCAACTGGGCAGCGCAGGGGATAGTCAGTGATTGCTCGCAGTACGGCAAAAAAAACACAAGTCAAAACCTACATGTACACAAGTTTTACTTGTTAATTCATTGAAATTTTATTCATGAACTAATTTTCTCAAAATCTAGAAATTCTTAATTAGAAAGCCAGCTCGCTACAATCATGACAATGGCTCTGGCTGATTCTTTTACAAGAGAAAAATGTCGCTATTCGGAACCGGTTAAACCGACTCAGAACTATAAGTGTTGTCACTTCTGACGATCCTGTAAGTTCAGATTAAAAGCTTAGATTTCGAAAGTACATGTACCAATTTTGTAGTTTTTCCAATTATGTGAGGTGGATGACTGACCATATTTCACTGGAATTGTAGGATTTTGTCACTAGAGTCTGACCATGGAAGGTTTTTTTGAGATCTGGAATTAGAAAATGCCCCAGAAAAAAAAAAATCAACTTTTGATGACCTCCCAATTAGTAATCTTGCCTTCATTTCAACACGAGCAAATCTGATTCTAAGAGTCTTAAGAAAGTGCCCAGGAAATACCTTAGATTGCACCACAGAGCATCTAGAATCCCAAATTGTCTGTGGCCTGCTTAATGGCTTCGTAATGGCTTCATGCTCCGAGCTCACGTCATGTGCCGCCCTGCCACAATTTTAGGCTGTGGAGAACACTGGTGCCCCCTAGCGTATTGCCCCACCCCTCATGTTCTTATTTACACGGTGCAGACAGTTGTAAGATTTGGATCATGCCAGGAGCCCCTCAACCCCATTCTGATGTATGACACCGGTATTTTATTACGCAGGCCGGTGAATCTGTTTAGAGTTCATGTGGCACATACAGTAGGTGTTCTAACTTCTAATCTAATCTAATTTTTCTTTGGTGGGGGTTAAATGGTTTATTTTCCATCCTGCCGGTAGATTGTGCAAAGAGCACGGAATGCCTTCCGAGCCAACAAGACCAAGCCCATTGCCAAGCGTAAACAGATCCTGCAGGCCCTCCTCCGTATGATCAATGAAAATGAGCAGAAGTTCGTGGACGCCCTCTACAAAGATCTGCGCAGGGTTTGCTACTTTTCTTTCTTTCAGATCGATCCTGAATACCTGCATTGTTACCAGTTTTAAGCACGTTTGCATTTAAAGTTGATCAAATTTGTTAATCAAATTAAGCATATCAGTCTCACCAAACAGTGAAAAATTTGTACATGTATGTAACTCGTGCAATAGCCCATAAGTTGAAAAGCCGTGGGGGATTTTTCTGTTTTCACAAATTCGTGCATTAGAAGACATGAACTACATGTAGTAACTTAAATGCCACTTCGGAAATGTTACAAACAGGGCACGCATGGTTGTTAAATATGACACATTACCAAACACAGATTCGTCACTTCGTCAAATCTTGGAGACTACACACATGACACAGCGTGCCACAAAAATGTAACCCCCTACATGTATGAAGCATTTACCTCCTCTCAAAACTGTTTTCAAAAATTGTTGATTTTGAGCTTGTTTTTCAGTTAGACTTAAGCTCTATACATTGCAGATATACAGTACATTCAATTGTGTAACACAACTCATTTTTCTTCAGTTCAATTGTATATTAGTTGGAACAGTTTACACGTACATGTACATGTACATTACAAGAGATGTGGTTACTCAGCTCAGATCTGAGCACTTTGTGTCTTTACATCCTTGAAATTTCTTTTTACCTGGACATATAGCTCTGAACTTGATTGAAGTGATGCATACATGTACTGCAGAAGGAAGTCGGTGGTTGTTCAATTTATTGTGCATTGTCAGAATTTAACGAGCTTGTTCCAGATAAAACATTCAGATAATTCTGATTGTACGTACTTGATGTGCAACACGCAAGTGTAAACATTCAATGTAATTTTTTCTTTCAAATTAATTGCAGTGCAGTGCACACATTTTCTTTGTCTTTAGTCTCTGTTTCTTTTGTCTTTTGTCGTTGTTCATTCCCTGTTGTTATTGCTCCTGAATGGGTTTATGACAGGACTCTTAAGGTTGGCTTCTGATGGACTTGATAAGAAATTTGACCAATGCCTGGACTAATGTATGTACATGTAGGTCAAAAGGCTTATCCCACAGATGACCTCATAAATTATTACATTTAGCTTCACTCTCTCAATATCCCAACTTTTTGCAGAGTAAATTCGAGTCCATTGTGAGCGAGATAGACTTCACGAAGAACGAAATTATCAATATGCTCAACAACGTGGATGAATGGTCCAAGCCACGGATGGTAAGCAGGGAGAAAAATTTCTCTCCTTGATCAATCCAGGTGTACATGTATTTATCAGAATCTTTGCAGTTTATAATGTGTTTACTGTGGTCAAGTTTGTGAAAAATACTGTTGCAAGTCACTCTTAGGCCTAATACAAGATGTGGAATTTGTAAAAACGAAAAAAGTCATTGGACGACTGGCCGGTAGTAAGTTTGCTAGACAGCTGGAAGGCCCGCTTTGCACTTCCTGTAAAAATACCAGCTTTGCCGTAGCCAGGCTTTTTTCTATGACATTTCTACGAACTTACACGTGCATGTGAGAACGGTGTTTCGTTTGGCGTGCCCTCACTCAAGATGAACAGTTTTGAGAATGAATTTTTAACATCAGTTCTTGACTGTTGCCTTGCCTTTGCTGAACAAGTAACGGTGCATGTATAATTTTCATTTTTACTTAGCAAGTTTGCCATGTTCACCACTTCCACAAAAGTGGTCCTCACATGACGACCACACGGCATAAAAATGCACGTGCAGTTTGTCAAGTTAATTAAACCTACCGTATTAAGAGCATTTAAAAGGCAGTATAGTATTAATTCTAAAGATGAATCACAAAAAAATAAAGTAGAGCATGGTTTGAACCTGCGATGGGCTCTGAATTGGTGCCCTACAAACTACATGTACGCGGCACGAACCCACCATATGGTTCTTCGCAGTTGTCAAATCGTTCTGGGGCACTAGTCAGAAGCCATAAAACCTGACACACAAATATGGCCAATGAACACGCCCAAAAAACATGATGCAAACCGGGAAGT
This sequence comes from Acanthaster planci, assembly GCF_054643075.1. Taxonomy (NCBI): domain Eukaryota; kingdom Metazoa; phylum Echinodermata; class Asteroidea; order Valvatida; family Acanthasteridae; genus Acanthaster; species Acanthaster planci. Next base: position 6,004,497 of record NC_141797.1, read on the forward strand.
ACTGAACAGGCATCGTGGAGAGGGATATGGCTTTTTTACACCTAAATAAAAGAAACCATGTACACGTATTGTCAGCTTTCATGATACACGTACATACGTGTAGAGGTAATTTTTTGGATAAGTGGTGATAGTGTTATGTGAAACGTCAATTTTATTTATGCCTGTTCTCCAGGTTGAGAAGCCTCTGCCCATGGCAGGTACTCCAACTTACATCCAATACCAGCCATTGGGAACTATTCTGATCATCGGAGCGTGGAATTACCCCTTTCAGTTGATCTTGCATCCGATGATAGGTGCCATAGCGGCAGGTGAGTGCTCCCCTATTGACCATAACCCACTGAAGCTTGCCAAAGGGGCAAATGATTACTTCTAGAGGACCATACATCCACTGACAGGTGCCAAAGGGGGCTAATGACTACTCCTAGTTGATCAGACATCCCCTGATACCGGTATTCATGGTATTTGTAGAAGATGAGGGACATTCTCTTTTAAAAATCTGATCCCCTCTGAAACCAGGACTTCATTTTATATCTTTGCAACAGGGATCGTGACATCAAACCGGTATGTTTGGTCTTTCAGTACTGCAGGTAGTATCTGCTCGACCTTGTCCTGTTAACTGTTTGTCACGCACTCCATCATGGGATGGAGGAAAGATTTAGGATTTGCATTAAGTCAGGCACTTGTGCACCTGTTTCCCTGCCATTGAAAACTGGAAAATCTAGCTTCCCAACTTGGCAAAAGTAAATAACAGATTCTTGATTAACTTTATAAAAGTTGACATGTTGAGAAAGCGATAGGCATATACCCCACACGCTGTTTATTCAAGCGACAGTAATTGCTGACTGTGGGGGTGTGGCACTTATGTGTGTATACCTAACCACAACAAAATCCCATCATAAATATTACATTGGCTGATAAGAGATGCTCGAATTCCTGGTACATGTATGGCTCACGACTTTAGGTAGCTGAACTAGGGTTTACTGGTTCTGGTAGACGAGAATCGATCCTCAGCCTGGGGGTGGTAAGTAATCCTAGCAGTAAGTACATCACTGATGGGAGCCATAGCAGCTGTGAATACCCTTAGAAATCTGTTGATAGGTGCCATATAAGGGGCAGGTAGGTAATTTCAGAAATTGGGGGTCCAAAAGTGTGACATTTTTGTGTCCCTGTTACATCTGACCTTCATTAACTGACTTGGAAATATCACCGGAATTGATTTTAAACTATTACTATTTGCATTAATTCATCACTCTTAGAAATTACAAAATGTGTTCTGAACTTACAAAATCATACATGTATGTCAGATGTGACAGGGACACAAAAAGAACCCCTAATTTCTGGAATCACCCTTGTCATGCTGGTACAAAACAGAAAAGTCAGGCTTACCGGTAGGTGCCATATGCAACACACATAATTGCTTTAGTTGACCACACAGGTACATGTACAGTGTACATGTACATGTGAACCTACACTGTGTATATTGTACATTACTTACACACATGTTCCAGTACATGCACATGTTCATGTACCGGCACATCCACTTGTACTCCAGGTGCCATAGCACATGTACATGCACATGTAGTTTTTATATACAGTAACTGCTATACAGATCCTTGTCATTTGATTGGTGGAACACGCATCATGTGACATTCATTATTCCTGCCATTCTTTCTGTGTCAGGTACTATTCGCCCATGAGCAGATGGGAAGATACAATGCTTAGGATCATGCTTGTTTCTACGACATGAATGGCCTCATCCCTCAAACGGGAGCGTAGGCGCAGCACGCAGCGCGAGCGCAACGCGTAGCGCGAGGGCAACACGCAGCACTGATCGAAACCTGGGGGAGAATAAAATTTGGTCCGAAAAGCTCAGCTATTGAGATGTGAAATTGTTTGAAATTTATTTAAAGATAAGTCAAATGACAAGGATCCATATGACATATATAAAACAATTGATGAATGTTTTTCCACTTGTGCAATGGTTAGCATATTTTCATGAGTTGAAAATGGAATGTCACCTTGTTGAATGGAACATTCCATCTTTCAACTCATGAAAATATTCTTACTATGGTACTTATAAACATTCATTATTTGTATAACATGTAGTGGGTGCGTAACCATTACACGGCACATCTACCGGTAGATACTGTAATGGCACATCATTTTGTTCAAAATTTATTCCAAAAAAGGGCAAAATTAAAGAAGAAACAGTTGGAAGGGAGGCTAAATGATAATAAATGGAAAGTACACGCAATACAGACAATTCACAATAGTGCGCCCCCAAGAGTTTGCAACACATTGGCCAATCACAATGCAGGAAATCTGTTGGCCCTTTCCAAACGCGCATTGGGTCGACAGATTTTGTGCATTATGATTGGCCAGTGCGTTGCAAACTCTTGGAGGCGTACCATCGTGACCGCCTGTATTGAACCTACATGGATATAAACCAAACCGCCGCAGTGCAGGCCTTCCGGCCGGTACACGAGCTAATGACTGAAAAAATGAAAAAACACCTCACACAGCCCACGCCCAGTCCCAAATGCACACTGAGCTAAAATTACTGAAAGGTTTCATAGGAAAGTAACAAGCCGGTTCAACAACAGAATTCCACTTACACAAGAATAAAGAATGGCTAATCTTACGCGGTATCCCGTTATGTGTGGCCACAGGCAGGGCTCCTCATTGCCGAGGCCAGGCAATGGTATCCTCCACTGCTGTGACTATTACAAAGATAACTTAAATTGTTACAACACTGACTGATGACGTACTGGCAAATTGTTGACCAGGTTGTTTCAATATTTTAAGAAAAATGAAAGTACAAATAGTTTATTTTTGACACAATACCATAGGGTGTCTACATTTTTATTATCCACTGATGATGAGATGTTTCGTTGCTACGTAGGTAACACCGTCATCATCAAGCCCTCGGAAATTGCTCCTACAATTGCTGAGATGCTGGCTAAGATCATCCCTCGGTACGTGGATCAGGTAGGTTTGGAAATGTTCCACTTCACACTGCTCACTTGTAGGACCTTGCTCCGGGGATGTACATGTACAGTACAATGCCACTATCATGAGCACACAGCGGGGCCCACACAAAATCTACGGTATCTGCCTCAAGCAGAAGGGCATCATCCCCCATCGGTTGAAAAGAGCCATATTGGTCGGGAGTGTTCATTTTACTGGTAGTGATGCGAATGTCATGCATGCATTTTATAGTCATTTGTCGACCAGCAAATTCAGTTCCGACCGAAGGAGTATCCAATGCTAAGGAAATTGCACCCTCTCTTGGTCCAGCTCGAGGCTTATACGGGTAGCAGTAGGGATTTTCAGTTGTTTTATAGTGGTCAGATTCGCCCGTTCCTTCCTTTCGCCCACTCACATACGGTATGTGGCAGCCTGCCTCACAAATGTTTGTGCAAGAGGATTTTTTGGGGGCCAACACTTCCCCAGCAAAGAGTCAATTTGAAAAGCAGGAACACGAAGTAAAGATTACCCCGTCAACGTGCCATTCACGTAGCGTTACTTGATGGCCGGTCTGCATCATGGCGGCACATGTCCATGCACGCACACATTCACATGTACCCTGAATATGATATGGACCATGCCACGCATTGATTGTTATTCCTTTGCAGGTAAGGTTTACCTCAGAGTTTGAGTCTTTATCGTCAGTCCCAACTATGTTTCATTTCTTTGAAGCAAATTTCAGTCTATGGTAGAAATGCACAGAAAACCAAGGAGCGTGTTTCATATACATGTACCTGGTTGATTGTTTGGTATTCACTCTCTGCACGCTCCTGCCATTGGCATGCAGGGCCTTGAACTGGCAGCTTGTACAATCCAGTCAGAACCGCGTCAGCGCAGCTTTTTGAAATTTTATCCAATCGCATGGTAGAAGAACTAACGCAGCATGCGCAAAATTACTTAGCAACATACGTGGCCGGGAATCACTGAACTGGCTATATTTATTGTGTAAAGCGGCCTGATCAAGGCTGTGCATGGCTATGGTGATAGCGTGCAAAGAGCGAATAGCAGTGTTTACAATTGCGCCATTGTATTGTTCAGGCTGCAGTGCGCGCATTCAGTGACTTCCCTCACGCTTTACCTGTGGTTTCCCGAGTCCTCACAGGTGCTTGTGCCGAATGACATACACTGTACACAATCTGTGTTAATAAGCGAACAGTCTTGGTTATCGGAAAAAACTGGGCCAAACGATCATGCAGTGGTTAAATAACGAATCCAAACCTGTCAGAACTAAAAGACATCCGCTCACACATTTCAAGTGATTCTTTCATAGAACGTACTTGGTCTGAGCTGTAAATTTGTAAAACTTGCAACATGTGTCCTTTCATCTTGAAAGCAACATCAATTTTCCTTTGTATTATTCGATTGTTTAAGCTGCCATTTCATGCCTTCCCCAAGCAATCGGCTCAGCAAGTAAGTTACCTAGGCAGGGTTGTAGTTGAGACCATCAGAAGACCATTCACAAGATCAGACGCAAGACGTGCCACCAGACTGGTCGTAGTCACATGTAATAGTTTGAGCTTTGACAAGTGAATGCTTTTGGTGCGTTTCATTGGAGAGGCATGGGACTTGAATTCAGACCAGAGGTCTTGTGTTGGTCTTGTTGCATCTTAACCCTAACCTTCCCCAACCACACAGAATTGAACAGTAGTAAAGTGTTTAATTCTGTGGGGATAGGTCTGGTAGGCCCATAACAGCTGGATTTTGCATTGGGTTTGGCATACCTCAAAACACAAAGTCCAACAGCCTCTGTGCACAAAGTCCCATATGGGTATTTAGCTTGGTGTGAATGGGGAAGGTTAGGGCCAGTAACCCTTGGGGGGTTAGGCTTAAGATTACCTTAAGAGGTCTTGACTGTAACACTGAACTTGGGCCAGGCCTGAGAAAACAGTGTTGTACTCAAGACCAACACAAGACTTCCAGTCTAGATTTGAGTCACAAGCGACATGTATTCAAATGAATGCAAGAAAAGCATTCCTTTGTCATTGTTCACACTGTTACTAGTGACTGGTCTTGTGCATGATCGGTTGTCTGGTCTCGCAAATGACCATGATGTGGTCTCATTTACAACACTGTGAGTAAAGCTCACATGAGTGTCAAAACGAATGCAGTTGTACTTGAAGAAATGAGCACCGGGGAAGTACATGTATGTGAATGCCCTCTCTGTAGTTATACACAGCAGTGACACTTTAATAGAATTAGATATTCCCGAAGCACCTTTTGAAACAAAAGTTCTTGTCTAGCGGTCGCACTTGAATCTTTGTAACTGTTGGACAGAGTCCCTCAATGGTGCATTTAATTTGTAATCTGAAGCAAAATTTGGAAACAAAATCACTCACTGTGGTGACTCTCTTTAAATATGCAGGATTTTATCCAAGTTGTCAATGGCGGGGTACCAGTCACCACTGCCCTTCTGAAGGAGGAATTTGACCACATCCTGTATACGGGGAGTGGCAACGTTGCCCGTATCGTCATGGGGGCTGCGGCAAAGCACCTGACTCCGGTGACCCTTGAACTTGGTGGCAAGAGGTTAGTGGCACCTTGAGGTTCCATTGGAAATGAAGAAATTTTCAGCCATGACAGGTTGAAAGACTTGCCTGTCAATGAATCATGTGTTCGTGGCAATGCCATTACTAAATCATTCGCATTGGCCCCCGCCAATGGCAGTAAGCATTGTGATAATTGTTGTATGGTACCACTGTTGTGTTAGAGTCACTCCATGCAAAACCTACATGTACCATTACATTCTGCCATTCAAGGGGGCCATCCAAAATGGCCACTGCGATGTTGCTAGATCCATCTACTGTATGTTGATTTTGTTTCTTTTTCAACCGTCTTCCAGGTGTTGATTTGTTTTCAAACTTGCCTTGGTTTTTTTTTTCTTTCCCATTTTCAAATAGATCAAAGCATTTTGCAGTTATGGCCTGCAGTTTTTTACACTAAAGTTGGCAATTTTTCTGCAGATCAGAGGAAACAGCATTGTACTGTATGTGTGTGTTTCAGGGTTTTAGTCAAATCCTTCACAAATCCTTTGACATACATGTATGTAGTGGCAACTGGGAAGTCCTTGCATGAGATTTTTGGGACTGCTGTTCGTAGTGGTCAGTCTGAGCATTCATGACTTTAGCCAAATGCTCTTCAAGTTTTCCTGTAAAACCTGTACTGTACTGCTCTGTTATCGGTGTGTTTGACAGAGGTGATGCCCAACAGAGAATTGCAATGTACATGTACACATGTATGATGTTAACTCATGTACATGTTATGATGTTAAATCTTAGGGTCGCGCTGAAAAAGTAGGATTGGCAGGGAAACTGAAAGCAGAACTGTTTTTTTTTTAGCCTTATTTAAAAACAGCTCAATGGGTCAGAACAGTGAAAAATGACATTCGGAGAGACCTGCGCTTTGATAAGTTGGAATAAAATTGTTCTCAACTAATAAGGTACTGGTAGTTGGCTAAATTTTGTACAGTGCACCAGACATGCTGTTTGAAAACTGTGACTTTGGTTTCTTGAGATGGGCGGACTCTCATAAGAGTTGATTGACAGCCAACTCGTGAGAGATCAAGAAGCTGTGTCGCAAGTGTCTCATGATCATCGATGGATCGTTGAGTTGTCACATCCTTACCCGTAATGGCTCAACAGACAGTGATCGGTTTCATTCTCTTGAGCAGCCCTTGCTATGTGGACGAGAACACTGACATGGGCGTTACTGCCAATCGGCTTGTGTGGGGGAAGTTTCAGAACGCTGGACAGATTTGCATCGCGCCAGACTACGTCATCTGTAAGCCCTCTGTCAACGATAAGCTTGTTACCGCCGTGTCCAGGGTCATCAAAAATTTCTACGGCGAGGTAAATCCAAGAGTCAGGCATTATTCTGTCTACATGTACCTGAGATTTGGGTGGGTTTTGTTCTGCCCTGTGCCCTTCTCCTTGTGCCAGTGTCTTTCCAAGTCCTTGCCTTATGCGAGCGCACAAAGGAAGACAAAATAAGGTTTGAGAAAAAGTCTACCAAAGATCCTAAAAAAGGTTTGCAGTTAACTTAACGACTCAGGCCAGTATGCTTGCAACCACTTTTCCTGCAGGAATGCGTCGCGAGGCCTGAGCGGGCTTATTGACATGTTCCGTATGTCAGTGTTATGTCAGTGTTAGCCCCTTCGCGCCGGGATTTGTCTGACCGTGACTGCTGGGCTGTGGTATGCCCTGAATGGAGGGCTTTGTCCATCAGCAGGCCCCATTGAACCAGCAGCTGCATGGTGGATAGACTGTGTTTATGGTATGCACTAATCCTCACTAAGCTGCAGCTCTTGCCTTCTCCCGGAGTGAAGGGGTTAAGCAGACTGTCTAAAATGTTGTGTGTCTTTTTACTTTGTCCTTCATGTGCAGAATCCCAAGAACTCTCCCGACTTCCCTCGCATTATCAACGAGAGGCATTTCCAGTAAGTACAGCCATTGCTTAGAGCCCGTGGGACATTCTATTTAAAATTGAGAATGGGTCAAAAAAAAGGACTTTGTGACCAATGTATTCACTGCTGTGTATTGTGTTGATTTAGCAGACAAATGGTGTTCATTTTGGTTCCTCAAATAAAGCACCCTTTGACAGTGCACCATTTTTTGTGGAAATTCTCCACAGCAGAGCCAAAACAACACCAGATCTTTTTGTCTGTAATTACTGTCTTTAATTACAAATGCAATACAGTCTTTCATGTCAATTGCTTGGGACAGTCCCTGTGCTCACAGTGTGAGGTCACGTCATGTAGAGAGGGATTTTTTTGTCAGCCAACAGCACCATTTAATGAGCTCTCTTTGTAACAGATTTTGCTTGGCTTGTGTTTTTTTTTTTCCCAGGCGTTTGATGAACCTGACCAAAGCGGGCAAGGTAGCGGTTGGTGGCGACAACGATGTGTCTCAGCTCTACATCGCTCCCACTGTACTGACGGACATCAAGCCTGAAGACCCGGTCATGCAGGAGGAGGTCCGTGTTGCTACCATGACAACCCCCTGTCCATTTTCCTTCTTGTCACCATATAAGCGCAGATTGTTTTGTGTTACTAAGGGGAAGCTAGCTGCTACAACCAAATTGCAATCAAATGTGCATTGTTACTATACCTCATACATATGCATGATTGAGACTTCAACTCTCATTGGTCCACTACACGTGCACTTTCTGAAGCAATATGGAACTCTCACGTGGGCAAGATATTCACGCTCAGCTACATGTATATGTGAAAAGATGGCAGCATGCGTAAAATGCCTCTGACTATTTTTCTATGCTCAGTCAGTGATGAAAACCATATACGTATATGATGTATACCGATAGAAGAACAAATATGCCCCGGCTTGTCTTAGGTGGATAGTCAAAATTAGCCCCCATAGCGATTGGAAGTTGACAAATAAGTGCACAGCTGTGCCTGCAGAGCTAGTCAAGGTCCTAATATCAACTACCCAACCTCAACTCGTGATGTTTGTTTGCTGACCTTCAGCTGTTTGGCCTAGATTTCAGTTAAAATCAAAAGAAGGATAGTGCAACAGAACTGTATTTGGCTGCTTTTTAAGCCTTTGTGCATTGTCAAGACTTTGAAATGGCTCTACAATTCCACACTATTTGCGCCAGCCAGCACAGCTACAACTGTTTCACACCATAGCTACATGTATTAGCTTGCCATTCACACTGATGCTTGTTGGAGAAAGACACAGCATGTACATGCAACAGTGTCCATACTAGGCTCGTGTAGACTTGAGGTGAAAAAGCAGAAATATTGAACAGTCCTTTTCAAGCGTGCAACTTTTCCTCAGATCAGCTGATTACCTGGTTTTTTCACTTCACACTCTTGCCATTGAAACTTACAAAACACTGTACAAAGACTTGTGAAGATTTGAATCTCCTCATTTTTTTGTCAAAGTCTTAGTTGCATGCCTGTCTTTTGCTTTTCTCTCTTGTCACAGATCTTTGGTCCCCTTTTGCCCATTTTGAACGTAAAGAGCGAGAATGAAGCTATTGACTTCATCAACAGCAGGTGAGATGCGCGTCCCTCCATGAAATATCAGAAGAACGCGCCATGTGTTTTCTCGTACTTTAATTGTACCGTAATTTTCAGAATATATGGCCACGAAGAGTATAAGCTGCACCAAGCAAAAGTCTGCAAATTAAGATTTAAAGTCGGCGTATTAGCCGCGGGGTTTACCCGCGCTTCGCTGAATTTCTTCACTTTGACATTCAGAGCACTGAGCAGAAATCAAAGTGTCATGTAAACTGTCTTGCCGTATAAGCTGCCCGGAGTACAAGCCGCAGGGACATTTTTTAGCGTGAGAATCGACGTACAATGTATGAGCCGAAGCTTATACCTCTTGCATTTTATCTTGACAAAGGCAACACAGGACATGGGCGTTTAAGTCGTCCGCTGTCCGGCAAAGAGGGCATAATTAAACCAACTCTTTGCATGCTGAGTTGTGTGGGCAAAATGCCTGAAGGTCCCCTCTGCTGGGCACAGGACAAAATTTGATACACTGATACACTTCGATGCGCTGGGCATCCAACAGCAGCAAAATGAACTGCTATTGAGTAGACTATGACAGCTAGTATCATTGAGTATTAAATGTTACTCATTTACCCACTCACACTCACTCAACCATGTAGACTGCTGAGGTCGGTTTCACCAATCAGCTATGTATCAAACAGCTAGCCCACATTGTAAATGAATACACTCTATGTTGGTCTGATTTTATCCACTGCTGAGGGTCCACTCATTTCTCTGAGACTGAGCAAAAGCTTTCTCTAGGTATATGACAGAGCTATCTAGAGGGCTCAACATATACTCAACTTTGGTCATTATCGACCAAGTCCATCTGAAAGAGTTGCCAATGGATGATACTAAGCTAGCATGATACGTATACTGAGCAAACAACTGTCACATCTCTTGTAATCATTCAGTGACCTGTAGTCAGGTCAAGAATAGATTTTTTAAGCAGGTGCTTGTATGCGATGATCGAGGAACTGGTTTAAGTCAAGATCTCTTACACAAGCTATTTTAGAAGGGCTTCATTTGAGTCCATATAGTTGTTGTAGTTAGTCAGTAGCCAAGTTCAAGCTGAGGTGAGTCCAGAAGGCCTTGAGTCTGAGTGGAGTCAAGAACCCAGGAAAATAGGTGGATTGGGTCTTGGTTGGAATTGAGTCCTCCACCACCGACACGTTCTCCAGTGAAGTTGTTGGAAGTTCTCTGCTAGAGGTCATTGACCCACAGTGAATGAGAATTAGGGCAAGCATGCACAGGGATACAGTACATAGGGTTAATTTTGCTTTCCTTAGACATTCATCTCTGATTTTTTTTTGTTCTTCAGCCATAGAGGGACATTGACACGTGTGTCATTTCAGACAGATTTCTCCGTCTTTACACCTGACAGTTTTTCTCCCATCCCCTTCTCCCTTGTTTGTAGGCCCAAGCCCCTAGCCTTGTATGTCATGTCCAAAAGCAAGACAACCATCAAGCGCTTCAATGAGGAGACTTCCAGTGGCAGTTTTGTGGCTAATGACTTCATGATGCAGGCAGCCTGTGAGTAAAGCAGCTTTGTCCAAATACCGGTACACCAGCTTCATGTACATGCATGGCTTGATATTTGGCATGTAACCAAATACATGTATCTTAGTAATTGAGCGAATTGGAGGTCAAATAACCATGTACTACATTATTAGAAACCACTCAGAGCTTTGCCCAAATAAACCGGCCGAGGACTGAGTATATTTTGGTGTGTAGCTGAATATTTTAATACTTGAACTGAATTTGAGGTCAAATAACCAAGTACTAAATTATTGGAGCCCATTTAGGGCAAGCATCAGTACTTGTGTTGACGTATCTGGTTGACAGGTTCACACCAGACCAAAAGAACAATTGTGGTGCGCTCGTTTTTCTGGTATGATTCTGCAGTAAAACCATATAGAGTCCCAAAGTCTGACGTCATTTTGAACCAGGAAATGCAGTGCAAACGAATGGAGTACGTGCACGGGTTGGTTCACGCGCTGGGCCTCGCAGTCATGTCTTTTAAACACACGTTTACTTCGGTACTCTATAGCATCCGGCAAAGTCCATGAAGATTACCGTTCGTCCATGTTTACGTCCAGGTGACACTCTGCCATTTGGCGGCGTCGGCCAGAGCGGCATGGGTAGCTACCACGGACACTTCTCCTTTGATTTGTTCTCCCACAAGCGAGCCTGCGTGGTGGCCAGCCAGGGCATGGACAAGCTGCTCAGGTCAGTGTGTGGAGGTACCTAGAGAGGGTGCAGATTAGGGAATCAGAGAGCCGCTGATCTCCACTCAAAGAGATTACTTCTTGCCCAGAGAAATGGACAGAGAGGAAGATATTTATCTCATTGCCTGGCTGAAAGATATTTTTTTTACACAATTTTGCGCTGTGACATGCACTTCTGCCAGGCAGTAGACAGATTTCTGCAGTGCATGTCCAGAAAATGTAACAAAATAAAAGAAGATGCCAAGTTTGACACTTGCATCGGGAAAGTTTTATGGCAAAGAATGACTGTTTCTGTTGGTTTTGTTGACAGAAATTTGCTTGAATTTGTTTTGTGATCTTTCCCCCACCATTTGCCATTGATGTCACTGCACGGTTCACACGTGGAATAATGAAGGGATAACTTTATTCGATCTTAACCTCTGGCTCTGTGGTTTTTTTTTTTTTTTTAGGTTTGATGTGGTTAGTATGCGGGCCCGTAAAAACAGAAAATTGTTCCTTTTTGAATTTGGTTGGTAGTCACGTCGTTGGCTCAGTACAGATATAGAAGATGGAAATGACATAAGAAATATTTGATTCAAACAGACTGCTTTCATTTCAGTTATAAAACTAGCTTTGAGGGCCAATTTTTGTCTAAATTTTCAACCAGTTTCTTGCCCAAAATAATGACCTTTTAGTGCAAATTTTAAATGAGGAGCTTTTAACTTTGACATGAAAACGTAATGAGTCCCAGCCATTTTTCTCCCTATGACAGTCCAAGGTATCCTCCCTTCACGGAGCGCAACCTCAGCTTGCTGCGCTGGGCGACGCGCAAGAGCCCCAAGGGAGGATTTCTTCGTTCGCTGTTCTCCATGGCTCTGCTGGGCATTGTGGCCGGCATTGTCTTCATGGTGAGTAGCACGGCTTCCGTTTGGCGCCACTCATCTGTCAGTCACATGGATGTCGGATCTAAGATCAAGTCGAAAGGTCATAAAAAAGACAAACTGGGTTGTCAGAGACCATCTTGTGTGGGCGAGGGGGTTGGATCCGCCCTCTTTCATGATCTCTGTCTTCTTTGTACCCATTCCATTTGGAAGTTGGCTGCATGTGAAGACATTCATTTTGAGTACTATTCAGGGGTGCCTTTGAATGGAAATTCATTTCATTTGACTGGTATCCGCCCTCACTTTCATATATCTACATGCAATTTCCATGAAGGAGAGAGAAAAATAATGCAGGGACGGGAACCAGTCCAACATTGCACGGTACTACCAATGGATGGCATTTCACACTGAATCTGTCTCGTAGAAATAGTTGATGTTTAAAATATGCAATGACTATTCGTTCTAACAAAAGAGAATTGATGCAGGTATTGTGTAAAACAAATAATGGATGTTTCACACTTTCACAGTGGTAAGGAGGTAACACATGAAATGTCAAATGGGCTGCCAGGTCGGTTTTTTTCTTATAAATAAAAAAACAAACAGCATGTTCTAAAAACAGAGCACGATGTAATACCTAGGATGCCCCCTTTTACTTTAACCCTAACCTTCCCCAACCACATAGAATTAAACAGTAGTAAAGTGTTTCATTCTGTGGGCATAGGTCTGGTAGGCCCATAACAGCTGGCTTTTGCATTGGGTTTGGCATACCTCAGAAAAACAAAGTCCAACAGCCTCTGTGCACAAAGTCCCATATGGGTGTTTAACTTTGTGTGAATGGGGAAGGTTAGGGCCAGCAACCCTTGGGGGGTTAGGGTTAATGTGGGCACACATCTATTTTTAAATGGTCACTCTGACTGATTTCAATCAGAGTTGTGCAAAAACGGAGATCAACATGAAAAAAAGGAAAGTTTGGGACATTTGTTTTCTAATTATGATGCATGATTGGGCATCTTCAAAACAAAACCAAAAAAATTTATAAACACTTGGTATTCTTAATTATTGATAACACTTTGCGAAAAACAGTGATATAGGTTTTTGGCCCAATTTTGAAATTTTGGGTAGGAGCTCTTCTATTTTTGTGATGTGACATGGGTGGCCACTGAACCCAAAGATCTCTCAAAGTCATTGGAGTCTTCTAAGTCTAGGAACCGGATTACGCCTTATCATGCCCGTACATGTACATGTGTGTACATCTACGTACGGTATGTCGTAGGTTGTTCAGAGGCATGGGGAAGTTCAGTCTTAATGGAGTGTTGGCTTCTTCTTTTCTTTCCTTTTCTTGTCCAGTTGCTGGATCGTAAGTTCTCCAAGTAAACTGATCCCGGAATGCATCGCGTTGTAAACGTGATTGCCTAGACGAGCTACCATGCGTGTCTCTCACTCTGAGAATGCGTCTGGAGTGAACGGTCAAGTATGTAGGTTTTTGATCAGTAACACTGATTGGAAAACCACTTTTTGCTACATCAAAGTCATTGTAGTTTTAGCAATTCATCTGACAGATCTTGCTTTGAAGCCGCAGATTAAGTATTAAAATAGCTTACAAAGTCAACAAGTGTGTTCTTTCTTCTGGTTCAAGTTATTGGCAACATGTAATTTGGTTTGTATTCCTGATGAAATTTACAGTAGCCACTAATATGTATCAAATCATTCAAAAATTACAAGAATGCCAGTCATTGTCTTTAATATAAAAACAAAATTCTGTTTAATAATTTTACAATAAATATGTATTAACGAAGAGCCATTTGTAATTTGTCAAAGGACTTTTGCTATCAATGTCTTGAAGAATATTGAGCTGTTTGAAGCGGGCAGACATAGCCATGACAGATACGGCGTACCAAACTGTTTCTGTTTGAGTCCAGCCTCGTGGGTTTCAGTATGGCTATGAAAATTCACAAAGCCGCTCCGTAAGGCTAGCAGCCTCCATAGGGCCCTGTGCTATGTCCAGCCATGGCCAAGAGATTGGGACACAGTCTATGTCTGTCTTTGGGAAGTTAATTATGCAATGCTCTCCCCCTGGGTCACCGGGAAGAGGCCAGTTTCCCAGGGCATTCTGGGAAAATGGTCACAAACGGTTTAATGCTGTTCCTTCTCCACAGGGACGGTTTAACATCTGCTTTTTACGTTTTTTGCCAGCACACACAAAGAAGGAGTCAGTTTATTTCCAACCATTTTCACAAGCATACACATACAAAACAAAATCCTTCAATTCATCCTGAAAGTTCACGCAAGAAAATAACAACAGTCAGTCACAACTGTTTGATGGAAAGCCGACACATAATATATGTATTCACCCTCTGCCCTCATAGCGTACATTTATACGTTTGTGAAGATGACTTCTTAGTCCATTAACCCTATTTATGCCAAACGCAGCACAGTACATCAGTTGAACAAATCTGATACACTCTGATGCACTGGGAAATCAACAGCAGCTGAACAAACTGGCCATGTTGAGACGATGGGAGCCACATTGTAGTCCCATTAATCAGCACCACTGTTGGATCTTGTGGTGACTGGCAACCACAGGCTTCCAGGCTGTTGGTTCTTGTTACACTGGGCAGGCAAGCAACTTGGACAGATGATGTAGACTGATGTGTCAAGCAGGGTCTCTAGCCAAAGTACCCTGGGGTTTGGGTTAAAGTACCAAACAAGCTCATTTCCAGCAGCACTTCAGAAAACAAATAAGACAAAACCAGCATGGTCGTCGTTTCTGTAATGGTTTCAAATTTTTGTCGTGTTTTGAGCAAAAACTGGTGTTAAAACTATTGTGTCTTGTCATCCAATGGCATTCTGTTTTGCTGAAAATTTTGTTCTCTTTCTTCATTTACCCACACACTGGCCAATCCAATCTTTGAAAGTAAATTTTCAAGCATCCTGGGGGAATGGGTTGTTCTAGGGTAATTTCCTCTCCAAGCCTTTTGTACAGTGTGAATCATCCTGTGGTGCTGTGAGATTCCAGGGTCTTATAAGCTGAAGAAATCAAAGTGTATCCTTGCTTCTGGTTAACTGTTATGAGGAGAGTCAGATGTGATATTCGTTGATTTGTTACTTGACTGGTTGATAATATGGCTGTTATATACATTACCCGTACATGTTTAGTTACAAATATAGTTACTCTATAGGCCTATTGATCAAGCGACTTGATTGGTTGTCAAAGACTCATGCCTCAGTCAGAAAATAGGAAATGATTTGCTTTGCATGTACGTGTTTTAATTTACTTTTCTGTTTGTTGTTTGTGAAGATTTTTTTTCATTTTCTTTTCTTCCACAATTTGTACTGGTATCACTCCATAGTTTGAATCCAGGCAATCACAGGTAGTGTATAGCCGAGGCACAGTGGCGAAATAGCACAGGCCGGAGAAGTTTGGAACAAATCCAGCCATTAATTGCCAGGACCATGGAAATCAGATATGTAAAAGCTGATAGTGAAAGCATTGAATACCAAAATATTTGCCACTGTTGTGAGTAATTTTACCTAATTGCGGTAAAAAAATTATTTTGTTATCTGGCAAACAAAACCCTGGCTCTTCGCCTCTCACTTGCTGAATACATTAATTAAAAAGTCAGCAGTCAGATTATAATTTAGGTTTTGAAGTCATTTCTCATGAGGGACGATGAGCCGCGATAGAATGGAAAGAACTCAGTGGAATAGCCAGACACCGTGAGATCGGTGAATGACCTTTGTTAAGTACGTTATTTACCCATTTGGGGGCGTACCCAGGATTCTCAGAAGGGGGTTCGAGATGCAGTAGCTTGGCTCGTGAGAATATTTTTTATAGACAATACAAAAAAACAAACACAAATCTCTGATTGCCTCGGACAGGGGAATAAACAGGAAATTAAATACATGTACAAGTGATCTTGTTTGTCATCCAAGTCAGCAAATGAATGCTTGTGTAAAAGGAATTGTAATAAGCACCGAATCATTGTAAGAAAGTGACAACTAAACAGTGTTATGAATTGAACCTAAACGTTGCATTTTGTGTATTGATACCGAGGGTAATCAAGATGAATATTCGTGTCAGCTGTCCTGTTTGCGCATATGTAATGCACTCTTACAATACAAAATGTAAGATGGTATTCGCCAATAAACTTAGAGAAGTCTGTTTTTCTCTTTTCGTTTTAGTATCCCCTGTTTCAAGCCCTTCCTACTCATTTCATTGAGATAGCGATAAATGCCATTTTATTGTGATGCCACTGTATGTTTACCTGCTGATAAGACGGCAATGCCGTGTTTTGAGTGCCAAAATGGGAAACATGTGCACGACTTGTCATAATTTTCTTGCATGGAAATTTGCAATCGACTTGTGGACGAGAGCATGATGAACACAATGACCCGACCATGTACCAACGAACATGCGAATCGGATCCTGTCCGCTCCGAGCGGAACAAAAGAGGGCGTGATTTTTTATTTATTTGTTTTTGTTTGTTTGTTTTTGGTACTCGCCGCCTAGACGCGCCATGAGGCGCACAAGTATATGCGCGTTTGACGCGGAGCGCGATGAGTACGCATAACTAATTTATTGCGGCATGTATGGTTCTTGCGTACACGCAGAACGCGTGCAAGAACCAGCTTGTAACCACCTCTCTTTCTTTCGCCGATTGGGGGTGCACTTCAGCTCGGGCCGGATACTCTAAATCTCCGGTGATATTTGGCCATTAACGTACACACTAAATAAAGATCGGCCTCCACCGCGTACGCGTCGAGGTGTGAAATTTGGCAACTTACAGTTCAGTGGCGGAAGTGCCTGTAGCAAAGCGACATCAAAATGCACTGGAATTCGGAAACGCCATATCGTCACGCTCATGTATGCAATATTCCAGCGTGATTTTGTTGAAAATCCGCCCAAAAGCCTCGCGATTGGTCAGTATAATGATTGATGTCCTAAAATGGTTTATTATATCGAGTCATTTGTCAACGAAGTGTAATGCATTTTGTTTTGTAGGCACAAAAACTGTAAAAAAAGGGGGGCGAGGGTTACCCGAGTAGTTGGCCAACCTAAATCCACAATAATGTTTGCTCAACTGCGAAATGTTGCGGTGAATAATTTCGGGGCATTTCTTTTGCTCAAATTAAATAAAAGTGTAACGATCTTGAGGGCATGTGGTACATGTAATAATGAGATGGTGCTTCGTCATTCTGTCGCGTGGTCACTATTCAAAAGTACTATGGGTCCATGTGGCAAAAACAATCTGTCAGATTGACTGCACTTCCACTGCCTACCACTTTTACTTGCAGCTTTCCTCAGTCTTAGCACTGCAATTTGACCTAGAGGTTGAGCCGACAACCTGTACAATTAATGTGGGCTAAGTTATCTGGAGAGGAGCTTTGTGTGCGCCGTGCTGTCAGAGCACGTAGGCCTACTGCAGGTGCATTTCGTGAGCACACAGGATTACCCGCTACAACATACACTGGGCCGTGCGAGCCATGTCTGGGTCCCGCCTCTAACAGTTGCGAATTTCGTCTTTTCGGTCTGCGGTAAAGAGCCGTTGGGCACCACTGATACCGATGCTCTGAGTTGCACGTGCAAACGCCGCCAGGCGTGTTGGCAACACAGCGTGCAAGGCTACGACACCCGTAAACCATTCAAATTATTTATCGCACTGTACACGTACGTACATGTATTTGCAAAGGTACAAACACACACGATAAAGAGCAAAACTGTATTAAAAAAATAAAGTAATACTCAACGATTTTAATGCAACATAGCCATGTAAAGTCGATAGAAGCCAATGGATTCTCATTTGTATCGACACTTTTAAAACCTACGAAATTGTACATTACTGGAATATCAACTGCATCTTCGGGTCAATTAAAACTGCCGTGACAGAATACACAGACAGCATGCACCAAATCGAAGCTCTTGCATTTGACCTCAAAATACATTGACCACCGGAATGGTTGAGTTTAGTGTAGGCTCAACTTTCGTGGGTTTCACATTCTGTGTCGGAAAAAAACCCACGGTGAAAGAATCTCATGATTCACTGCTTGAAAAACGTTACTTCCAAGATTGAGTATTTTACATCTTTAAATAACAAAAGACTTTATTTAGACATTTCGTAGTGATCGCAAAAGCTCGCGAACGTTCAGTGACACGATCAAATTAGGCCTAAGTTGACGAAAGAAACATGCTGTGCGTGAAAAATATTCGTCATCCCCGGAATCGAGTCCTTCAGTACAACGCCCCTACGCTGTTGACCGGCAGACGAGTAAAGCCTAGTTTTTGTATCGACGTCAACAGATGCAAAGAGCATCGCCGAGCAGTCCCCGGTGATACACACTTAATGGCGAAGTTGAGTTTCTTGCCTATACTGTCTGGGTTGAGTCGCTTGAGTATAGCCTATACACACAGGATGGCATGACGGGCGTACAACGATGTGTTTCTCGTTTAGCATGCATTTTGCCCAAGATTTTCTCCTCATTACTTATATAATTATGCAGTCCCGAACGTTAAGAAAATAGCTGACCACATACAAAATACATGTACATGTGTTTCAAACTGGAGTATGGTTTTGCAAAATGCAAATGCCGCCGTGCAGTGTCTCTTCTGTCTGCGTCTAGACGCCTTGTGTGCCGTAGGGGAACAATTGTTTCGCCATAAACCAGGGAAGAGCTCACGATCACAGGCATGCATCGATGCATTCCTGTGCATGCATGGGGAAGATTCGACCTGTTCCTTGTTTGTTTGTCTCTTGGGTGTTCGTTTCTTGTTTCTTCAGTAAGTCTCTCCCGTGATTTCAATTGATGGTTAGCATCTCACCTGGATGCAACGATTCTTTGACGGTGGAGGTCTTCGTAATAACCAATGCTGTACCGAACGCACGCCTGCACATCATCTGGCAAACTGTCTAGATCCGGGATGGGCGAGGGTCTGATGAACCCTTCACTCTCGAAGACATTCCTGTAGGCCGGATCTTTCTCGTCGACACTCATACAGATCTTGGTGCCCACCCAAGTGCTGGTGATGTCCCTGCCTGGCTTCCAAGACAGCAGCTTGCTGGAGTACGGAATCCCCATCTTGGAGCAGTAAGTGGACAAGATCCCCGCCGGGTCCTGCAGCAGATCGTCGGCATCCAGGATGACCGGTGAAGGCTCGATGTTCTCTCGGACGTACTCCACCAAGTCGCACAGCTCCTTGTAACAGCGACCCGGAGGAAGGACTATGGGCGGCCAGGTCCGCATGTCTTCCGCTATTTGTGCTCCCAGCACGTGCTTCTTATAAGATGGGAATACTTTGTTAGGATGCCGGATGATGAAACTGTACTTGAATCCCTTGGGCAACATGTCATAACGACCATCCAGATATTGGGCCTGATCTTTGCACAAGAAGACCTTCTTCCCTGGGTAGGGCGCCTCTAAGATCCTGCGGATCGATTCAAGAGACATCAACGATGGGTCCACCCCCGAAGCTGCGACCTTGCTCTTATAAATACCGTCCAAGAGGGCGTTCAGTTTCGGACCCATCGGGTGATGGGGAGTGGTGACGGGCCGCTTAGCATCTGGGCCGAAATAGAACGCGTCTGCGTAGAGTTGGGTGGCAATCTGGATCCCGTCGACGTAACTCAAGCACTTGATGAAAACTGTAGTCAAGCTGCGGGGAATGCCCCACAGAAAGACTCGGTTCAGCTCATCGGCCATTACGCTATTGAGCTGGCTTCGAATGGAGTTTCTGTAACGAAATAGGACAAGATAGCCAAAGTTAAGTATCATTATTCCTCTCACAATTCACAAAGGCGCCCCCGAACGGGTCTCCACTGTGCAATCCTTGAGCTCGAGGTTTTGCCACATGCATGGGTCCGGCAAGCAATTTCTTCTCTTACATAACACGCTGGAGAAGGGTTGTTGACTGTTTAAAAGGGAAGTAAAGTCCGACATTTCAACAGGGGAAGCTCCCGCCGCGCGCAAGCATGAAGAGTGAAGACCAGTCTCCTCTTAAAGAACCATTCTCTTTCAGTAGGAAAGTGCATGGTGTATCGCCAGACAGTTGAGTAATAATTAACAACGCGGTCGGGATGTAGGTCTGTCCGAGGGACAGCCAGGGGCCTTTTAATTTTATGGCATTCATTTTGTTGTTCGGGATACAACAAACGCGACACTGGTCTCACAAATACACATTTGCAAGCGTTTTAGACGAAACCTCCAGTCATTTTAACCAGCTCTCTGGCGCTACTACCTGAGAGAATCATGATTTCTGTTGAGGGGCTCTCTGATCGATCAAAGAGAACACTAGAAATAGTCCCGAGCAAAAATTTATGCAAAATCCCAAGAGAATTATTACACTGTAAATACAAGTTTTCCATGTTTACATGTAATGAATGAATAAAAATTTGAGCAAAACAAACAGTTGCAGTGAATGTTCTTAACAGTAAACGCCGTTACAGAATAAAACTGTTACAGTAGATTGGATCTGGCCTTGGCAAGCATTCCTAACCATTTTGACGAGATACGTACATACTAAAGACAGATAGAGCTACAATACCTTGTGTAAGAGTGTTCTATAAATGCTTGCTATTGTTATTGTAATAACAAACCGATTTGATAGGATTCAAGTGACTTTCCCGCTCAAATTGTGAATAATTGGCAATGGCAAGCCAAAGACTAACTACACTGTCAACTTCCGTCAACTGGGGTGGGGAGGGGGCAACTGCTTCACGCAAAGTACTTGATATATTGCGGCTACTGGACGACATGGAGGTCCTGGTCGGCCTGTGGAATGGGACAAGCACAACCGTGCATACATGTACAGGTCTACTTCATACGAGGATCAATTAAGACCGCGCGCAGGCAGACAAACAGGGTGTTACTTTCGCTAGCAGAACCTTGGTTTCTTGTCAATCACTGTCAATGAATCGGATACGTTGACGTAAACGTGTCGCCAGTATCACTACCGCCCTAAGAGGTGGGAGGGGGAAACACCTAAATAGAGAAACAAAATAATGTGAGCAGCCAAGTAACCAACACCATAAACACCTTCCGTATTTAATGGGGTGCACGCCATGATCACCGCACACAATCGACGGACGTAAGACTCAGAAAAATATACTCACTGGAGGTTTCCTTGTACTTAGTATACGTCATGCATATTGCCACGTAGAGCCAAATCATGGCTGATCCATGTTCAGAGACAAAACGGGACATCAGAATATGCTCATTTCTAAATTACATGTACGTGCTCTTCGGCCGTTGCACTATTCAGCAACGGCACAAAATAAATCGGACAGAAATAGCGCCCTCTAGCGTTGCGTGTGTTACTCAAAGATACCTTGTGGACATTTTTTTTTTTCCGACGGATTTCAGAAGTGTTTAAATAGCCACCTGATTTCCTTTCTCCCAAATAACTCTAAAATTACCCGGGCCCAGGTCTTAATGTACCCGCCACATCACAAAGAAAACTCCCCACATTGAAGAAGATGACAAAATCCACAGTTTTGACTTCTCGTTTCCCATTTTGGGGGTTGTGTTCCTTGAGGAGGGGGTAGGCAGGGTTTAAATGATTAGCTCATTGGTCCTTAAAATCTCGGGGATTTTCAAACACTTTTTTCAACCTGTATTGGGGCAGATACCTGACAAATCGCCACTAGGCTCTCCAAAAAAAGGAAAACGCTCAGTGTAGAAAAAGTCTAGCTGTTTTACCTCATGTGTTTGTTTTTGTTTGTTTGTTTGTTTGTTTTGTTTTTTGGGGGTTTTTGTGTGCTCATGATTCGCACAAGTTAATCTATGAGTGTGAACTTGTACAACAGAAACATAAGTGGAACTTGAACAAAAACGTTTTGTGGAAGTGGGCGCTCAGTGCACGTCGGCTTGTCTGTGTATCTAGGAGTATAAGTCCCAGGGGGATGCAGGTCAAGGTATTTCCTCCTCTACCCCCTGCTATTGAATCATCGCCACCATCCTGACTTTTTCGTGGTGAGAAAAGAATGAGTTGAATTTTAAGGACTTTTTTGGACTTTCCGATGCTAAAAATATTTATCAAAACCACTAAAGATGGAAGAAAAACTTTAAAAGCTTTAAATCCGCCATTTTGTTGGAAAGTTCAGGGGCCAGGTGTCATCTGTCATGAACAGCGCCCCCTAGTATCATGTGGCGCCAACCCCCCTCCCCCCACCTTCCAAATTTCAACGGCCTGACACTTTCTGTTCTCCGTCATCTTCCGCCTGTGTTTAAATTTGTACTACACCTAATAAGCATCAGTAATAGAAAATAGCGGGAAATCATTCAGGAACAGCGCCGCCGCTGATCACGCCGAGGAACAGATCGGTAATACGCCGTTTCACAACAGTGTGCCACCAAGAGTTTGCAACGCGTTGGCCAATCACAATGCGCAAAATCTGTCTACCCAATGCGCGTTTGGAGAGGGTCGACAAATTTCGCGCGTTAAGATTGGCCACCGTGTTGCAAACTCTTGGTAGCGCACTATTGTGAATCGCCCGTATTAAAAAAGCCTTTTTTACTAGAAATTAAGGTGACCTCTACGGCAATTTGCTTTTCACTTTCACAAATGTTATTCGGGCGGTGACGGACCGCTACGACTGTCACTAGCACCCTGGGCTAACTCGTACTGCTCTCGCATCGGTCCAAGCTAAGTTAGCTGGGCATCCGTATGGTTATATTTCCTCGCCATAAGAATCGTTACTATCGCACTTCTCTCGGGAAGGTTCCAACCGCCGCACTACGTTAGGTTCCGCTCTCTCAACAAGGGTTTGACCCGCTGCACCTGACCGACAAGCTAGGGAGAATCTGCTCTATTTATAGGATTCTAGAGGCTTAGGAATTAATAAAATATGAGCGTCGTTGAACAGCTCAACTAATGAGAATCTTCCATCTCAAAGGGTCACACGACTTCCTGCTAGGTATGTGTGCAAGCATGCAGCTATTGTTTGCTGTTTGCCCATAGTGGTGCATTCCACCAAATCGTTGTATTTCTGCGCGCGAGCTCATTAATATTTTGTGATCCCACGGGATTTTTACAATAAGACAGACCATTACCAGGAGGGATCACAGAAATATTTCTTTAAATCCCAAATTTGGACTGATAGTTTCCAGTTCGGGGTATTTATTTCACAAAAGGCCCCTAATTGCAGGCCTATTTTGGAAAGAGGCGGGCGCTACATTCAGAAATGAGCGCTTAGTTTTACTGCTATTTAATTTTGGAGGTATCTTCCTTGAAAGGCCAATAATTTTTTCGTGGCTAACCCCCATGAAATTGAAACGAAAAGTGATCTTCCGGTCATAATCTTGAATTTCCAGTGAAAAAAGGGATGCCGACCTATTCACGACAGTCAACAGGCGGCGCTATTTCGGTCCGATTTTGCCCTGTTTTCTATGGGAGCGTATTTTGGTGTAGTGCAAGCTGTAAAGACAAGATGGTGGCGCCCATGGCAACAGACCAAAAAGGGGGGCGCCCTGTTCTTTTTTTTTTATTGTTTTTTTATTCATGGGTGGAGAAAAAGAGCAGTTTTGTCTTTAGAAGTTGGCAAAACAGTTACGATTATACCCAAAGATCAGAGGAGTGTACACATTGTTTCTCGGAGGGGCTTATTGACTATTCTGTCCTATAATGACTGGAAGAGGGCCTGAAATTCCCCCATTTTTTCTTCCATAAAAGTTCCCCCTGAACGCCGGGAAAACAGAAATTTAAAAAGTTCGATCAACAATTCCGTGTGCTCGTCCTCTTTCTGGTACTGAGTTTTTCTTCTCTGTGTCCCGCAATTTTACTGAAGATGTTTGATTTCTCTGTTTTGTTTACTGAATAAGATTGTCATTGCGCACAAAATACTGCCACATTGAGTGGCAACAGACAAACTGTGTTGTCCTTCTTCAGAAAAGCAAGAAAGCGTATTCAATGTTTGGAATCGGTTTCTAGATTTTGGATACTTTTCTTCGTTTCGATCCATCATTACTACTTGTGCAACCAAATCTGTGCAGGAGGCTCCCAAAGAGCGCCCTCTGAAATTTCGTGATATTGAGATTAGGGGCTTCCCCCAATATTTCCGGAATGCTCATGCGCGCGCGGATTCGTAACACATGACCAAAGATCGTACAGCGCCATAGAGTTGGATATAATAATGATATCCAACTCTCTGTACAGCGCCGAAGGCGCAAGATGGATAACTCTGCTAAACAGCTGTAATTACTTTAGGCGCCATTTGAGGAAGCGATACGCCTGCGCAGTGTACAGTACTGCTTGGGCGCAGGCTCACCAGGTGCACGTGCCTGCCGCGGCGCCTGCGCCTGTGCATGAATGTGCATTGCGCAGGCGTATCGCTTGCTCAAAAGCGCCTATGTGATAATAGCCTTTTACGTGTATTCACGGTGAAGTTCGCGATCTTGCGCCGCTTTGCGGCGCTATACGATATTTGCACATGACTGCATGACGTGTCGCCTTGCATTCTGAATATGGCATGTCTAGCTTCACACGGTGTGTAAATTGTCTCGGCTTGGTGTCAAAGTTTTCAAATCGTAAGTCATATTCAAGTCATAATCGTAAGTCATGTAACTTGAAAGTATGCCTGAGCTTTACGTTGAGGGTTATGCATTGCTGGTGCCTTGGAGGACTTTTTATTTTAAATTTCAGTTTAGTTACAAGTTTGTACAACCGTGTTTTATTCCTGCTTGATACAAGGAATATACAAAAGGTTCGCTGGCGCCACGGTCCAGTGATCAGGGGGTAAAGTAGATAGTGATACGGCCCTTCCTTGCCAGCGCCGGCTTGCCCGTTTTAACCCCGCGTTAAGGGGGGGGGGTGTGAATCTCGATTTGTTTTCCGATATCGCCAGAGTGAGCTTATTTCCGATTGGCTTTTACAGTAAGTGGAGAAATAAGAGATTCACTAGGCATGCTATGCAACTAGGCCTGATACCCTGTACATGGTCTCTGACTTCAGTCTGTTAGTGTAGCCTGGGAAACTTGTGATGTCCGTATCGGCATCTTTTCCTACATGTGTACCTCCAAGGTTTCGGGGTACCATTCTCTTCCCAGGGACTTGCAAAACAATCCCGTTTTCATCATGGCCTGCCAGTGGCCCAATTGGTATGTACTAGACTCATTTGATATGCTTGGATCGAATCCACTGGTCAAAGGATTTAGGTTTTTTCCAACTTTTCTTCCACTTTAATTAATCTTCTTCATTTTCTCAATCAGATCGCGTATATGAGTATGTTTCTTTTCCTTTTCAGTAGATATCCCTGGAGGATTTTTAAAGGCAAGTAAAGTTGCAGATCCATTCGTTGTAGACTGGTCTGATTCCCGTATCCAATGCACTTGACCATGTTGACTGGTGCAGAAACCTATCTAAGTGCTGTGTTGTGCCAGTTCTTACATGTATGTAAGTTGTAAAGCTTTACAAATTTACTGACTTTATTCGTTGGTCATCACAGACAGTGTGCAAGAAGTGGAAGTGAAGTGACTGTTCTTACAATGCACATACGGAACAGTACGTGTACACATCTACCTGCACATGTACTTTATTACTGTACCGGGTACATACATGCAATTTACATACATGTACATGTACATTTACATTTACAAATGTACATACATGTACATGTATATGTACATGTAGTACACCTGTACAGGTGGGCAATGAAAGTATACATGTGATGCTACCCAGTACATACATGTACATGTACATGTATGTAAGTGAAGTTCCCAAAATGTCACTTCTGTATTGCTTATTGTTCTCGATACACATGATACATGTACATGTAGACTTCCACTGTACGGTACTGGTCCACTGGAGGTGGGTAATTCCAGAAATTACGGGTCTATTTTTTATTGGTGTCCCTGTCACATCTGACATGTCTGACATATGATTTTGTACATGTAAGTTCAGAACACATGTTCTAATATCCAAGAGTGATTATAATTATGAACTAATGCAAGTTACCTGTACCGGTACCTGCCAAACAAAGGTCAGATGTAACAGGGATACAAAAATGTCACACAGTTGGACCCCTAATTTCTGGAATTACGCAGGTACGGTACTTGTTCATACAGGTGTAAAGCGACATGTACCGGTACATGTGTCCTGGTTTTGGCATGAGACATGTACAGGGTGTCTTCATAAAAAGTATACCGAGATAAAACTTACTGTAATAGCAAAACTACTTGATGTATGGAAAAGAAAAATATATCTCTAGAAAGGGCAGAATGCCCTCTTTTCAACTTTTCTGTCCTCAGAAAATCCAGCAAACCACAAACTGTACATTTACCATGTTTACAGGAAAAAGTAACGGAAAACTGCTTTAATTCACAATTTGATGTTTGAGCAAGAGAAATACTGCACAAGTACATGTAGGCAAAGACGAATTGAGATAGTTACCATGTACAGGAAAACTTAACATTTCCATGGTTAATACTCATATGTAGCTTTGCAGTTGGCAGTAACGGACCAAGTGGAAAGAGTGTCGTTTGGTGGCAGATTCAATGATCGATTTCACTGCCAGTAGATGAAGCCAAACGGAAGAGCAAATTTTGATCTTTCACCTAAAGGGAAATATTCTTACCCTTGCGCACTCTCAAACAATCCACTTTTGTGTGGCAGCAAAAGTGGCAGGCAGCCAGGGCCATCTACCGGTATTATTTGTGCTATTAGATTTAATCCGATTAAGTCCACGCTTTCGGTTTTGGTATAGAAACAGATTGAATAACTACGTCGGGCATGGCTGATTCCGATGACGATGACGTTCTGTTCTCCAAGTCCCAGACCAATCAGCAAACACGGGGGCTGCTGGGAAATGGGGTCAAGAATGTGGATGATGTTATGAACGGTCCGAAGGAGGACAGACGGTTGAAGAGGACTTTGGCACTCTGCGCTGCCTTCCTCAGTCTGGTGAGTTGAACCCTCAATTCTCCCCTGCCTGTCGTATCAAGTCAGCACCTTTTCTCCCCATGCGTTATACCCGTAAATACCTACACATTTCCAAATCACACCAAGATCAGTCAAAATATTCTGGAGTTCATGAAAAACTGACAAATATTTATGTCCCACCACCATCCTCAAATTCACTTTTCTTTAGACATGTACGTATCTAAAGCAACCTTGCATTGTCTGGCATCTTGCTGAACCAGTTTGGTATTCCAGCAGGGCATGCTCAGAACCATGCTATTCAGGAATGGCTATTGGTATACGCGGTTGTGAATAGTCTGTCCTATCAGCGCAGCCATACATTGACTTGTACCCGGTACGTACATATGTACGCGCTTTGTTCCTGAAACACCTCAACGTTTTGCTAAAAACTGAACTGGCTCATTGTGACAATTTGAACAAATTATACGTACATGTGTACATGTAACATGTACATGTACTAGTACATCCAAATGTTATGGAATTGGTGTCAAAGTACTGGCACACGTATATACATGTATGTACATGTACTGGTATACTGTGCATAACTCCACTAAAAATCTTTAACCATAACCGCCCACATGTAGGCCCCTTTGGGTAGGATACGCCCTCAATACCGGTACTTCCAAAAGCCTCCGATATTTCTTGAATATGGTCTGCGAAGGTTAGTCTTGCCCCAAGACTGGTTTTTACTGGTTTGGCTGGTGCACCGTGCAGGCAGTATGCTCTAGCGAGCACAGCCAAATACACAGTGCTGGTATGAGTGGAGAGGGCTACATCTACGGGTACTGATGAACTGCCAGAAAACCAGTCTTGTAGAATCTGGCAGTCTGCATGGCCCATGATTTTCAGCGGTGCGTACGTACCGATAGGCAATCATTCATCAGGCCTTGAAATAAGCGATGGCCATGACAGGCAGTGCTGTCATTGCGTTTCTCGCTGGCCGAGGTGCCTCACAAAAAATCTCCGTCCCCACGGCCAGTTTTGGCTTGCCCTACATTTACCTTGGCCGTTGTGCCCTTTTTCCACAAACATCCGTAAAGTTATTAAAAGCTGGAAAATCCTTGTTTTCAGATGCTTGCAAACCCATTGCAAGGTGTCTTAACATCTCTCAGAATCAATGCACACAGACGTTGCAATGCATGATAAGATGTCGATCTGTGCCTGCACTGAATCTACTGGTACCGTACTGTACTGGTATGTCTCCTTCCAAAACTTACCGGTAGTTTTGCTGATGTTCAGGGTCATACGTACACTGGAAAACCATTGAGCTCTTGTGATGGAAACGAGTCGTCTGACGGATTATTTTGGTAGTCAGTGATCTTAATGTACATGTAAAACTGGCCAGAGTGGCCAAATTAACATGTACATGTACAGTGTACATGTACAGTATGCAAAGACAAAATTTTGAGAAGGCCTGATGCATGTAATGATGGATTAAAATCCTTCATTCCCCCCAGTAAATGAATTTGTGGTTGAGTACTGTACATACATGTATACATACATATTCATGTACTGTACAGGTGTACATGTCCATGTCCAGTGCACCAAGTTTACAGTGTACATGTACCGCTACTGTACAAGTATATCACATATATGTACATGTGTTGAATTTGCTATGTGCAGTGTACATTGTATACCTGTAGATCCACATGATCTGCCTGTACATGCATGCGAGCAGCGTGAATGGACAAACCGGCATCATATGGAAGATTTAACAATGCAGCATGTACATACTCCAAGAGATTGAAGAGAACCTTTCCAGTGTTATTATCTTAAACACTTTAATTTTTTTTACAAAACTGTAAGAGGCGTAAGACTAGTCATCGGTTTAGTTTGGTAATCTCACCTTTGAACAATTGAAATCTAGTTTGCAATCTCTTTTCAAACCTTACCAGTTCATTATACATGTAAATGTACCGGTACATGCACGTACATGTAGTTGTAATCTTTGTACTTGAAAGGTACAGAGTCCAACTCTGTCTGTAGGGGTACCATACTTGAGAATCATAACTTAGATGTTTGCTTACTTGTTCCTTAATATTTTGCCTGCAGGGTTTGGCTATCGCTGTTCTGGGTCCAACCTTAGTGGCACTCAAGGACCAGCTGGCTGTCAGCCTCCCCAAAATCTCCTACGTCTTCGTAGGCCGTAGCATTGGTTACCTGGCTGGGTCCGTGGTCGGTGGGGTGACGTTTGAATGGTTCCACCCCTCCTTGCTGATGGCTGTGTCTCTGCTGGCAAGTGGGATTGGGCTAATTGTCGCACCGTTTTGTCACACCCTCTGGATTCTGGCAGCTGTCATCTCAGTGGTGGGTCTGGCTATGGGAGCTCTAGACACGGGTGAGTGTCATCAAGACAATTTGTCGTGAAAATGTAAAGGCATGTGTTGTCATGCTAGCTGAAGCAGGTTCAGTGGATGTGCGTGTACATGTACGTGTACATGTCTGTGTACATGTACACGTACACGTACATGTACATACCCTGTACCTGCAAAGTGAAGTGATACCCAGATACTGCCTCCAGTATTATAATAATAATAATAAAAATTAACCAACACTTGTTAAGCGCCATCGATCTAGTCAACTATTCCGAGGTGCTGTATTATCACCAGTGTGATGTGTTTGGTGCACCGTCTCTTCATTTCTTTTGCAAACCAATTTAAGTGAAGATCCACAGGTACACTCAAGTGTGTATTTGCCTGCAACTGGGGACCCCCTATTGTTCCTCTTTTGTTGGTACTTTAACTTTTTTAGAAGACCATCCATATGTTTTGTACACAGTTGTCAATCGGGGACCCTCTGTCAATTGGGGACCTTATTGTCCTCTATTGTTCAGGGTCCCCAACTGTATAATTAAAGTTTGTTCACTGATTTTTATATGATTGGTCTCTTTGTTTAATTTTGTCTTGTTTGGTGTTGATGTTAAATGTTTCATTTCTCAATGCAGAATATGCATATGTACTTATTAACCCCTTCGTGCCGGGGAGCGGCATAGCCGCCGTAAAAATTGAGATCCTCAGCCCGCTTTTCAGCTATTATTCTCGGCCCACGCTCGAGTGAACACGGTGAAAGAAGGTAGACCCTGGCTCTTGTATGTATGGTGATTGGCCTTTGTGCGTAGCCCAGAAATGAAAAGACCGATTTTGCATCATAATCATCAGCTTCACAATTGTCCCCACTTTGAAAAGAGGCAACGGGAATGTGGAGGGTGAGTAGAGCCGTATGCCACCGAACAATCAGCCTTTTCACCGTGTAATTCAAAGCGTGCAGAGCACGCAGGGCCACAAACCGAGAATTTGCGGTTTGGCAGGTGGCCTTTGTGGCCAAGCGAGGCTGGAATTCTTTGAGTCAGCTTTTGGAAAGAAATTCTCGTCGTCAAGGGGTTAATAGTCATGGTAAATACGTGTATATTTGTTAAATGATCCCATTCCTGTAACTGGCAGTCCGTCCGCTGTTGGATGTGGTGAATAAAACAAATAAATAAACTAAATTATGAAATAAATAATCATTATCCCTGCGCATTGGGATCACATCATCTGAACATTCCTGAAAGCATATCAGCTCCCTTGGGAGTACATGTGTACCGGTACCAGAATGTATGTGTAGGTAACCATCCGATTGTAATGATTTTTTCTGTATTACCTTAATGGAGATCCTGTCCCGTTTAACATGCTTACCAAAGGATATTATTCAAAGCACATGTACAGTGTACATGTACCGGTGTTCATATCAATGTACAGATACATACATACATACATGTAGGTTGTATATACTGTACTTAACGGTGCATGTACTTTACACATGCCACATGTACTGTAGCTCCCCCACCAACATCTAACTTTCAAACATTCTGAAGTAGCGTTTTCAGAACAAATTTACCGAGAATGCATTTTGCATATAATGCATGTACATGTATATTGTATGTGTACATTGTTCATTTTATCATTCAGGTGCTAATGTGGTTTGTCTGCGTCTTTGGGGTAAGCGTTCATCCCCTTTCCTCCAAGCACTCCACTTTTGCTTTGCTGTTGGGGCATTTCTAGCCCCACTGCTGGCCGCCCCCTTCATCCCTACTGACATCATCTTGGCTACTAATAGAACGGCAGCAGTCCCAAAGACATCGTTTGTCCACACACGGGGAGAAACAGGGTCGACAAACGTAGTAGAACAAACGTTGTTAGAGAATGCTTCAACCGTCACCATAGGAGAGACAACAATCAGCACCACTGCGACCAGCATGGCCACTGCAAAGTCCGCCACCATGACCACAGCCATCACTACAAAGGACACCACAGTTAACAATGTACATGAAACCACCACCGCAAAAGATACGACAGTTGCCCCCATGGAGGGCGCCACAGCTAACGGCATAGAAAACGCCACAACTACACAGACAACAGAAAGGGAGGAATCAAACATGTCAAACCAGACAGTTCAAACTGCTGTCTCAACAGGTAGGCTACAGGTGTTAACGTTTCCCTCCTCAAAAAAAAAAAAAAAAACCCGGGCAATATGATACCGCCAGTTGCCTCTTTGTCTGGAGGAGTGCTTTGAGTCTTTTGCAAAGGCAGCAAAACACCTTATTTGCCAAGGTTCACAAATACCACAGGGAAAGAAATGCAGGAGTGTGCCAATCAATGCTGCAAATGAAGTGGCAACCGTGAAAGCCCTTATCAGAGGAATCTTTGAATAAGTGCAAAAGGTTCCGGTACAAGCCCTCTGGAACTACATGTACATGTACGTGCCATTATATGAAAAAATTGAGCAGTGGCGGCCGCCATAATATGATGAAGGAAGCTCGGCAGCAAAAGTCTGGGGAGGTCAGGCAGGTCTGGTGGCTGCAGGTTTAAATCTGGCTCCAGGTTCTCTGTCCACCTTTATAATTAAATGCAGTATTGTTTATTAGTCATTCTAGTGATGATATATGTACATGTATATCATGGAGTTCTACAAGTAGTCAGCCACATGGTGCCGAGCAGTCCACAGGGGTGGATCCATGATTTTCTGGGTGGGGGGTGGAACTAAAGATTTTAGAGTCATGCCTGTAATGTTAGGGAGGTTGGTTAACTACCTGTCTCATTAATGGGGCTAGGTCCCGCCCTCTATTTTTCTGCCCCGTCCCTCTTTTTCATCTCTATTTATTTATGTATTTATTTTGTTGGTGAGAAGGGGGGCATGTCCCCCCCATGGATCAACCCCTTGTCCAGAGTAACTCGTTTAAAATTACACTTGATTGACACCACAGGAAATTCCACAGTTGCCACAACCAAGGGCGCTAGAAACATCACAACAACACCGACGACAGGGACAGAGGAATCAAATCAGACAGCGGTTACTACTTCTGTTTCAACAGGTAGGTTACAGGTGTTAACATTCCCCCCCTAAAAAAAAAAAACAACCAAAAACACAGGCAACATGATATCCCAAGTTGCCTCTTTATTTCTGCATCCGGAAGAGTGCTCTGGGTCTTTTGCACAAGCAGTGAAAGACCTATTTTGCTAAGCTTCACAAATACCACAGGGAAGGAAATGCAGGAGTGTGCCAATCAATGCTGGAAATGAAGTGGCAACGAAAGCCCTTATCAGAGGAATCTTTGAATAAGTGGAAGAAGCATTAGTTGAACAAAGCAATAAGACCAGATACCCCTATCAGCTGACTGTACATCGGCAAAGGGCACCCTTTTTATGTTCTATGGTTCTCATATTTTTTAGACCTGAGGGAGGGTCAGTCACTCAAAAAATTAAAAAAAGGAAATTCCTATGTTTAATTAATTAAAAAAAACAAGGCTGCTTCCATATTCAGTAGATGACTGAATAAACCAGGCAAAGTGCTCTGTGCGTACTGGACGTTAGCTTTTGTATCAAGTACCATGAGTGGAAGAGTAAACTGTGGAGCTATAGGTGCTGGAACAAGTCCTCTTGAACAAAGTCTTAACCTACAGTACATGCTCCGGTATTGTGTACTAACAAGTCAGTAGGATATTGTGTGGGGGTTTGTGTACTTTTTTCCGTTGACATTTTTCACTCAAAAATTGATATCATAAGGTTAACAGTGGAATCTTTTGATGTCCCATTAAGTAGGATATATTAATCATTTTACCCATATCATTGGCCAGAAATATACCACACTTGACTGTGACAAGTGTACATGTATTTAGAATGCATGCCGTTGCGGTACCATGCCGATTCAACATCACAACACACTTCGTTTGAGTCATTGTCAAGACAACGTACGTGTATGCAGTGTTCCCGTGTAGTGTGCACATTTCTATGGTGCTCTGTACTTGATTGTATGCTGTGCATTAATTTGGAGCAGTACGGCACTGTTCGTTCTGGTACTGATGCCGTGCCGTGGATTTCGACTGTGGCTGTGTTGATGTTTAGGCGAAGGGAACTGCACATGTACATTTTCAGTGCTGTTTTTATAGGCAAGATCCTCTTAGAAGGGTCGGTAGAAAAAAAAGCTTTGTTTAATCATTTTGGCAATCCACAGGGGCGGATCCAGAATTTCCAAGGGAGGGGGCATGAACTAAAAATTTTACTAAAGGTCATGGCCTTAAAATTAGGGAGGTTTGGTAACTTGAAGCAAAAGTGTTGTTTTATACGTCTTTATTACATGTATGGGGCTGGGTCCCTTCCTCTGGTTTTTCTCACTTCCTCTTTTTCCTCTCTTTTTATTTACAATGTATATTTTCTTTTGTTGGTGAAAAAGGAGAGCATGTGCCCCATGTGCCCCCGGATTCAGCACCCGTGGTCCAGGGTAACTCATCTAAAAATGCACTTGTATGAGTGAAACATTTTTTTCTATTTCTTGCAGCTAATCCCACTTCTGAAAGTCAAGTTGAGGTTTCCTCAGCGGTACCCCCAGGCCAGTTTCGAAATGTGTACATCATAATAGGAGTCTTCAGCATGCTGGTATCGACGAGTTTCTTCTACTTCTTCTGCACATCCCCAGTCAGACCACCACCATCATCAACTCCGGGGCAGTATGGAGACAGAGAGTCCAAGAACATGGATTTCAAGTACACTGTCCTGGGCCTGATGTTCCTATTTTACTTCCTGTATGTTGGGGCCGAGGTCACCTTCGGTGGCTACATCTTTACCTTTGCCACCCAAGCCCAGGACGGGAAACTGATGAATGAGACTTCCGCGTCCTTGCTGAACTCTGCCTTCTGGGGGTCCTTTGCTACCGGCCGGGGCCTGTCCATCTGCCTGGCCAGTGTTCTTGAGCCTCATATGATGCTGATCTTAGACATGGTCGGCTGCATCGCTTCCTCAATTGCCTTGTCCTGGTGTGGGGATACCAACAGCATAGTGCTCTGGGTGGGGACAGTGGTGCTGGGACTGTCCATGGCATCCTTGTTCCCAGCTGGTATCTCTTGGCTGGAGTCCTACCACAGAGTGACAGGGAGCATGGCCACCATCCTGGTTGTTGGCTCAGCTTTTGGTGAGATGGTCTTCCCTCTGCTAATGGGGTGGATGTTACGCAAGAAGGACATCAGGGAGGGATCAGGCTTCCTCCAGACAGGTCCCATTGGCCTAATGTACTTCATGCTAGCGACCTCGGGCTTAACGGCCATCATCTTCATTGTGATGCAGTACCTTGCCAAACAGCACGGGGTGGAGCAGACAAAGCCTGGGACCTCAAACCCGGCCCAGGATCTCAAGCTGGGTTTGCATGAGGCCATCAACATGGAGGAATTGATTCCCAGAGGGAATGCCAAACAAAGCTCCAAGCCAATCATTCCCAAACCTCTACGCATCAAGAAACATACTGAATGAATATTCCAAATTCATCTTGTAGTAAGAGGATTTTGGAGTGGTGTCCTTTAAAAGCAAAGCTCTTGTTATCCATGTTCACACATCCTGTTAGATTTGGTTAAATTCCTTGTCCACGTCTCCTGGTCAGTAAATAAATTGACTACAACTACATGTAGGAGCACTTGTTCAATAGATAGTAATCTAATGCATGTGCCTCAGTTCTGTGTCTCAATGACCAGGGGTTAAGCTTTTCCTCTTTACTTGTTGAACATTTGGCAGTGAACTTGGCCAAAGTGTTCGAATTCAACATTGGTCACACTGTATGTTTGCCTTAGCTGTTGGTATACATGTCATTTCTTCAATTCCTGGCTCTGTATTTGTTTTGACGGTTTGTTCCTGGGCGGTTGGAGACAAAATACATGTATGTGGCTCAAGCATTGCATACTTTGGTTTCAAGGCAACTGGAATCCAAAGTTGGGTGATGCTTCGGGGTCGAGCTTTATTTGATAAATTTCCACGCTTTCTTATAACTTAAGTGAGTAATGCAGGTGCATTTTGGCCTTCTCATCAAAGGCCAATGTCTACAAATATACCCCAATACACCGATCCACCGAGAATTCATTTTACCAAGATGATGGTACCAAACTCACACATACATGCATAATACACATACAGTTGCAGGTGCATGTGACTTGTGGTGTGAGGTGTCTATGCACTTTGAAAAACCACAAAACCCTGTTGGTCAAAGAGGCACGGGAAAACCTTCCAACTATCTGCGCATAACTTTAATAATTGGACCCGAATGGTTTCTGAGTCTAAATGCAGTACATGTCATCTGTTTCGTTGAGCCAGGGTGATAAATCGAAGTACTTTACTGATTGAGAATTCGTCCAAAACCCCACGTGTACTGCGGATCACGAGAACATGACTGATGTATTGGCGTGACTTTGTGTACAAGGTTGTACAGCCACGCTGGTGATGTGCCGTGGGGAAGCATAGTGATGCACTATTTCTGCTGCAACCGCCATTTTGTTCAGAACGTTGCCTGTTCCTATTTTTGACTGAGCCAATTTCGCTGTAATTTCGCCTTAACGGTGTCGGCGGATGGATGCCAGCAGTTTGGTTTTTTTTTAAAGGTTTTCTTTCGTTCCAAAACATAGATCAGAAATTCGATTTTTGTGTACGATTTACGTAGCATCAGCAGGGAGAAAAATATGGAACATGCTTTGCGTGTGCGCATACGGTGTTTTCCGAATTCTGCATCGCCACAGGCATTGGAGACCCTGTATTTTCAGTTGTTACCCATTAGAGAATGAGACACATGTAGCTTTCTGAAATATCTCCTCAGAAATTTCAAGGCAAAATATGGTGCTCCCTACCATTTATTCATTTTTGTTCAATTTGTTCAACTGAACACTTAGTTGGTGAAGACAAGTCTCACTGTAATGAAACATATTGTGGCCCAGTAATTCGATGTCTTGCATTTGTACAATTTATGGACGTAGTGTAACAAAGCAACACGGGCGATTCACAATACAGAAAAAAGCACCTCCAAGAGTTTGCAACGCTTTGGCCAATCACGATGCACAAAATTTGTCGACCAAACAGAAGCGTGTTTAGTAGGGGTCGACAGATTTTGCGCGTTGTGATTTGCCATCGCGTTGCAAATTCCTGGAGGCGCACTATCGCCCGTACACAGCCGGGCAATAATTGTTCACTGGAAAATGTTACTTTGGGTTTTAGCATTACTGAAAGAAAATGAAAGGCTACGTGTACATGTATATTTGTTATTCCACTGTTTGACTGTGAATTTTTATTGATCGAACATTGATCACGTGATTTGCCGAAAGCGCGTTTACTCAGGGGTATGCGAGTGATAATTACTCCGAGGTACATGTACGTTAGTGATGTACATGTACCCACTTTGATCTTTCCAGCTGTTGAAAGTAAGAACTCTCATTTATACCGTGTTGTATTATATTAGTGTGACCTCGATCGGGCATAATAGCCACATGTATGCTGGTACTGCGGTGCATCATTCCTAGTAGATGTACGTGTACCATATAGGGACACTAGTGAAGCGCTGCTACCACCGCCATGCCGCTTTTGTTCATATCGTTCCTTGATGTTTTGTTTGTCAGTTTTCCCCCAATTTTGCCGTAATTTCACCTCTGTAAGTTTAGAAGATGACAACAGGTCACCTTCAAAGAGGATGTTCCCTACCGATTCAAAAGATGTGATCAGAAAATGTGACTTTTGAATACATAGGACCGCATCAGCACAAAGAAAAACACTGAACTTTTCACACAAATTGTTCGTAAATTCTGCTCTGCATACCCCACAGTTCCAGCCGTTATCAGTGACAGAATTGGAAGGTTAACTGGCAAAATTCTTCGGAAATATCAACAAGAAGATGGTACTTCCTACCAGTTATTTGATTTATTCTACGAAGCTTTTCATTGTTGCAGACAATTTCAATGAAATGCATTGTTCTGCGATAAAACGTACATGTATTTCACTTAATACTGTTCCCTTGCTTGGTTTAAGCTATTACCTGTTACTGTGATATACTGAAACAATTGTTACTTGCTATGAAGGGGTCCGCGGGCTTTGTATACCATTGGATTCAAATGTCACCCACGAATTGCGAACGATGTAATGTACGTGTACGCTGCTCCCACGAAAACACAAATCAGTGAAATGTCATGAGGGCTTACCAAGTAACCCGAAGGAAAAAAAACCAAAAAACAGATGTAGGCCTATATAAGAGGACAAAATGGTGAAAGAGTCCCACCTTTTTGATTAAGAGATTTCTCCATGTGTTATAGAGTAAACGCAGTTTTTCTTTATTCCTGTGTTGTTAATGTTGGAGGACAAAAAGTTGAGAGGTTTTATGATTAATTATGGAAGATACACTTCAAAGACAGGTTCATTGTTCGCGGTTATGAGTACATGAACATGACGATTGCTGAATTAATCATGTAAGTATATGATCTGCTTGCAAACTGCGACTACCTTTGCTTTCAGTTTGAAGCGCCTTTGTAGGTACAGTCTTCGGAAGGTGCTGCCATTGTATAATGTGAGCATGCGCAGTATTTAGGTGCTGATATCGTGAGACATACATGTTGTCTGTTCACTGTCCTTCCGTTGGTATTGAAACTGTTTTATATACTTCGAGATTGTTATTTTTTGTCGTTTGAATGGCCTTATACAGTTACACAGTCTTTGTTGCATTAACTATGGTTAAGAACAAGGGAAATTTAACTGAATCTTAGTGTCTGTTCTTGGATTTTAGGGGATTTTATTTTTGAAGGAATCGATTTCATAAGAATCAGTGTCAAGAAGTTGAAATCAAAGCAGCTGCTGATTGCAGGAGATATTTCTCCATTGCTTCTTAATCCTTTAAGCGTTGTCAATTGGTTTCAAATTTATACATGTACAATGTATATTGTGATTCAATTTGTAAATAATTGTTAATATTTCACAGAGCGTTGTATTAACTTCTTAGATTTCTTAAAGTGGGAAGTTTCACTACAAATTAAATCGAAATCAAGAAATACATGTACAGTGTACAAGCGAAGAGGTTACATACACCTGCACTGAAAAGATTCCATGACAGTCTTTCAAACCTGAATATTGTTCCCCTAATCAAATGCGTTCTGTGACCGGTAGAAACGAATAGGCACTCCATTATACCAGTTTCAACCCAACTTCGGTTTACAGAATATAT
This sequence comes from Acanthaster planci, assembly GCF_054643075.1. Lineage (NCBI taxonomy): Eukaryota > Metazoa > Echinodermata > Asteroidea > Valvatida > Acanthasteridae > Acanthaster > Acanthaster planci. The sequence goes on from NC_141797.1 coordinate 6,043,014, forward strand.
GCTTTTTTTAAACCTTACGTCAAAAGGTGTTGAAATGTGCTGGGTCAGAAGTGTGCATCCGCCGTCAGTATTTAGTAACATAATGTTTAGCCCCATAACAGCAAATACGCAATATTTGTAGCCATATACATACTTGTGGCAGAAATCTAGCGAGATTTCTGGCCATATCTGGGTGCATCCGGGTTCATCTGGGACCTTTTTCTTCAGCTCTTTCCCGGATGTTCTCAATAGGGTTCAGATCAGGGATCCGGGAAGTTCACTCAAAGAATTAAATTTGCTCTTTTTGCTCCTAAAGTCGTGGTGTCTTGCTGGAAGAGCTAGTTTGCGCCAAGATACATGTACACCTTCTGGCAGGTGACCAGATTTTCCCTGGTGATTTGAAAATAACCGCCATTCTTCATGATTATCCAACTTTTTGAGTGTCCCAGATCATTCGTAGCATTGCAGCCCCCGGGGGGGGGGCATGATACTGCCACCGTCATGCCTGGCAGTTGTTATGCTGTTGGGATCGAACGCTTCTGTACTTTCCACCAAACTTCAGAATTTCATCACCGGTGTTCAATTGTCCTTATCAGCTCATAGAACCTATCTGTAGAAGTCATTCCTTTATTGATCTTGGCCGAAACTTGAATCAAACTTGGATGTGGGCCTAAATTTGAAGAAGACGGTTGTTTATTACATGGTAGGTCCCGATGAGCCCGCATTACTCCCGAAAAAGAAAACACATTTTTTTTAGTGTACTTTTCGATCACAAGTAGGAAATAGTTTGGGCTTTTAGACCTTCATGCTGTGTAGACTGTTTTGAAGGATTTAGACTTGCCACACAGTGTTTGTACAGATTGCCTTGCAATGGAGAGGTTTTTTTGAAAACTCTTCCAATGATTCGGATTGAAGAGAAAAAGAGAGAACGTTTTGAACACATTTCTACGAAAGGGTAGATAAAATTATGCTGAATCTGACTTATCAAGATGTGAAGACGAGAGCCCGCCCATAGCTATCTGTTTTAGCCAGTGAAACAATGACCCGGGGAATATCTTTTGGCCCAAAACGTCGTCATGTTCTCAACGCAGGTGCACATAAACATTAGGCTGCAACTGTAGAAGCCAGTGCTGTTAAATGTAACTGTCCGTTACATGGCTCTGTGACAGACGGGGCGACCTCTCAAAATGCATGAATGTCTGAAGATAAACGCCGCATGCATGGTGGCACTGCCGTTATGGCGTCGCCTCTGATTTATACTTGATCAGAGATTTGGCAGTTAGGCCTCACTTGGCCTTTGATAACGATTGGGCCCATGCCATTGTTTTGGTCTTCCCTATGGTTAGGCCTATGTATTGTTAAGCCAACTGAATGTGTCAGTCATCTTTCCTGCGTCAGCATTGACTTGGCAAGTGTTTACGATTTGCTCCAAGTATTAGTGACCTGGCTTGTCATTTGTCAGTGATAATAAAATCAATGACTCAATTCTTGTCAACAGGTAATCACCTTTTAGATAATGCTAATGATAGTGCTCTTTTCTGATCTCGTTAAAGAAAGGATTGATTGATATGCACAAGGAATGTCCGTTAGTTGCTCTTAATGATATTTGATAATTTGGGTGCAGTATTTTTCAGGATGATGCCATCTCTTGAACTTAGCTTGTTTGAATAAAGTTTACAATCAAGCGGGATTTTGTTCTTGAGTGTATCAGTTCATATTTTGATGAACAAGAGAACTTGAATCGAGCCACACCAAATGACGTTATTACATGCATAATATCCAGCCTGAATGTAGGCTTATTCTGTTGACAGTACGGGCGATTCACAATAGTGCGCCTCCAAGAGTTTGCAACGCGTTGGCCAATGACAATGCTCAAAATTTGTCGACCCAATGCGCTTTATTCTTTTGTTTTACCGGGCTAAACGTTAGTTGATTTACTGTTTTCCCCGTGTAGTTTAAAGTCTTTAAGGTCATCCATCTCGATTGCTTCTGTAGTAAACTGCATCTGTTGTGAACTGCATTTGTTGAACGAAATGCATTTGTCAATGAACCGCAGGTTGTTGCTGATCTGAGGACGCTGTATCCGGTCACAGTGGTTAAGTTTGAATCTTGTTTTCGATATGACACACGGATTGTAATGATCGGATCATTAAATTATTAAGATCATAATTTTGTTTGTTAATTAATACGGGCGATTCACAATATATATAGTGCGCCTCCAAGAGTTGCAACGCGTTGGCCAATCACAACAAGCGAAATTTGTCGACCCTTTCCAAACGCGTGTTGGGTTGACAAATTTTGTGCACTGTGATTGGCCAACGCGTTGCAAACTTTTGGAGGTGCACTATTGTGAAACGCCCATATTGAAATGACTTTGTTGCAACAATGTTCCCAGAAATGGTTTATCCTGACGGCTCTGCATGATTGAACACATTGTCACTCAAAAGTACGTCCATTTTGTTCTTTGCAGAACTGATTGATAAATTTGATGAATTTTAAAATGAAAATCTTCATACCATTAGACACAACGTACACCCTTCTCTGTTCCTTCCCTAGGTCCACCAGTTCCCAAATAAGCCTCTATACTGACGAAGTTCAATGACAAAGTATCGATCAAACTGGTCATATCCCATGTTCTGGTAACTTAGACATGTACTCGAAGGGCCAGGGGCGTAGCAACCTGGTGTCTGGTGGGGGGCTGGTGCGGCACCCCCATAATTCCAGTCGGCTGATAGAGTTTCGGTCAGCAAATGAATCTAAAGTTAGTACATAAACAATATACGTTGCCCATTGGCATTTCCCGTGAAGAATAAAATGTAGCGTACCACGGATCACTTTGTGAATTTTACACGACACGAGGTTGCCGAACAAGTGACAAGTCGGCGAATTGGCTCTGTCACACCCCCCAAGAAAATCCCTCGCTACGCCACTGAGCCATTCCGCCTCGTCGTTGGAAGAAATGCACTCTGGGATTCTCCAAAAGCCCTCACAAAACAAGTTATCCGCTAGATATAAACTAAAGACTTTTTGTTTGTACTAGTTACTTTTATATGGTTACTTTTTGGACGTTGTACTAAGTTGCGAACTGATCGCGCACACGGCCACTCCAAAAGCCACTCCTTGCAAACGTCATAATGGCCCGAAATGTTGGCATTTGTACAGTTGTAAGTATACCATACCTCACAAACTGGACATGAATGGGTGGCACAATAGATTACCGCAGTGCAAAGGAGTTTGGGGTGTCTACTTCATGCATACACAGCGTACAGCAGTACATGCAATGCACAATTCCACATTAACATACAACAGCAACATTAAAAGACAGAAATATAGCCATCCCTCACCTGTGAGATTGAAGATTACAGGCCCGTGTCCAGGCGTTTGTGATTTCAAGTTGCCGGACTCCTCTTTGAAAAATGCTGCAACTGCACCATTAAATTAAATTGCGAAATTTGGACCCTTATGCAAAAACAAGCCCATAGATAATAAAGAGCATGACGTGGTTAACGCACACTGTGCAATGCTTGCGAGTCCATATAAGGGAAAAAAAACGACGGGGATTCTTGGGAATCCAAATTTCATACGTACGGTGGCACAAATTCGCCAATCGTACATTCAAGTCAATTGTTGCTCTTTTGACATATTGCATTCCTAGTTTGCTATAGTTCGCCGCATGTAATGGCCTTACTCGGCAAACTGTCATCACCGCATTACCACATCCGATACATTAATTGCCATTGCTCACTCAAAAAAAAAAAAAAAGGTTTTGTGTGAAATTGTGTCCGGCATGAAACCGTGTACTGCATGGGTCCGCCATGAACATCTGACCATTTCATTGCAAATACAGTGTAGTATTTTACCCCCCTTTGTGTAGGCCTACATTACATTGCATCGTTGCTATCCAGCAGTCCTGCCAACGTGGCATGAAAAGGTTCTTTTTTATTCTTATTTGTGCTTAAAAACTTGTGTTACTGTGTGGTATTTGGGCTGTAAATTGATATCAGGGTTATTTGGTTGGAGAGATCTAAACGTGTGTTGTTTTTATTTATTAATGAACACCATTAATACCGATGTAACACTTCCGCAGCAAAAGTGCACTAGCTGTGTATATGTGTTTTCTCTGCCTATTAATGAGTGCTTTGTGATTAATAGGCTGCTTCAGATATTAGTAAGGAACTGTAACGTAAACCAAAGAAGAGAACCGACAGTGATTTGGCTGAAGATCAAAGCACTTAGCTAGACGAGGGCAGCAACAGGAAATGGAGTTGGCAGTTGGACTTTGCAATGACCGGAGCATTATTATATTCCCTATGCATATTTTTCGATCGATAACGTACGATATTGAGAGGGTCAGTCCATATTGTTGAAACTACACGTGACAGCTAGCCTTTTGGGGACCTATTAATGTCACGGTTACGTGGGGGGTGTTGCCACCTTGACGTAGTTGGTCCGCTCAACTTTTAAATTGAGGACAGGAAACTGCTAGGTGATCACAGATTAATCAAAGAATAACATATGTATTCAGTACAACACGATGTTCTGTGATTGAATATCAGATTAGATTTAATTATTCAATCCAACAATTATGAGACAGCATAGGCCACACTATAATATAAACATGGAGGAATATCTAAAATATGAGGATGACAATAACCAGAAGTGTATTTGTTTATGAAGATGAGACTCCTAGTTGAGAATATACAGTTAGGTTTCTAGGTGATTGTAAATTAAAATCTACTAAATTCCCAATGGCACTACACGCTAACTTTCAATAACTTCCCAAGGGCATTACACGCTAACTTTCAATAACTTCCCAAGGGCATTACACGCTAACTTTCAATAACTTCCCAAGGGCATTGTGCGGACCCGCCTCTCTCCTCTGAGTAAATCTATTGCACAAAATACACACAACAGTCGTCAGGTCGCTGACGTGCAACAGTCGTCGGTCACACGACACATGCACAAAACTTTCTCTACAATGTGCGAAACTGAAAAGGAAGCCAAATGTCCTATTTTGGATCTCATCAACCAACGACGAAAAGCTAGCTTAGTCACAAGGTTGAAGAAAACAAGGCTGCAATGTCAACACGACCCAAACGCAAAATTAAAGTGAACAAAATTTGAAAGCTTGATGAAGAACGACAACTCACGTTACGTGCCAACACAACTCGATCGGAGAGAGGGAGAATCGCACGTACGCCACGGCAAAGTACGTTGCGCAAGAATAATGTGTCAAAGTTTTGTAGAGATATAACCATTGAGCTAATCCAGCCTCATACATGTATAAATCAAGCAATATGACTAGTTAGAGACAACTGACCATTTCATATCCCATCGAGCTCTTTAAATACTGGTTACAAGCATGACGGGGTGGGAACTATTATGACTACTCGGATGGCTACCAAACTCATAACACATTCCAAGATTAGACTTAAATCAAGCCGGTCCGTGACATTAATAATATTGCAGAGTAACGGACTGTTTAAGCCATTAAATGACTTTGTGAATGAACTCGTAAACACTTTGAAAATGAAAACTCAGCTCGAAGGAGCAGCAAGCACAATCTGCCCCACCTCACTTTCCAAAAAAGTAAGCTATAACCCCACCCCCCGAGTGAAAACGATCCTCTAAGATTGAAAACCACTACGAAGGAGTGCAATTTCCACTCCTTCAAGGAGCCTTACAAGTGACAGCTCTGTTTAGCTCCTTTGAGTGATTTTCACCCTTTGGAGTGGGTTTTGCTCTTTTTAGAATGGTATTCGCTTCTTGGTTTTTTTAAGGAGTTCACTCTTTCGGAGTTTATCGTTTTAACTCTTCCATAGAACAGATTTACCATACAAAGTGTACTTATTTTCATAGTGGTAGATCAAGATAGTAAGCCAATTCAAGCATGACTGATTCCGAAGACGATGAAGTTGTATTCTCCAAGTCCCATATGCCATCCAGCAAACTTTGGGTCTGCTGGGAAGTGGGGTCAAGAATGTGGGCGATGTTAAGAACGGCCCGAAGGAGGACAGACGGTTGAAGAAGACACTGGCACTTTGCGTTGCCTTCCTAGGACTGGTGAGTCGGATAAGCTTTGTAACTTTGAGACATCCACAATGTGTTTGCCAACAAAATGTCATGGAGATGGCAATGAGCTGGGTTGTGATCGTCTGTCCCTGATTACACTATTTTTCATCAATGTATGAGTAGTGAAAAGCCGCCTTCGTAGCCTATATCTTGTATTAGAGATTGTAAGAATGAGATTCCTGTACAGTGTATTTGTGTCAAAGCATACATGTGCACAACTTAATGCACTCTTCTTCGTAGCGAAAATGGAAAAAATATAACATTGACATTTTATGTATGAACAGAATAGATGGACCCGTCCCTCTCTTGATTTGCTTCGAAAGTAACATGGATTGACTATCAAACTGAAATTTATATCCTAATAAGACCCCAAATCCCGAATTTGCTTATAGAGAATATCAAAACATAGATACCACATTAGAGTTTCACATACACTGCGGAGTCTGAAGATTACCAGCTACGCATTAATTACCACCACAACCCACGATCTCTGTGGCTGAATGGGCACGACCAAACGTCTATGATGAAGCTTCCATCAAACTCGATCTGATTTATTATTCAAGCAGCTCAGTAAAAAAAGATCGAGTTGCCTTTTGGCCTACCAATGTGTTTACATGTTGTTTAACATACCCACGTGTCTCTGTTTCGGATACTGTCTGTTGCCAAGGACGATCATATGACAGGGCGATATTTCCGCATATCACATCTCATTTTGCTGATAGCACGTGCACGCGAACAAGACAGAGGATCTTCGGGAAGTTTGAGAGTGGCCGTTGTCGCTTGGTTAGTCAGTGTTTGCGTGGTAATCATGATAGTACGATTTGTGCATAGTTATCGGGGAATTCGATCAATAATCATGATTGTATAACAGATTCGTCGCCGTCCCCCAGGGAATGCAGGGACCGCTAGCTATACTACGGACTCGTGGACTTGTGCTCAGTGGTACCCGCACTACTTGCACATTAAAGTTGACGAAATTAAACAAAGTGAGGGAAAAGTGCATTCGCAGACGATATTGCCTACGGTTGTTATCTTTATTATACAGTAGAACAGTAGGCCTGTCGTCTTCTGAACCTTTAAAATACAGAGCTCGTTTCTTTGGATAAATTCCTCAATGACAGAGGTAGACGCCTCGGTGCGCTATGCTTCCCTCAGGTATTCAAAACGTCATATCGCACATCACAGCAGTCAACGATTATTAAAATAATTAACAAAGAAAATAATGTATTCTCCTCCATAATGTAAATACTCCAAACAAACTGCATGTAGATGAGATTTGAAGTTTCTCATGGTGAAGATGGCGAGCAAAGGTGCTTGCTTTTGCAGTAGCACCATGTATATTTCTTTTGTATGTGTGGTTTTGACGACGGACAGAGCACAGTGTTCGAAACGTTGAGTACCCTGCGGTACCCACAAACGAGATATGTTTTACACTGTGGTATCGCACACCCTAAACTGCATGTAGTTAATTTGTATTTAAGGGTAATCATTTCTACGAACACGAGGTCTTAGAAATTCCGTCGCAGTATTGGGTGTATGCATTGAATACTCGCATTCTAACTTGTACCTGACCTGTGCAGAGGCTTTCTGTTGCTGTTCTGGGTCCCACTCTCCTGGCGCTTAAGGAACAGCTGACTGTAAGCTTCCCCGAGATCTCCTACATATTCGTAGGCCGAAGCATTGGTTACCTGGCTGGGTCCGTGGTGGGTGGGGTGATGTTTGAATAGTTCCACCCCTCCTTGCTGATGGCTGTCTCTCTGCTGACAGCTGGAATCGGGCTGATTCTTGTACCGCTCTGTACCACCCTCTGGAGTCTGACAGTGGTTCTCTCAATAGTGCATGGGTCTGGCTATAGGGGCCCTGGACACAGGTGAGTATCTACGAAGACCTGCTTACGAATAATGCGCTATGCGTATTGCTATTTTGTATGTACACCAACGTGAGATTTTGCTTTCGTGTACCGTACACTCATTAATCTGATATTCTCTTACTTACCCCTTCATTCATGGGCGGGTATTTCTTGTCACGTGGACATGCAGCGTATGATGTCTGAAAAGTTATCCTTGTGCGTGGCATGACACAGCACAGGGTCCAGTGTCCCACTTCAGTTGGGTTCGGGTGCGCAGAACTTCAGTGACTTCAAATTTGGAGGGGGGGTTGAATATAATGGCAATCTCCCAAGTCAAAAAGTGAGGATCTCCGTCTATCCCTGGGATCTCCGCCCATGCCTTCCCTGGTAGGATTTGCTTTCACTTGTATGTAAGATGATTTTTCAGACGTCGAAAGTTTTGAAACTGCAATGTCTGCACAAAAATCCTCAGCAAGGTGCACACACACCAACACCGCAAAGATGTGGGTGATCTATCACATTAACATCTTTCCCAAGGTGTACGTGAACAAATGCGACAGCCCAGTAGGCCCTACTTGTGAAATATTGCTATGTAGAATAATATTGTCTTTATATTATGTTCCAATAAGCCAAACTGGACAAATAAAAGCCATTTGGGCAAAGTCATGGGAGTTCGGGTCTGGGCTCACAACGGCCACACTGGTAGTGATAGGGCCGATCTCATGTGGATCGATTATCCCGAAGAGAGTCCGGTTTGTGAGTATGATGTCATTTCAATTTAGACCACGCCCACTTCACATAGAGCTATCCGGTTCGTAAGTGACTTCGTCACAAAGGCACTCTTCTGTACGGCTGTGGACAGGAGTATTGGCTTAAGTAGACGCTAGGGTGTTCTGAGTGTTCATAGATTTTGCTCTTTAAAAGCTACCAAATTTACTTTACAGGATTTCTTGCCTTTTTATTCAGGTGCCATTGTGGTTTGTCTGCGTCTTTGGGGTAAGCGTTCGTCCCCCTTCCTCCAAGCACTCCACTTCTGCTTCGCAGTTGGGGCATTTCTAACCCCACTGCTGGCAGCCCCGTTCATCTCCACTGACATCATGTTGGCTCCTAATAGAACGGCGTTGGTTCCAAAGACATCATTTCCCCCCACACAACCGATGACAGTAACACAAACAACATTGATGTCGGGGGATGCTGCAACCGCCACTCAAGAAGATACAAGAATCAGTACCACTGCGACAAACGAGACCATCATAGAGGCCGAGAGAATAAACACTACTCAAAACTCCAGCGTCATCATATGCAACATCAAAACCAACTGCACAGACGATACCATGACCAACAGTAAAGAGAATACCATGACCAACAGGACAGAGTATACCACAGCCAATACCACTGTAGATGGCAGAGCCTCCACTACAGAGGGCGCCACAACTGTTCAAACTACATAGACAACAGGAACAGAGGAATCAAAACAGACAACAGCCGTGTGTAGAACCATCTCAGAAGGTGGGCCGTGTTAACGGGGAAATAATGCGACCAAACGGGAGACTTGGAGACGCTTGGTTGGAGCAAACGTACCGGTTCCGCATGACCTGACCGGTCCGCTGTTGCGTGGATGCTAATTAACTGGTAATCAAGCTGAACGTCAAAGTAGTGGATGGTCATGTTGGATCACCGTGGTTGCTGCCACCAGGCGTGTCACATGTCTCCCATCGATCGTCAGGTTTCCTGAAAATCCAAAGTTTCTCTTTTAGTGTATTGCTTTTTGTGTTGCCCAAAAAAGTAAGCCATGTTGGGGTATAGGCTAGATATAGGAACCTCCCAGGTGTCACTTTATTTCCGCATCCAGAAGAGTGTTTTGGGGTACCTTGCCAAAGGCAGTGGATCACCTTTTTTTCAGCAACCCTTTCAGCGTAGATAGACACTGTGCATCAGAACGCCCGTCAGTGCTGGAAACAAATGTTTTTTTGGGCCGTGGAAGAATCTTCTTAAAAGTGGGAGAAAAGGTGAAACAAGTGGCCGTCGGTTGCTTATTGCGGGCGCCTTGAACAAAACACCAGGACCAGATGCCCCAATCAGCCTACACTGGCCAAGAAAAAAAAGCTGATTAATACCAAACTTGTAACTTAAGATGGTCGTAAGATGGCGACCTTCTACTTGACATTGCTCTGACGTTAACGGACCTTCTCTGCTAAAACTATACTCGTTAAATAGTGAATCAAATAAATTGCCAACATTTGGACCAGAGGAAATTATTTATAGTCTATAGGTGTGACTCTGCTTGTCAATGTCCTGACCTTCGTAGAACAGAATGTAAGCCGAAGAGCGGCACCAAAGGTTGGACTGCTTTGTTGCCGATTACAACGTGCGAAGCTACTCGACATTGCAGAGTCCACCCTGTCAAATCCTACCTGTTCGATGGCAGCAAACTGCTGCCCTCGTGCGAATATTCACGCTGTACTTACGGCACTATGTTGGCTGTGCTAGGAGACAATTAACCTCGCACAATCACTCTGGGGAGGTCAGGCAGGTCCGGTGGTCCCAGGTTCAATTACACTCTGGTCAGTTTCTTTGTTCATCATTATAACTAAAGAAAGTATTGTTGATTGGTGGTGGTGATGAGATATTGCATTAAACTAGCCAGCCTCGTTGGGGGCTAGCAGTCAAGGGTCACTAATCTAAAAATGCACTTGTATGAGTGAAAACATTTTTTTCTATTTCTTGCAGCTAATCCCACTTCAGAAAGTGAAGTTGAGGTTTCCTCAGCTGTATCCCCAGGCCAGTTTCGAAACGTGTACATGATAATAGGAGTCTTCAGCATGCTGGTATCGGTGAGTTTCTTCTACTTTTTCTGCACATCTCCGGTCAGACCCCCATCCTCAACTACCTTCCGGCAAAATGAAGACAGAAAGGCTATGAGTAAGGATTTCAAGTACACTGTTGTGGACCTGATGTTCCTATTTTATTGCCTGTATGTTGGGGCCGAGGTCACCTTCGGTGGCTACATCTTCACCTTTGCCATCCGAGCCCAGAAGGGGCAACTGTTTGATGAGACTTCCGCGTCCTTGCTGAACTCTGCCTTCTGGGGGTCTTTTGCTACTGGCAGGGGCTTGTCCATCTGCCTGGCCAGCGTTCTTGAGCTTCATGTGATGCTGACCTTAGACATGGTTGGCTGCATCGCTTCTTCAATTGCCTTGTCCTGGTGTGGGGATACCAACAGCACGGTGCTGTGGGTGGGAACAGTGGTGCTGGGACTGTCCATGGCATCCTTGTTCCCAGCTGGTATCTCTTGGCTGGAGTCCTACTACAAAGTGACAGGGAGCATGGCCACCATCCTGGTCGTGGGTTCATCTTTCGGCGAGATGGCCTTCCCAATGCTGATGGGATGGATGTTACGCCAGAAAGACGACATCATGACATCAGGCTTCCTCCAGGCAGGTCCCATAGGCCTAATGTACTTCATGCTAACCACCGCTGGCTTAACAGCCATCATATTCATCGTGATGCAGTACCTTGCTAAACAGCACGGGTGGAGCAGACAAAGCCTGGGACCTCAAACCCAGCCCAGGATCTCAAGCTGGGTTTGCACGATGCCATCAACATGGAGGAATTGACCCCCAAAGGAAACTCCAAGCAAAGCGCCAAGCCAATTATTCCCAAACCTCTCCGCATCAAAAAAACATTCTGAGTGAACATTTGGTATAACATCCCGTTTGAAAGGTAGTTTTTGGAAGGGCGATACATTAACAAACCACTTGTTACATACATGCATATCTGCGTTTATCTTCAGTTTGACTGGTGAAATCTGGTAAATTCCTTACCGATTTATGCAAGGGTGACCCGTGGGAAATGGGACCATTCCCCAGCCTCTTTTTAAAGAAAACAGAATTTCTTTGTCTCTTTCATTTCCCTTTCTTCAGAAAGAGTGAAGGCCCATTTTACTGCCTCATCCCTCAAAGAGGCAAACGATATTGAGAAAAATTGATAACTTTCAACTTCCCCAAGGAAATCCCCCCCAACCCAACAAATTTTGTTCAGTATCCACTTTTGCTTTCCTGGTTGGCAATCGACTAAAGCAACAACAATAGCTAGCGATAGTGATTTGACAATCTGGCTCCCTTCACGTGTCGTCAATTTAAAGAAGTAGAGTTAGGGTTTTGGAGGTAGATTGGCCACCCAGAAACCAGTATACAGTGAATATATCTTACGAAAGTCAACATGAGAGAAATAAGAGGAAATTTCCGTCCACAACCAACTGGGCCGATTTTGGAAACAAGTGAGGTCAAATATTGTGTTTGTGTTGGGTTGATGACGCAACGGGGAGAAAGGCACAACAGGCATGCATGAAGCATGTATGACGGTACATGTAGGCTGGCATCGTTGCGGCGCAAATGCATTGAAGTCAGGAGTTTTGATGACGTGTAAAAAGTACTCAATATTACACATTAATATTTAAGATGCATAAACTTGAAATCTTACTCTAATAGCTGGTCAAAATAATTGTGAGAATTATTCCGAAATGAAGGAGTACGAGGCGTTGAGCATTGAAGGGAATGCCATATGCAGCAAGGAATGAGACGGGGAGAATCTCCCCCCCTGCTTTGTGTTGGTCATTGTCTCGCAGGAATTCCTTTCAGACATCTTGGGGGATGTGTTAAGTAACAATAGTTTGGAATGTGTATAGGGATTGGGCATGTTGGGGGGTACCCCTCGGTCTCATTTCTTGCTGGGTATATGGAATGTAGCGTGCGTGGCATACATATGAGAGTGCACTTGCGTTCATCTGCAGTGGCAACAGACTATTCATACGCCACGGAGAATAACGCCGTCTGTATGGGAGTACCCAGACCTGAATTTTGGGCTGAATCGTAGGCTTTCTTTTATGCGTGTACATAGGCCCTATTGTGAAGCTTCTAGAAAAAAGACAGCCACCCACGTGCTTGCTTGTTTACGTACTGTACTATTTTCAGTGTGTCGAAGAGAAATAGATAAACACGTATCCCATACGTCTCCTGAAATTGAGTTAATTCAATATCTATGAAAGTAACTATGATTTAATCTTCGATGAATGAGGACGGCGGCACGAAACCTGTCAGTGTTGCGGGACTGCTGTGTCCCAAACCTGTCGGTGGTCCAGCGGTGATCCAGCAGCATAACACCGCGTACACCGGCAGCTGCAGCACGAGCAGTCGGCAAGGCTTATGCGTCGCTTTTCTAAACTCGAAGTGCTTTTCCAGACACTAGATATTTTGTCGAAGCAGTGCTCCGAAAATCCTTAGAATATAACTTATCTGCGACAACCGCAAAGGTTTAAAATCTACCGTTGTCCGGGAACAATCGATTCTACGCGTCATTGCACGGAAACCTCGAGACCAAGTCTCAGTTTGCAAAGGTCCTGTCCAAACTGCTTTAGACCGGGGTGTGTTATTTTAAGACAAAACAAAAAAAACACCATGCACTTAAACTTGATGGATGGACCAGTCAACAAAGGGAACAAGAACCACGCAAAAACACTACATTTTGAGCATGCCTCTACGACGAGACTTACGTGTGAAGATGCCCCATGTTTACACCCGTATCTCCCCGTGACGTTTTGGTGTCACCGGCATATCATTTTAATATATGTATGATGATGAGCGTGTCTGAGATCAGCGAAAAAGGGCTTCGCGGAAGCCCATGTTTGGGACATTTTTTTCTATCATGAATGGGAGAACTATTCCATTTTTCGTGTTATTATTTTGGATCATGGTCTTGTCATGTGGAACGGCGCACATATTCAGTAAAAATAAAGTGCCCGTTGACAAGTCACGACATCATCCTGTCGGTTGAAGCGGCATGAAGATCCTGCTAACGACATATGTGTAACTTTGGTAACTGTTCCAGCTATATTTTATTCTGGTCAACAGAGTATAAATCTGTTGTGGAAAATATTTACTGAATACAGTGGCGGCGCTTCGTGGTGTCACATGGGTGGAAATGCACCCTCTGAAAAGCCGTGCGCACCCACGTTTGCACCCACAGAAATGTTGTCACATATTACGACAGGGCGATCAACCTCTTAGCTTTGTGACTCTGCTTCATAACCAAGGAGAAATGAAGGATCGTTTGCACCCACGTGTCTGTACCTACAGCCACCGAAGTCTGGCGCCGCCACTGACTGAGTGTAGTGTGAACTACAGACAAAATAAGATTTTTTTTTCTCATTATGAAAAACATACTTCTAATGTGTCACCTAATGACCAAAAACTGAGACATTTACTGGGCACAAAACTACAGAACTGCTCCTTCATGGCTTCATATGGGCCTGATGTGGAACTTCTATCATTAATTCACAATTCAGGTTTGGTCGTTAAGTTGTACATTTTTGATAGGTAAAACGCCCGAAGACAATATAGCATCAAATAACCTAAACAAAGATTCCCTGCCGATGTATGTTGAAGGAAGAAAAAAGGGCAGTGTTTGCTTGTTGTGGTTGATGTATTTTTCATGAGTTACATGTCGAGTTATAGTATACAGATTTGTCGCTCTTCCTGACCGGAAAATATTTGAATGGTTTCACAATTTATTATCCAAAAGGTACATTCATTGTTGGCTTTAGAATACGGCTGTCATTTGATGACATAAATTTAAGCGTTTGTGGAACGTTCGCTGTATTATCCATGTAAATACAGTTGTACTTACTGTGGCTGCATTCGGTTTTGCTTTATTTGACAACATCAAATTAAAATGAATATGGACGATTCACGATAGTGCGCCTCCAAGAGTTTGCAACGCGTTGGCCAATGACAAGCCGCGAAGTCTGTGGACCTTTTCCAAATGCGCATTGGGCCGAAAATTTCGTGTATTGTGATTGGCCAACACGTTGCAAACTCTTGGAGGCGTACTATTTTATTTCGAATCACCAGTATTAGAATTGCAATTCACCTCAGATGATGTGGTTGTGTTTGAGGAAGGTGCTCTTTTTATAGTGTCTACTCGAGCACAGCCTTTAGGTGTTGGTATGAGACATCTATGATCTGTACTCTGTTCCATCCTTAATTTGAAACTGGTTTTAAAGTGAATTTTATATGGGCCTAGCTTGAAATAGTTTTGTTCATGGTAATATGTAATTGGCCTAACATTATTTAGCCTTTCTTGCATTTAGTATGGTAAAAAAAAACTATGGAAATATAATTGAGTTTCAGCGTCTGCTAGGGGATGTCTATTAGATTTTATCAAATCAGTTTCAAGAAGTGAAAATCAAAGCAGTTGCTTACGGTTTTCTTTATTGTATCTTTTCCCGGAGTTTATGAAACAAATTATATAGAGAGACTGACTAGGTGCTTATATAATGATTTTAAAGATGAACAGAGAAATTGACTACAGCAGGATTGGAACCTGCGGCCTTTAGAATACCGTTCCGGTGCTCTATCCAGCTGTACGTTGGTGGCTCTTCCCATTTGTTAATATGTCTGTTCAGGGGCCCTAGCCAGAAGCCATTAAACCTGAAACACCATGTAGCCAGGGATAACACCCCAATTAACACGACACAACCTGGGAAGTGGTGAACAGGGATCACTCAAAGAGGATACAGCTTTTTTTAACATAAACCATGAAACAATTTGTATAGGGAAACTGACTATAGGTACTCATAAATGATTATAAAGATGAACAATTATTATTTTCTGGAGTTGCTGAATAAGTATCAGTTTTCTTGAAACTTATACATGTACCATGAATAATGTAGTTCAGAAGATCTGTACATAGATGTTATTCTTTCAAAAATGGTAAAGCATCTTTGATTTCTGAGGTAACTGGTCGCACTAGAGAGGTTTTAAAATGGACTTATTCTACGTCTAGAAATAGCAGCCATATATTATGCGATGAAACCACGCTTGCGTGCAGGTCATGTAAGCATGATATGTTGCTCTTTGACAAATAGATCTCTGCACGAAAGTCCAATCGTGGCAATGAACTATAAATTTTCAGCCTGACACTAATTCGTTACTAAATTCGTTAAAACGAATTAGTGTCAGGCTGAACATTTACAGGCCTACTTTAGTGGCACGATTTGGCTTTCGTGTCTCTGCCTTAAGACGCCATCTTCGTAGGAAAAGTACTACTGTGCAGTCAACGCCATCAGGTCCGTGTACGTGCAGTAGTGATCCAGCTTATCATTTGTCGGTGCTATATATTTAGATGTAACGTTTATAGTTTATTTTGTTCGTACGTGTATTATTTGTACTATTTTCGATCTTGTTGAAAAATGTAATTGTTAGGCCCTATACCAATGTTCAATGTACATGTACTGTACGTCTATAGTTTACCATTGAAACTGGTCATAGCTTGGAGTAATACCGAAAGAAATATAATAGAAAAAGGAAAATGATGACGAGCAGAGCATACTGCTTGAAACGTCGAGTACCACTGGTTCTTTTCAGAACCGCAAATATTCACAAAAGAGATACGTCCATGGTGCTACCGCAAACCTACTTTCTATTATACCTCTTCACCATGCAATCCTTTAAGACTTATCACCGAAAGAAATAGTATCCAGTTGTTGTGTTTTGGGTTGTACGACAAGACAAAGAACAGATTCCAAAGAGAAAGGGCTCTGGTTCTTCAGAAGTG
Organism: Acanthaster planci; assembly: GCF_054643075.1. NCBI lineage: Eukaryota > Metazoa > Echinodermata > Asteroidea > Valvatida > Acanthasteridae > Acanthaster > Acanthaster planci. The sequence goes on from NC_141797.1 coordinate 6,059,527, forward strand.
CAGGAACTAGCGAACCAAACATTGAACCTCACCTCGTGTTAACAAAGGCACAGGTTGGCTCCAAGAACACTACTGGTAACGATGTAATTTATACTACATATGATGGAAGGGGGTCATTCTAAGAAACGGCGATCTCGTGCGCACAGGAAAAATCACTATTACAAAGTCTTTTCACAGAGCACTAAAATACCGCTCAGATTAGAAACTAATGGCAAAACCGATTTCATGGGATTTTCTGAAAACAAAACTGAATAAATCCAGAAAACCTGAGAGAAAATGGTCATCAAAGTCGCAACCGGCCCTGTGCCTTCACACCCTTTGCCACCAAAGGCCATTTTCTGGCCATGCGTGTATAATTATGAATTTATTAGTGAAATGGTCTATACACTGGTCTCGCACATTCTCTGCGCCAGTACATAACGAAGAATGATTTCATCTTTTAACTGAAACCTGAACCTGTGCAAGCCATTTGGTTACAGTAACTATTAATTGCCCTTAATGACCTTTATGGTGTTTAGTACCTGTCCAGTACTCTTCAGGATGAGTACACCGTGTAACCTGTAGCTCAGTATGTTCTGAACACCCAACGCTTATGGTGTCAGTTTGTATTTTGTTGGGAGGTTGTGGTACACACTGTTACATGTCATCTCCGGCAGCACAAGTTATGTGCCAGACTAGAATAATAAACTTTCTTACGCTGCCATGGTTTGGTTCAGGCCGCATTATATTGAGAAGTACATAGGGTGAGCAGAAGAGCTCTTACACCATCTCCAAAGAGAGCGAGATAAAATTAATTCATCTGTAAGATACAAAGGATGTATGAAACCTTACAGTAAATGCATTGAGCTGTTTGAAGCAATCAAATGCAGTAATAACGAAATGATGTAACTTTAACTGCTGCATTGTGAGGTTGCTTACAATAAACGGTGGCTTGGGAAACGTGTTAACCAGGCAAAAACAACCTAGGAGAGGTAATACCAAGCATAACCGTTTTCAAGTGGAGATGGTTCTGTTTATGTCAACAGACATCATGATTCAGGAGTTCAACCAAATGGTCAGGTGTTTTGACGACCAGCACTGATGTGCATCCAAATGTTAATCGATTTACTGATCTGTGCAGTGTTGGGATACGCTGGAAGAGTTGTTCTCAGCCAGCTGTCTCTAAAACCTTAGAGCCATGTTTTGCTGGTTGCTGGGGATAACCAAGGCTGAATCTCGGAGTTAATTAGCTAAAGTGCTCTTTTAATATTTCATGTGGATGAGGAGCGGTTTGGAGAGTTAATTAGCTTAAGTGCTTTTTTAATTTTTTATGTGAAGGGCCTAATTGATCAAACGATGTTAACAACAAGAGACCGACAGGTCTTTGGGCTGGGCGCATACGGCTCTGATATTTGGAGATAACCGGCCCAGAAGACCGCAGAGAGTAAATCTGGACCTAGACGATTTTAATTAATTTAAAAAAACTATTTCTGTGTAGGTTGTTGGCCCTGGAGGCCGCAGAGAGTAAATCTGAGCCGAGACGATTCTAAAGACGATTCAAAAAAGTTTATTTTTGTATTGGTTGTTAGCCCTGAAGGCCTACAAGGCTAAAGGGCGCAAGAGAGCCGACAGTCAGATGAGCGAGAGGGAGCCTTATAGGCCTTCAGGTTAAATGGGGCGCAGGGAGTAATGAGGCTGGATACGTATACTATTGGAAATAGTGCGTAGAATCCTCATGTTCCTACTACTCTTTTTCTGAGACGAAAATTTCCTCCAGAATTTTTCTTTCCTTTTGGGGTAGATGTTATGTTTAGGCGCACAGTCTCTGTTCGTGTGGCATATTATCTAATGGTACCGCCCACTATTCTGTGTGTGACCCGAGTTTGATCCCAGGCCACAGTGAATGACTAGTCATGAATATTTTCGTTGTCCGTGCAGGAAATTACATGTAAGCATGATATTTCTGGTTATTTTCAAGGTTTCTTATAAGATTAAGTAATGCCAAAAAGTGTATCTTAAGAACTTACGTAATCAGAGGAATTTCTAGAAGGAATCTGTGGACTGTAAAATCAGGAAAGACAGAGAGAGAGAGACACACACTTATCGTGAGAGAAATTTTGTAAGCAATTCTACCGTATGCAGGCTGTGAGAAGTCTTTGACTTGTTGACTTCTGCACCATTTAACCTGTGGTATCGAGTCATCTGTGGAGCGACCCTTGTGAGAAAAGTTCCAGACTAAGTGAAGTGCAGAGCTGAATTTTGTTCCGAAAGAGACAGTTTGTGAACTGAATCCAGTTCCAGTTTGTGGGATCATCAAGTTCCCGTATTTGCGACGGTCATCACGCCCTCGCCGTTTCGTCTCGAGCCTGGTCATTCCTATTGGACGCGGTCTTTGTCACCGATGCAGCTCATTTTTGCACCATCAAGGAGTGAACTGTTTTTCACCATCTGTGGAGTCCAGCGTTCTTCACTGTAGTGCCTTGTTTATGTGTGCCGTGTTTGTGTTCCTTGTCATTGTAAACTAGTCCCAATCAACATTTTCTTTATTACTATTTTCTAAGTGTAATATTCTCATTAAATCATACTTTGTTTATTTGTTCTCTATATCAGTGTGATCTTGTTTGATTTCTTTGTTTCATCGGAGAAAATTCAAGCTTCAGAATAATTAAATAGCCTCGGATTTTTTTTGGATAACAGTGTGGTGGCGCAGTGACGTACTGTGGTGACTTCAGTTACTTGACCGCCTAATGGAACGTTGTTTATTGGACAAATTCTCTGCGTTATATTTACTGAAGAAAAAACACAAACTTGAAGGTAAATTTACCAGCAACTAGTAATGCGCGAAGCCATGGAAAAATGCATTTTTTTAGGGCCATAATCGGTCTGCAGATCGGCCTCGCCCTGTTCATTGTACAAGCACTCAGGAACGTCCTGTGGTCCATGGATTTTGGGGAGACAAGTTACACGAGCTGCGATTCGAGAGTTAAACATGAACTTCGTTTTCTCGATTTTTCTCAAAGCAGAGATCTAAAAAATTGGATCGAATTGGGGGAATACACAAAGTAAATCACAACCCCCCAAATCGGCCAATTTTGACAAATTGCAGCAAATGCAAATCCTATACACTACCTTTAAGTCACACCAGCGCTCACTCCAATAAATGCTATAGCCACGTCACAGTGCCGCGTACAGCCCTTTGCCCTAAAGATTAGCCTCCATTTCAGGATAAGATTCATTTTAGTCAAACCAATCGTTGTGGATAATAGCCCACATCGTATCATTGTTTTAATCATTGCTGTCATTTCATTTCTTATTTTATTAGAAAAGCAGCGCATCATCTTCAGATAGCCCGATCGCGTTCAATTACCCCGACTTCTGTTGCTCACTTTCAGCCCACCCACTATGTATTGTCCATTGTCTAGGGATTATTGTTACCCGGCGGCACGTGCAGTCCATTGTATGTCTAGTGTTATCGCTTACTGCCCCTTGATTATTTCAGGACCTCCAGGTGGGCCAGTCAGTATTTTTCCATGACATCACGCAACATGACACATCGCCTATTTGTATCATCGTATTGCACCCTGTTGTGCAATAATTTCGCGTAGAAAAGGTCAACGTGTACCACATTTTCTGACCCTATGATATTTCATTTTCATGTTTATCCCATCCAAAAGGTCACACTGGACATTCCTGTTCATCTTTAGATCACCTTGTGCCACATTTTTCACTACGACACGTAATTCCTTTTGATATCAATAGGATCATATTATTATGCATATGCATATTCATGTGAGCTTTTGCTGATTTTGTAGCAAAGGTCAAAGTGTACCAGAAAGTCCCCCCCACACACACACACACTGTGCCATGTGATGTTTCATAATTTTTTCACAGGTCTGCAAATAATAAGACAAAACAAAAATCCCTGGCCTGACCACCCACCGGAAACATTTCCCGATCCGCCCTTGAAAGGATCAGTCATTCATTCTATAAGGATCTTGTTTGATGAGGGACTTGTCAAACGTTGGGTCCGTAGGTATATTCTGGTAGAATCCAGAGATTCCAGTGTTGAATATTGTTACAGCTAGCTGACGTGTCTAGCATTTGCATTCCCTGCTATATTGACTTGCATTCTAAGTCTTTCCTTGAGGTCTACTGAAGGCGCTCCACGCTATTTTGCGACCGATGACGAGAACTCTCGCACTTTTTTGCAACACAACACCAGCTACGTATACAAATGGATCAACAACGACGAGATCTCAGAGTAGCAGGAACATCCGTTTATTTGTCAGGTGTAATACGATCATATTTACGTGCATTTATATCTGACATAATCACAAAGTGTCGTTAATACTTAAAAAAAAATGAATGGGCCTTCATCAATTAAAAAGCAAGGAAAATACATAGGAGTCTAAAGCACAGTTTATGGTATACAATTGAATAAATCAAGACATACATGCACTTGAAATGATTTTACATACCTTAAATAGGCTTAATAATTTGTCGTTGTGATTGTTTGATTTATAATACAATTTTGAAGCTTTTGACTCTCAACAGATGGAAGAAGTTAGTGATGATTTGATACTCTTTGCCCTGAAATGTCGAAGTAGTAATGGAGTGGAGAACTGTTGATGCACTCTAGAAAAAAGAGCTAAAGAAAATCTCACAGTGGGCTTACGCATCAACGAGAAATAATACTTTCTCGAAAAATCACAAAATTCTTGTCATATTTGTTGGTGTCAAGATAAATTCAGTTCACGAACTTCCCGTTACTGAGGTGAGCATGAGCAATTTACTCTTTCAGAGCACGGGAGGTATTTAACGGTCAAATCACTCTTTTTATAACATTGCAATAAAACTTACGAATTTTGTTTTCATTGGTATGGCGTTTCGAGATTATAGTGTCCTTTTTTGAAAATCAGTCGATGTATTTTGTAAAGTATTCTTTGAAATGTTAGCCTTTTTTCATAATGCTGCAGTTGGATTGATGAGTGGAATTGTTGAATTCGCATGATGTACTTAATTAGTGTCCTCACCTTATAAATTGAATGATGTTATTTTCCAAAATGTTCTTTGAAATGCTTGCCCTTTTGTACAATACTACTGAATAGACACAAGCAAGCCAGTTTGAAAAAAAGCCTACCTTTTAGGTAAGCTATAACAGTGCGTCATCCTCACATTTCATACTCAAGCACGAATTCGAAAATGACGGGGTCCTAACCGCCAGACCTATGAATTCACAGCGAAAAAGTCCTGGGGTTTCATACAATTTGATCAGTTATAGGCCTACATGATAATTGAGGCGGTGAATGTCTATTTGGCATAAGCCTTCAACACAATAGATGATTGATGCCATGATCTGTGACTATTTTTGCAACCTCACAAAAAATAGGGTAAAATTGAATAAAAATCTGAAGGATTTTGCTCTAAACCCATGGCAAAAATCAGTGCCAGTCATCTACAAGGTGAATATACGTCAATCATTTGAAAAATCAATAGATTTACCATCTGACCAAGAAAGAAACAAAATCTTGCCGAGCAAGCATTAGCCTACATTCCGAAATGGCTTAGCCAATATTTTTAAGCGGGAAAAAGCGGTACGTTTAATTTTGTTGGAATCTGCTTCTGATTGTATAAAATGAAAAGTGCCTTCAAAATTATTATTTTTTCTTCAGGTCATGTAATCTAGACAGACTCTCAAAATTTACACTGATAAATTGAGACTAAAGGCGTTGACAGGTAACGAATCTGTTTAGTTTTATAAAACTGAAATTTTCTTATCTTTCAAAGCTGAAGCAATAGATGAAGGGGTTGGGGGTATATATCCCCAACTTTTGACTGGGGAGGGGCTATTCAACAATCCCTCCACTCACGTCTGTTTCACTCTCATTCGACGTGGTGAAATTAACGACCGTGCGCAGTACCAGACCACACCCTTGTGAACCATACGGAATTGTCCTTAGCAACTTGCCAATCCTCCGTTGAGCCTTCTCGTTTGAAGACTTCGTTTGCACAAAAATAACAACGAGCAATCACATTGAAACTCCTTGTATGTGCTCTGAAAGGTTTACACCAAATAAAGCACCACAGAATCGTGAAAAGAAATGCTACATAAAAATGAAATTTAAAATGAAATTTAGCCTCAAAGTGACTGCTAAGGTGATAAAATATTCCTATTTTCAATCGATCTCTTGTTCTTTTTCCCACTGAATTTCTGAATTTTAGACGTTTTCCCAGGATAATGAGACACTGTATGAAACAGCCCAAAATCTCAACTCCACAATACAGTAAGTTTTATATAGGCCTGGCTAGATAAACTGAGTGATTATAGACTATGGAATTCCATAATAGACACTTCTGCGCAGCGTGATCTACGTGTTTTACATGCACAAAACCGATTCAGCCACATACCGTGCACATACACAGACTGCGTCCAACGGCCGTTTACACGCTACCGTTATATACTACACCGTAGCACATTGTAATGTACACACAAGTGTGTATTTGCCTGCAACTCGGGACCCCCTATTGTTCCTCCATTGTTTGTACTTCAACTTTTTTAGAAGACCACCCATATGTTTTGTACACAGTTGTCAATTGGGGACCCTCTGTCAATCGGGGACCTTATTGTCCTCTATTGTTCAGGGTCCCCAATTGCATGCAGAAACAAACTCATGTACACCCACATGCACATTATGCGTGTACATATATTTGGAAATTATGCGTTGGCGCCGGTGTAGTAAATTATTCACGTGCTTCATGCGTGTGTGTGAAACTGGGAATATATACCGTGATTTTCAACATTTAAGGTTTCTTGGTTTCAATAACAAAATTCATGTCAACTTATACTGTACTTCTGTGTTCGTCTTTCGTTCCCCAGTCACTGAATTCGTACGCTCGTAAGACCGTAAGATTATGCGGGACAAACGGCATTGGTGCTGAGTTAATTGGTGAACATGCAAACGCGTCCAGTCGGGGAAGAAAAAAAATCTAGCGGAAAACCGTCAACAAATCTAAAGCCTCCACACCTTTACCCACCACAGCCCACTTTTGAGAGCTTTAGGAAAACTTTGACCTCTTTGTTTCGAGAAAATCACATCAAAACGTAAACAATCTACTGCTTACGAAAAGAGCTTTTCACAAAAACCACTAGTTTTGAACATTCTGGTACTATTTCAAAGTTTATTTTCACAAAACATGGTAGGGAAAGGCCTTTATTTATCTGAAAATAATTTTGGGCGGATAATTTATTTCCAAAAAGTGAATGGGACGCAAATTCTCACTCCTGTAATTACGAATCCAAATGGCCCTAAAATGGGACGTGAGCAGTTAATAATTTCCCTCTGAAACATACGTGCACTGTGAGAAAAACATTGAGGCGGATGATGTCATATTTTTCGGACTTCCCAACAATTAAAATGTATTCAATACCACTCAAAAAAGGCAAAACAAAAGGAAAGCCATACATATGCCGTTATGATATACGATTCTGCAAGAATGTTATATGTAGATAAAAGATGTACATCTAAATCATCATATTATAGGGTCACATTGTGTAAGTACCACCCCGCACTGTTCAAATCTTGGCTAGCCAAGTCTTCATTCCACAAAACCACCATCCCCCATCCCTAATTTCAGACACAATTTATATCTTTAATATACAGATATCGGTTAACTTGTTGGGTGCTTTCTTTTAAAGTGCCCCACCCCTTTCCCAAAAGTTAGCAAACGCTGTCATCATACGCTTCCTTGTGTCCGTGGTGTGAGACTTGTCATATAATGAGAGGTCCTAAAATACTTTAATCGGGCCGAAAAACATTGCTGTGCACTTGGCCACAAGAGGTTTATGAAGCAGATCGAAACGAGAACAAAACGAGAGCAGAAACAGACGTTTACCCGTGCGATCAAATGGGTATGGCCCTTTGAAAAGGGTAGGAAATCCGTCTGTGTGACGTAAAATGCACGTGAACTTTAATCACAGTAACGCCAGTATCAGAAGGAGGATAAAGAGAACGAATATTTGTGGACTTGAGGCTTCAGAAATTGGTTCCTTTTCAGTATTCAATAGTTGAGTTGTGAAAGCCAGTCGCCATTTCGCCTGAGAGTTCAACTGCACGAGACGTGCGCTACTTCTACACGATGGCTCTCTGGGTGATTCTGGCGATAGGCTACCTACAGATTTCGATTGATTCCATTCAAGCCGTATGTACACGGTGCCCATTGCAATGGACTGAGAGTCAAGGCAACTGCTACAGGTATTTTGCGAGATCTTTGTCGTATACAGACGCAGTGGAATATTGCCAGCATCTCAGCTTTCCTGGTCGAATTGCATCCCTAGCGACGGTCACAACTTCTAACGAACTGCAATTTATGTCGAAGTTTGTAAACGATATTTTCAAGAAAGCTTCTGCATTGGATGTTCCGTCTCTCCTCTGGCTAAACATAAACTCCATGAACACCACCAGTAAGTAGGTAGAAATATCAGTATGCATTAAAGTTTTGGTAGAACCACTTTAATTCATATTAATAGCTTGAGAAAGGCGCTGAATGGCAACATTGACATACTTTATGAAACGGTTGGCATGATTAATGTCATTTTGTACCACTGACACATGCTGCATCACTTTTTGTCGCTTAGAGTTTTGCACAGGAGCTAAGTAAACATCCAGTTTGTCTTTGTAATTCATCATAGTCTTGCTCCGTGCAGTTGGGTTACCAAGCAGCCTAAGTCCTGTTTGACGTTTCTTTATGCGTATGCTGCTTTCCAGCAAAATTCGTTCAATTTGTTCGAGATTTAAAGGTGCTGCTAATAGTGAGGGGGCTGTTGAGCACACTGTGACCTTTGACCTAAAAAGAGAAAAGGTCATTAATATACATAAGTATAATAATAATATAGGAATGAGGTGTAGTGTGAAAAATTCTGGCACAAATTGACCTTTGGTAAGGGATAGGCATAGGATAAGGTCAGAAAGTTTGGTACATGTTGACAATGGTTTATGGGATTAAATATGTAGGAACAAGGCACGGGGTAAAAATTTTGGGTACAATTTGACCTTGCTTATGAAATTATGGCACAACATGATGAAAGAGGATGAGCCATATAGTGTGTAATGGTATACTGACTGGCCCACCAGGCAATCCTAAGGTAATCTAGGAGTAGGAAGCGATAGTCCCTACACAATAAACAGCTCGTGCCGCCGGGTAATGAGAGGAATAATCCCTAGATAATGGACTGTTGCAGTGGCTGAGCTGTGTCGGCAGACTATTGTGTTAATGATTACATTGTGTACGTAGGAAGTGAGTGTTGGTCTGACTTAATCTTTGGACACTAAGGATGAGAGGGCGCCCACATGCTAGCGGTCTTGGGTTTGGCTTACTATGGCTACCGAGATTTGATCGATACGGGAAGAAGACTCTGTTGTCCCTAGCTGAATTTTTAACCCTTTGAACTAGAGTGTTTTACGTCCCGTTACCCTGTACATGTATACGTTTCACAAATTCAGTCACAGCGGAGCGTTACTGTTGTTCTTTATTGCGGAACCTAAATGTAAAATACAGCATTATATAAATTAAGAATTCTGGGGGTGGCATGACGTCAGTTGGGGATTTTTAATACGTAGCAAAGGGGTAAATTTATTCGTCATGCTGTGGAATATTGTGCAGAGGTTCCGGCCAATATCCGACCTGAAAATTATTATTCGATAGTCATACCGATAAGTATAACACAAAACAAATTCAGTGGACTTCACATATTGGTTTCTGGTAGGTTTGTACTGGTGCCGTTTTATTTCCCGTTGTTCATCATTGATTTTTTACAATAATTATCGTAGTACTTTGAAGAATTACTACAAGGGTGATTACCGGAACTTTGTTAACTTTGAAATCAGAGTTATTACATGTACTCATTATTGTTGGAACCATTTGTCTCTACAGACTGTTATCTTTTAGGCATTTTCCTCTTCGTCATGAAACAGTCCGGCAAATTGTTCAGCATGTTTAGGCAAAACTCTTTTCAAGGCTTTGTTGACGTTCATGCCTTTATCAAGTTTTCCATCGAGATCATCCACAATGTCCTTGTGAGCTTCATTTTCCCTCAAATATAGGCAACTTGACAGGTAATCCTTATAGTTGTCGAAAAAGTCTTGTTTGACTGCCCAGAGGGTCTTTCTGTTTGCTTTCTGCCTGGCTTGATCTTCATCCATGCCTTCGTTGACGTACTCGTGATATTTTTCATCCCTCATCTCCCATGTGTTTCTCTAGCTTCAGCCAGCCAATCGTGGTAGGCGGCATTGTCTTCCAAATCTGAACTGTCTTCATCCGAGGTTTCGTAATCGACCTCCTCAACAGAATCCGAGTTTTCGTCAGCTTCATTCATGTCTGATTCCTCCTCAACATGGATATTTTCCATGTTCCTCTCTAGATTAAACTTCCGTCCGAAGCATTTGTCACACTGGTGACAAGCATAGGGCTTGGCTGTATAAATACCATTCATGTTGACTCTGCAAAGGATGACCTTTAAATGACACGAAACAAGTGAAAGCGTTCCATATATCCTAAATATACACGTATTTACTGCTTCTAATTTGCATATTTCATTGTTTATTTTTTCATTGTTTTATTGTTCAAATTGGTCTTTATATCGCTCAAACTGCTCTATGTGTTGCTCTTTTACTTGTTTTATTACTCTTTTACTCTTTTCATTGTTCAAATTGTTCTTTTGCCCTTTTCATTGTATAAATAATGCTCTTTTGTTGTTCAAATTGGCTTTTTTATTGCAGGGTGAAGTAAATGCCAAACCTATACAGTCCAATGAGATTACCAATGAGATTTTCAAACTCAAAAACAGCATTTTATACACTAAAAAAACCAATTTATACAATAAAAAGACCAATTGAAAAATATGAGGTTTATTTTGAACACTAAAAGTCAAAGATCCGTTTGAGCAATGAAAAGAATATATTTTAACAAGGACAAGATCAATTTACACCACAAAAATCAATTTGAACGATAAAAAGAACAATTTAAACAATGAAAAGAGTTAAAGAGTAATAAAACGAGTAAAAGAGCAATACATAGAGCAGTTTGAGCGATAAAAACACCAATTTGAACGATAAAACAATGAAAAAATAAACAATGAAATATGCAAATCAGAAGCATTAAATACGTGTATATTTAGGATATATGAAACGCTTTCACTTGTTTCGTGTCATTTAAAGGTTATCCTTCGCAGAGTCAACATGAATGGTATTTATACAGCCAAGCCTTATGCTTGTCACCGGTGTGACAAATGCTTCGGACGGAAGTTTAATTTAGAGAGGAGCAATGCTGCCTACCAAGATTGGCTGGCTGAAGCTAGAGAAACACATGGGAGATGAGGGATGAAAATATCACAAGTACGTCAACGAAGGCATGGATGAAGATCAAGCCAGGCAGAAAGCAAACAGAAAGACCCTCTGGGCAGTCAAACAAGACTTTTTCGACAACTATAAGGATTACCTGTCAAGTTGCCTATATTTGAGGGAAAATGAAGCTCACAAGGACATTGTGGATGATCTCGATGGAAAACTTGATAAAGGCATGAACGTCAACAAAGCCTTGAAAAGAGTTTTGCCTAAACATGCTGAACAATTTGCCGGACTGTTTCATGACGAAGAAGAAAATGCCTAAAAGATAACAGTCTGTAGAGACAAATGGTTCCAACAATAATGAGTACATGTAATAACTCTGATTTCAAAGTTAACAAAGTTCCGGTAATCACCCTTGTAGTAATTCTTCAAAGTACTACGATAATTATTGTAAAAAATCAATGATGAACAACGGGAAATAAAACGGTACCAGTACAAACCTGCCAGAAACCAATATGTGAAGTCCACTGAATTTGTTTTGTGTTATACTTATCGGTATGACTATCGAATAATAATTTTCAGGTCGCATATTGGCCGGAACCTCTGCACAATATTCCACAGCACGACGAATAAATTTACCCCTTTGCTACGTATTAAAAATCCCCAACTGATGTCATGCCACCCCCAGAATTCTTAATTTATGTAATGCTGTATTTTACATTTAGGTTCCGCAATAAAGAACAACAGTAACGCTCCGCTGTGACTGAATTTGTGAAACGTATACATGTACAGGGTAAAGGGACGTAAAACACTCTAGTTCAAAGGGTTAAAAAATTCAGCTAGGGACAACAGAGTCTTCTTCCCGTATCGATCAAATCTCGGTAGCCATAGTAAGCCAAACCCAAGACCGCTAGCATGTGGGCGCCCTCTCATCCTAAGTGTCCAAAGGTTAAGTCAGACCAACACTCACTTCCTACGTACACAATGTAATCATTAACACAATAGTCTGCCGACACAGCTCAGCCACTACAACAGTCCATTATCTAGGGATTATTCCTCTCATTACCCGGCGGCACGAGCTGTCTATTGTGTAGGGATTACCGCTTCCTACTCCTAGATTACCTTAGGATTGCCTGGTGGGCCAGTCAGTATACCATCATTTCATCATGTTGTGCCATAATTTCATAAGCAAGGTCAAATTGTACCCAAAATTTTTACCCCGTGCCTTGTTCCTACATATTTAATCCCATAAACCATTGTCAACATGTACCAAACTTTCTGACCTTATCCTATGCCTATCCCTTACCAAAGGTCAATTTGTGCCAGAATTTTTCACACTACACCTCATTCCTATTCATATCAATATCATATTATTATTATTATACTTATGCATATTAATGACCTTTTCTCTTTTTAGGTCAAAGGTCAAAGTGTGCTCAACAGCCCCCCCCGCCACTATTGCTGCTTCGATTTTCGAGGCGTGATTTTGTGTTTTATTGACTTGTGCAATATGGCGCTGTACGCCGGAGCGACACAAGCCCCATAAATGACACATGGAATATACTGATAACTTGTATCGAAGCGCATAGTATTCACTCACGGTAGAAGGTAGTGGGCGTAAATAGACGACCTTCTAGCAAGGTCATCTGGGAGGAATATTCCATCTTAAGAAATCAAACCAAAAATAAACAAAAGAACAAACAAATTTTCAAAGCGGAAATTAAGGGAGTAATGAAATAAAGATAATGGCAGAGGGCTGTCAACACAAAGGAAATCCTACCCGAAACTGCCTCAGAGGGGATTCCAACCTGCGGTCCTTCTCGGCAATTTATTATCTTATTTATAGACAGCATCAATTTATTTATGCCTAATTCAACCTGGGACGACTTACTTGGATGAAGTTAATGTTTTTTCTGCCCATGGGTGATTCTGCTGTGCATTTAATACACTGACACGAACCACCCTACACAAACCACCCCTCCTACGTGTAGCCTATTCCAAACAACAATCGATATTGGCTAAGCAAGTCAAACGCTAACTAGTGTGATCTTAACAAGCTGCGTTTTGTACCAAACAATGTAACTGTAACGACTTTTTTAAAAGCCTCTGGTCTCCAGTGCACGCTTCCATGAGCTGCCTACTAACGGAAAGTATATTGATTATATTCTTATAATAGCCCCACTCCACTGAAAAGACATAGGCCTAAAGCGCTATATTTGGTCTTATGCATATGGGCGGTACAATGGTACCGGGAATTTTACATAGTGTGTTGGATGCATGAATTTATACTTGAGCTCCCACGACGTAGAATGACTTCAATCGAATTAATTTAAGGCATTTTTACCACAAGTTGCTGCACCCAAAAATCCAGGAGTGCTCGTAATTCAAAACTTGGCACCGAGCTAATAAAAACTGAGAAATTCCAAATCAGTTATAACATTTGTCGACAATGACAGAGATGCACAGGCTTCAGCTGACACAGACTAAGTAGTTAGTAGGTAGTCACACAAATGGGGAATTTGTCTGCGCTTCCTCTCCACTTACAAACTCGGGAAAGTAACCCCAATGCGTCTTGTCGCGAAACCGTCGGGGAGCCCAGGCCCTTATACTGACTCGGGCTGCCACAAACGCGCATGCGCACAAACTAAATGGGCCACGTGAACAAACGTCCAACTTCGAGACAGTTATATTGCTCCTTGAGACGAACTTCTACCTGGGCACAGGATTTCTCTGATATTCTGAGGTGCACACAATCCCAGGTCTGTGCTGCGTACAACAATAACTCATTCCACAAATTGCTTGTCCACCTCATCGGCATTTCAGTATGAACAGAATGGGAGACTTTGAGACGCTTGGTGGCGACAAACATACCAGGCCTTTTCACCAGTTCTGAGCACGCACGTGTTTTTTGAGCTTGAATGCTTAGTTCTGAACATGCGCAATACCTTGAAAGGGACCGGTATGTCTGCTGCCACCAGCGTCTCTAAGTCTCTCACTATCGATAAACGAAGCGCAAAGTTCTTGTGAGAGCCTTTTCCATGCAGACAACATTTCTTTGATACTCCACTCAAAATCCTCAGCTGAATCTCTTGAAATCAACCAAAGCTCCCAAAACAACCGCCCATCCAACGAGGGGGTGCATAAGTTGATACCCCATTAGCAAGTTTTGTCCTCAAAGTCATGGTACTGTCGGCAACAATGTGTGAGGTGCACGTGGTGTCACGTCGGGCGATCAGACCACCATTATGCTCATCAAATTTGCGACGGTCCGTCAGCAAATTCAAAGACGACATCCACCCCCGCCCGCATTTAAAACGCCCATCGGGTCATGCTAGTCCCTCTCACATACCCCCCCCAAAAAAAACCAACCAAAATTGGTCTCGTCTGATATATTATCCTCTTTTGTGAACAAGACTCTCAGCGCCTTGAAAATCTCCATCGGCGGATAAAAGTCAAATTCGTTTTTCATAACCAAATAGACCTAGACTATCCAACAAGTTGGAACTTGACGTTCTTCATCGGTAGAGTGTATAAAGTTGTTGAAATGGTGTAAAACTGACAATGACAAGAAGGTTTTGAAGACGAAATGCCAGGTAATACTGGTTGAAAATATTCTGTTTATTTGACGGCAGTGAGGTGTATCGGCCTAGATGGCTTTACCTTTGCGTGAGACACGTATGTTGAAGAGTTGTCTCTGAAAAGGGCTGGCACTCCAAATGAATCATGCGTTTCACAGGGCTACATCGTCCAACTGTAAAAAATGAATACTTATAATTGGTTCTACAACGTTGAGAGGGAGCGCTTAAGCTTTCCAGCTGTTCATGAATGTTTTCAAAGGAATATGTAGGCCATAAACTAAACACCAAAAAAAAAAAGCCTCAACACAGGAAAATAGGCCTCCCGGCAAAAAAAACCTACGCGCAATCAAAGAACCACATTTTACAGGACCGTATATCCAATTATGTTGTCAATTCGACTGAAACTCTAGAACTCTGGTAGACATAACGTAATTGACCAAGATTTGCTCCATTGGTTGGACATTTGATTTTCCAGGGTTTACTGGATTATAATTACCACTCGGACAGGGAAGTCTTTCCCTATATATTACCAAATGGCAAGAGTGGTGCACAAAATCAAATACACAAGAGGAACACACAGGTGCCGATATATTAGTATATTTGTGACACTATATTAGTAACAGTGTATTAGCAATTGAAGCTTTGTCCCGCTCGATCACATGTTTGTAAATAACGCAAACTCTACCCTTGATTTTTTAAAAATACTTTTAAACCATTTTTACTCTTTTAAAATTAGAGTCACTGCCAATCCTCCATCGATCCCTCAGCCAGGAGAGTGACAACATTCCGTGTGAAGATAGCCACATAAATCATGACATGTATCGAGTGAGCGGAAATAAAAACGCTGTCTCATTGGTTCCCGGGCCAGAGCAACTAGACCAGGCATGCGCAGTACACTTACCTGTTGAATCATTTATAGATCTTGGATACTTTGATGAAAGTTGTATCTCGGACCTTGATAGCTGTAAGTCGCACAGTGTGACATGGTCCATTTGGCTGAATATTGACTCACCATCTGATGCCAAAAATAAACTGCACTATTTCTTGAGTTCTGGCGGACAAACAGGGTTGGCAAGAGGAATCGCTTTCCTGTACGACGCCCGCTCTAGTCAATTCCTGTTTGCAGCAAGGTCCAAAGACCTTTACATTCGTCAGAAATACAACATCAGTAAAGTACCTCTGGACGAATGGTTTCACCTGACATTTATAGTTGACTCAGTTGGGACGCCAGACATGGACTTGAAGATTTTCGTCAACGGAGAACTGGTGCAAGTGGATGAGGAGGAAATGAGTACCGGAGCGGGTGGACAGTCAGACACATGCACACGTCTCTTCCTTGGCATGTCAAACACGTGCTCAGGAGATTTGTCCTTGAGTCAATATGGCGGCTCTGCAGCGTACAGCAGTTTGGTTGTGTTTGATGGTCTCCTTGGCCCACACGAAATATGCCACCTGTACGAATGTAGATCGATAGGTAGGTAGTCATTTCCATGACTTAAAACTGTTTATATCGAATTCGTATTGAAGACGGCACAAAAAGTAGCAGTGAATGATTACCACACTTAAAAAACACAAATCAACCGAATGAATCGTCATTCTACCAATTAATCAACCAGTTGTTCATTCACTTAAGTGATTGATCGATAACATAATCAATTTAGTATATCTATCAATTCATTATTACGTTAATGAATCAGACAAGAGCTGTAATTTCCCCCTAAGGCTTTAGCGTGTCAGTAGCAGGAGGGGATTTTTGTTTCTTAGATTTTCATTATATATGTAGATGAAAACGTGGGTTTCATAAGTGCGTAAGCTCATTTACTCGTCCAGTCGACGCGGAACCTGTGTTTCATTCAGTGCCTTTCTTCAGAGCCATGACTTCAAGTGATGGTCACATAGAATGTTCAAATATGCCAGAACTAGACGGTTGTTCGCAGTTGACCTAGAATTAATCAAATAACATTAGCGTGATAAAACAAGTAGCATTAAAATAATTTCATTTGTATTTTCAGACAAACTGGTGAACACCGCTAAAAAGGGCCAAGCAACTATTGGTAAGCTTGTTTCCTCTCTTTAGTTTCCAGCAGACGAGAAGCAATTATTCGCTGATTAAGTGGTCTCATTTTGGAAAATGTAACTGGCCGTATGTTTTGATGTCAAGGTACCATCACATTAATTCCGTTACGAGGATAGGCAATGAACACAGATATTACATTGTGCGTTATTGACTCACTGAGCCCCTACAGGAAATTTTCTAATTTGTTTCTACAAAGCTGCATTTCGCAGAAAAAAAAAACTGTAGAATTTCTTTGCAGTGTAACTTTCAGAGAGCGCAATTTTAAATGTCTGCCGTCACCGACCTCCCTTTGTCTTCCCCAAATACAAGACAGCGTAGTAAAGCCTTGTACTCTCTAGGCACAGGGGCCAGTGAAAGGTGTTCCACTCTTCAGTGCTTTGTTCTTTTTCATGGCACATCAGACTAATTTGAAATGGGATCGGTGATTCCATAAAACCCTGCCATGTGGTTGGATTTTGTTTTATCATGTCTCGCGAACTGCTCTTCTGAAGAAGCCGTATCATTTCTCGGGTTTCAGAGCCTAGACTCCTTCCTAAGGGCACTTAAATACTTCAGTGCTTGTCCTCTAGCCTCTTCCGCTAGTAAAATCCGTAAAAAGTACATCACAGTACCGTCGGGGGCCTTTTCTCCCAGGCTATCCCAATTTGAGGGGGGGTCTTGCCACGTGATGGCCAAGCCACAACCATCCCTCACCACCAAAATAACAGTTCAAAGACAGCCGAAAGAGGCTCCCGACAAGCTCCCGACAGCTGTCACTGTTAAAGAATATTCCACTAACTGCCTGGCCCGGGCGCCACCTTTATAAACAATGCCTTGTATAAACTCATGGGGCCACAGTCAGTATTATGGGAATTGGCTAGACGCCAGCTGTAAGTTTTTCATTTTTTTCTGGTTAAGGGTTGCCCTGACTTTAAAGTGACAAAACCAGGCTTTTCATCATGAACAGTGGTAGGATATGATGGGTGGTGTTTGCATTTGGACTTTTTTTTGCTAACGAGATAGCTTCAGTGGCCTCTCCAGAGGAGGCCGTGAATAGAATCCTGCTCCGTGGGAAAGCATTTCAAACTTTGTTGCCTAGATAGATATTCTTCGAATACAAGTGTAGATGATCTGGCAAATGTATTCCCTTTTATAATTCCACATTAGGCCTCTCCTTGCGGCCAGTTGAAGACGCCGAGCATCCTTTTACGATCGACGACAAGTCCTACACGTTTTGCGACACAACGACAGCTAGGCCTACCGATAGGTCGTCAACGAGTAGTTCGTGCTTACATCACCGGGAACATCCTTTTATCTGTCAGATGTGATGTGATATCGTTCGTATTTCAACACAATTACCTTATGTGCTTGTACGAGGAATAGGAAGTTTATAGGACTTCATCACTCAAAAAAGAAGGGGAAACAGTCAAAAGTCACAAAATTGCTTGTACACCAAGCAGTTACAGGGAAAACGAAATTAAGGCGTATAATTAAACATCAACTCATGGAATGTATGTTTCTTGGGTGTGCGGTAATGTGTATTTATTATTTGTATACGGTTGATATTTTGCCTGTAGTTTCAGTTAGAGTTCCTTGAAACTTTCGCCGTCTAGCAATTGTATAACTTATAAGAAAGATATACATTTTTGAAGAATTAGACAGTTATTGTTGTATTTATTATTCTTTGTCTCAAAGGTGTATATAAATAACATGGAGTGGAGAAGAGTTTGTGACTTTGAATTAGAGTTGAGGAAAAGCCTAAAACGAGCTTGCGTGGTGTGCGCTTTTCGATGGAATGTAATTGTGAATGTCAAGAAAATCAGATCATCAATCATCTGACAGTCAGGCTACAGCTCAATAATTATATCTTTCAGAAACCAAGAAGAGGAGGAAACTGGTTGCCGATGAAACTGCTTTCTTGTATAAAATTGCAATGCATATAGTTTTACGAACGTGATTTTAAAATTACACACATGTAGTAGGCTGTCCCTGTAGGTAGTTTAATATGCAAATTATTGACGTAATTCCTATTTAATTTCTTGGAATTTTGTCCTGTTTTTTAGTGATATAATTCCGCTTCAGTTGCTTAAGAATGCTGTTCTCAAATAGAGTCTGTTTTTCGCGGGAGCAGTGATATTGTACTGTATTGCATTAAATGTACTTTATTATTAAATTACATAATAGAAGGGGTAATGGTAATAATTCCCGGCCACTGATTGTAGTATTTTCTTTTATATTACTCGGAGAACAATGTATTACTTCATGTACTTGATATAAATGTTATGTCTTGTGATTGTCTTGTGTTTGGGACTCAGTGGTGCCATAGTGATTAATTGCAGAAAACAATATACATATTCACCCGCGTATATAACAGTGCACCTACACATGCACTAGTCAAACGACGTGCACTCAGAGCAATGTACCCCGTAGCCTAGTTACCTTTCTCTACTTTGCAGTGGTCGCTTTTTCCATGAATAATAGAAAGTTTACAAAGTGGGAAAAACCCTGAACATTTACGGTAAAAACGAAATACAAACAAATCTCGTAAATAAGAGGTTGTTCGGTCTTTGAAAATTACCTTGTCCCAACAGGAACCTTGTATTACAGGAATAAAAAAAGAAAAACAAAAGGATTTGGACCTAAACATTTCCTTGTTACAAGCAGAATATTGCATTAACAGTGCTCTTATCAACGAGTTTTGACTGTATTCCTTAATCTAAAATATTTCTGGGCAGGCATGAAAAAAAAAGCCCAGATGGGATTCCCGATAACAAGGAATGTAATAGATGGTGTCCCTAAATGGCAGCTGCAATTGATTTTTGTTTAACTGCAAACCTCAGAATGCACCGTTGGGTCTTACTTAAATTTATGCTCAATTCTTGTTTCTCTTCAAAGGATATTACCTTCTTTTGTTCTTTTAGCCTAAGCGTATTTCGGATTCCTACAAACACTGTTATGCCACTCTTGAAAGAAAACTTGTCATGTAACATTGGTTTGTCTTCAAAGTCGTGCACTTTTTCGGATTTTATTGACATCAAGTTTATCTTCTGTTGTGATTCATTGTTGTGCAAGTACACAGTAATAGGCAGGCACTCAACTCTTTCTCAGAAACATTTTCAGTGAGCAAATTCTGGCTTCACAAAATTAACCCAAAAATCTATGCACTGAGCCAAGTCTCAGTTGTCTAGGGAAGCTTGGATAATTTGGAACGTTTCAAATAGTTTTCATACGTTGAATAATAGTTAAGTGCAGAGAAAAGTGTTAATAAAAATTCACTGCAGCTACCTGTAAGGCTCATTGACACAGGAAAAGTAGTGCAAAAAAAAAGAAAAAAAAATTCTCCCGAAATGGATCCTCCTGACTCCACAAACCTTTGTTGGGATGTAAACAGTACGAATTTAATTAATGCTATCGGTACTTACATGCAGTAACAAAAGCTTTTAAAGCTCGGGTTACCTTGGGAAAGATTATAAAAAAATTGCATGTAATCTTGTGCTTGTCCCGATGCTGTTCTTAATTCTCAGGGCATGCAGTCACGGTTTGATTCTATCCTTTCAGACGCGTTTGGGGGGGGTTGTTCGGAGGTGACCGTCTCTTCACTCTGACACATAAAAAAATTCAAAATAATAACAAAATAATCTGTAGAAATATTAATAATAGTGACCTTTTGTAAGTGGTATACCAGTAACAATGTAATTAATCACCGACTTGTCCGCCTGTCTGATCAGCCTGCCCCCCCCCCTCCGCAAATGGATCTGCCTTCTAGACTCTGCCTCTGCAGGCTATGACAAGCACGGTGTTGGAACTTCCGACGAAATGCGGCAGTCTTTTCGAAACCACAAATCCTCAAAATTACGAATGGTGGTCATTTTCTTACTGCCTAGTCTTTTAAATTACACTGAATAAAAGTCCCTGGATTTTCATAAAAATCAATACTTTTAACTATCAAGCCTAAGTACATGTATGTCGATTTTGCGTCGGGCTCCAACACAATTGATGAACGATACTCTGAACCGCAGCCATTTCAACAACTTCACGTAAGAAAATAAGATCTCCAGGAGTTGTGTTCGAAACCATTCTATGAACTTACTTGTATAGTTGGCTTTTTTCCCCCGGAAGCACTGTCACGATGTGAAATATAATAGGACGAACCAGTTAATTGAAGCTAACGTCTATCACAATCTATCGCGAAAGATACATGGTTCAGTGGTAATTACCGCCATGACCAAAATAATCTTCAGGGTCTGCAATTAGAGACACGTCACTCACACACAAAATCAATCAATCTAGCAACTGACAAAGGCAAGAATGAAAGAAGAATGGAATTTTGATGAGCAGCCGCACATCAAATAGGCCTTTAGTCAGCGTTACATTTATTGTAATTTGTGTTGATTGTTCCAGATGAAAATCACCTCTATACTTTCCTTGTAGCTTTATATATTCTTTGAAGTCTTGTGCGTTGTTAAGAGCTTAGTTTTCCGTCGATCAGTTCAGACTATTTGCACTGACAGATCAAGAATCCATTTAGCATTGGCAAAACTTCATAGTTGTGAAACTGGAGCTATTGATGAAGGCTCACGATTGCCAGATTTTTAAATACAAAAGGGTGTGATTGGTCTTGGTTGCTTGTTCTCTTTCTGGACATAGCCCCGCCCCTTTCTATTGTCCCTTCTGAGAGTGAGCAAATGGTATCAATACACGTTTCTTTAAGTCTTAATAGGGCCAAAAGAGAACGCAGGACTGTTATTGCCCGCAAGTAGTTTTCGATTCAGATCAACGCAACGAAAAAGCAAACAACAGCAAATATAGGTCTACACTTAATCCGTTAATCTGATTCCTCACTTTGTGACCTGTTTCAGAGAGCAAATTCAACACAACCTGCCCATCGTATATAGACCAGCCACTAATTGGTGCGCAAGGAATGCACTGATGTCTGACTCCGTGATTGACAAGACTAGGAAACTAGTCGGCATGACGTGAAGCATACGTCGTCCGTAGAATCACAGTGACATCGATGTTTGACGGCGCACAGAGCGAATATTAGTAAACTTGAAATTAATGTTAGCATTCAAAATCTTGTTGAAACAGTCACAAACTTGACTGAGTTTGTTCTAGAGCATTAGTGGGGGTTTTGGCTCGTGGGTTCAGTTGGCAAGATACACGCTACGGTCACACCATGGCACTTAGGGCAATTCTGACAATAGTTTTGGCATCGACTTTGATTGATTCCATTCAAGCAGTATGTACACGCTGCCCATTCCAATGGACTGAGAGTCAAGGCAACTGCTACAGGTATTTTGAAGCATCCTTATCGTACACAGACGCAGTGGAATATTGTCAGCATTTCAGCCGTCCTGCTCGAATTGCATCCCTGGCGACGGTTACAAGTTTTGACGAACTTTCACTTATGTCGAAGTTTTTACAAAACGTTTTCAAGAACACGCCTGCATTCGATGTCCCATCCGTCATCTGGCTAAACATAAACTCCATGAACACCACAAGTAAGTAGATACCCAATGCGTATTTCCAGTCTATCTATTTAAATATAGCCTTGCTCTAGGAACACGCCCACTCGACTTAGCGCGTGGCAACATTCCTATAAAGTTTCTCGTCTTTACCCGATGATTTTGTTCAGTATTTTCAAGATTTAACGACGGTGATACGATTCGTAATCGGGGATTTCGTATTTCAAGGCTCGTTTGATGCGGTATCATGTGCAGGAACGACGCAGACCTGATGAATGACACGGGGGGGACTCACTGAACTTATATCGAAGCGCACAATATTCATTTAATGTCAAACGCCGATTGCCGATTGTGGAAGACTTTCCAGTCAGGTCATGTAAACTGAACAGCCCATCCTTTTCACCTGTAGCCAAAACCAAGCGAACAGGGAGGGGGAACACTGAAGCTGAAGGGTATATATCCTCCGCCCTAAATGCCTTGAAGGTGAATTGCAAAGTTACAGTTATTTTAAAGATTTTTTATGGGCTGCAGTTCTTTAATTAACAGCCCATTTAGCCTGACCTTTTGAAAAGCGAAAGACAAGTCATTTAACTGAAGTCCGTGGTTTTTCTTCCTTTGTGTGATTTTGCTGTATTGTTTAATAGTATCATTCTTTCAAGTGTAGTGAAGGCAACAAACCGTTGAGTAACCAAGCCAATCGGTAATTAGTTTGATTTCAACAAGCTGCATCGTGTATGAAAGCAGCATAAATTTGTCTTTGAGCTGCGTAACAAAGGAAAGTATTTTTAATTTTATTCTCTAAATAGCCTCACTCTTTTCTGAGAAACTAAAAGCGAAACTTGGGCAATAATATCAGGTGTTTTGAAATGTACGTATATTGGTTTCACATGCCCATACTCTAGCTACTCTGACAAAGCATGACTTCGAAAAAACTAATTAATTTTTTTCTAATAACAAACTCTACCGCTAAAATATAAACTTAAATCTTGACATCCCGTTATAAAACTCAGAGTTCACAAATTAATGTACGTTTCTCGACAATAAAAAATATCCACAGGTTTCAACTAATACAATATCAAGAAGCAATTTTCCTAAAGGGGAGGGGGAAATGTGTGTCTTTCAGCTTACCTCACAACTTCAGAAAAACCATTTCTAATTATAGCGAAACCATTGCTGCCAAAAACACGCATATTACGTGCCCTTTCGATAACCATCTTGCTCCTGGGCCAAACCACACCCTAGCTACAAGGATGACTTAATTACTGGGGTGCACAAATTCAGGGGTCTATACCAAACACAAAACCAGTTTATATCACCAAATAAACCTTCAGTCAAGGCACCCATTGCAACTCAGAGACTAACATACTGGTAACAAAAAAACAACAATGCGAGTAGCGAAGCCACGAGTGCTTCTCGTGGAGAAGGTGTATGTTTTTGTCAGTTTCTCTACCAATTTGGTTGAGGAGTTATCCGGCAAAATGCAGTACCTTTCAGGAACTTCAAATAAAAATACCTCCACTGGGAATAATAATTGCCCCTGCGTGGAACAAGCCAAACCCCTCCCGTATTTGGCCCAACTAGAACAGGAGACCAAAGTAGAAACCAGTTTTCGGTGTGCGCACAAAATGTAACACAATTATAAAGAAGCATGTATGAGCGCTCTACCGGATGCCCTCCGCCAGTGACCGGAGGCTAATAAATCGAAACCAGAATAATACAGAATGTTGCAATACATAAAATAATGCAAACTTAAAATATTCTTTTATTCCCGACAGCAGTGGCTGGCTCTCGAATAGCTCTGTATGCTGAAGAGGGGTTTCTGAATGTGACTCCCTGAATGGGGCTGCATTGCCCAACTCTCTCACACAAAATAACATATTTGTGCGATGGCTTTGAAAGGAGGTCAGCTTTCGAATGGGGCACATGATCTTTATTCAAAAGAATGTGTTTATAGTTAGTGAGCTACAGCTGAGATCAAAAGACCAACGCTTCCAAAAGCCACCCCAGACACCCCCCTGCTTTCAATTCATTACAAAGCTGGGGCTTGGTCGGTTGGGCGAGTGAAACTTAACTCCACAATGTTTAAGGAACCAATGTATATGTAATAAGATTAGATGCCATTGAAAGAGATGCTAATATTCCGTGCAAGGTTCATGGAATAGCACAGAAGATTACTCAAATACATGTATAACGATTCTTGAAGTGCACTAAGTTTTCAGAAGTTACTAGTACACGCAGTCAAAGAATACATTTGTAAGCACACCTCACTTTCTTGTTGACGATTTCAAGTTTTTATTTTACTATTTAGAGTCGGGCATAAGGCAGATCCTGCATCAATCCTTCAACCATGAGAGTGACGTCATACCCTGTGAGAATAGCTCCGTAAATACCGAGGCGTATCAAATAAAAGGAAACAAAAGCGATGTTTCAAAGGTTCCTGGACCGGAACGATTGGATCGGTCATGCGCAGTACACGTGCCTGTTGAATCATTCATAGATCTTGGAGACTTTAGTAGGAGTTGTATCTCGGATCTTGACAGCTGTCAGTCGAACAGTACGACATGGACCATATGGCTAAAAATTGATACGCCCCCATGCGATTCAAGCTATAAAGGTTATTACTTGAGCTCGGGCGGACAAACGCAGTTGGCAAGAGGAATTGCTCTCCTTTACAATGCCGACTCGAGTCAGTTTCAATTCATAGCAAAGTCCCAAAACCACGTGATTATTCGCAATTATAACGAGAGCAAAGTGCCTTTGGACAAATGGTTTCACCTGACATTTACGGTTAACTCAGTTGGCACGCAGAGCATGGACTTGAAAGTTTTTGTCAACGGAGAACTGATCCAGGTAGATGACATGTCAAATACGCCCGATGAGGATGGACGGTCGGATGGCTGCACACGTCTGTACCTTGGTATGACAAACACGTGCCAAGGAGACTTTTTCTTGAGTCAATATGGCGGCTCTGCAGCGTACAGCAGTTTGATGGTGTTTGATGGCCTCCTTGGCCCACAAGAAATACGCAACCTGTATGAATGTAGATCGATAGGTAAGTACCAATGCTATATCAATCAAAACTGTATAGAAAATGTATATTGACGATGGCACAACAACTGCATTGACAATTACGAAACAAAAAGATTAACAGACATAAATAGATTGATTAGTTACACAATTATACAGGCGATAATTTCCTCTCAGACCTTACGTATCAGCGGAGGAAACGATTTGTTTTATTTGATTTGAGATTTTTGTGTAATTTTTATTTGATGAAAACATGCATGGGTTCCATAGAAGTGCATATACCGATTATTTCGTCGTCGCTGCGTATAATTGCATTCCTTTTCTAACTTCCATGACTCCAAGTGGAACTTCTATAAAATGCTATTTTTCTTTTTTACTTCTCTTGCTTTAATTTTTATTGCATTTAAACCCAAGGTCAAAACTACAATGTACAAAATACAAAAGGAATAACGAACATCCAAACACTAGCAGTTCCTGGCGCTCTCAGGTGACCTAGGAATAACTAGACTTTGGTAACATAAAAACTAAATTTATTAAATGGGGGTGTGAGTTGCCAACTGAAATTAAAGCTGAAAACAGCAAGCAAAAAGCTGGAATGTAAAAGTTCCAATACCTTCGTACAAACCACACAAAAAACTGAAATTCAGGGTCACAATCTACACAGAAAAAGCTGAACTCAGCTAAAAATCTGAATCCTCAAACCTCTGATAAAAATAAATTCCTTTGTAATTTCAGGAAAATTGGTGGACATTGCAAACAGGGGTCATATAACTATCGGTGAGTGTGTTTCCATTTCATAGTTTCATTCAGATTTATTAAGACTGCTATTAGTCTGTTATTAAGTGACCTCAGTTGATTGATTTTTATTTATTTTATTTTTTTGGTTTTAGGAAAAGTAAACTGACCGCATAAATAATTCACAGTTAAGGGAGGGTGGCCTCCAAACTTTCTACCATCCTTGTTTTCTACTTGATCATACCCATCGAGACGTGTGTCATAATGTGCACCATTGAAAATTGTACTCACCAAAACTCCCGCTTGAAATTTGACACATTCTGTGAATCTGGACTTTGCAGAAATTATCAATAGACCTTATTCACTAAGAAGCCATTTCTGATCGTTTTTATTAACCGAATCCACTTCATTCCGTGTACCCTGTCAAAAAGGGTGGTGCCAGACTATTTGGGTTCCATGCATCGTTTTTTTTTTTGGGGGGGGGCGACTCTTCAAAACATTTAGATATGATTCGTCACTATTTAAACTATTCATCACTGTAATTGAAACGTATCTGTAATACACTTTTATCTTATTGCTACCATTTAATTTTATTTTTTTTAATTTCTCAAAGTAAAAAAGGATTATCCGCATTTTCAATTTAATATGGCCGACTTGTGAATAAGGTGAAATTAGTCATTCTTTGTCCAATGTAACTGGTAATTGATTAAGAAACATCACACCGTTGTAATGACTTCTTTCCACTTAGTTTTAGGGGATGGAAACCCCCCCCCGTCTAAAAGAAGGTTCTAAACATAGGAAAATTAGTAGAATTGACTAAAGTAAGTGCACTTATTCCATTATAAACAATGGTTGTTATGTAATGTTTCATCATCATTCCACTTGTCTGCAAAAAAATGAGACATTATAAATAAAATCTCCGGCCTGATCATCCACCGGAAAACATTCCTCGATCTGCCTCAGAAAGAATCGGTCATTCTGTCTACAAGGATCTTGCTCTATGAAAGACTTTGTCAAACGTTGAGTCAGCAGGTATATTCTGGAAGAATCCAGACATTCCAACGTAGAATATTGTTACAGCTAGCTGACGTGTCTAGTATTTGTATTCCCTGCTACAATTACACACATTCTAGGTCTTTGCTTGCGAGCTACTGTAGACAGTCAACACCATTTCACAGCACCAGCTACTGATGGATCACCAACGACCAGGTCTTGCTTAGAGCTGCAGGAACACCCATTTATTTGTCAGATGTGATGTGATAATACTTACATGTATCTATATCTGACATAATTGCAACGTGTCATGTTAATACTTAAGGGGGAAAAATAAATAGGACTTAATCAATCAAAAAAAGAAAGGAAATAAGAGTCTAAAGCACTGTTTATGGTTTAAAATTGAAGAAATTGATACATAAATGAAATGATTGTACATACCATAAACAGGCTAATAATTTGTTGTAATAATATTACATTGTTTAATTTATAATACAATTTGGAAGATTTTGACTCTCAACAAATTGGAAGAAGTTAGTGATGATTTGATATTCTTTGCCCTTTGGTGTTGAGGTAGTAATGAAGTGGAGAACTATTGATGCACTTTTTAAAAATGAAGTAAAGAAAAGCCCACAAGTGGGCTTACGGCTCAACGAGAAATAATGCTTTTCGAAAAATCACGAATGTCCTGTGACATTTGATGGTGTCAAGATGAATGCAATTCACGGACTTCCCGTTACTGAGGTGAGCACGAACAATTTTTTTCTTTCAGAACACGGGAGGTATTTGACGGTCAAATCCTTCTCTTTGTATAATATTGCAATAAGATTTATGAAAAGAATTTTTTCATTGGTATTAAGTACCTAGTTAGTGTCCTTACTTGAAACTAAGTTGATGATATTTCTTAAAGTATTCTTTGCAATATAAGCCTTTTCTCATAATGCTACAATTGGATTAATGAATGTAATCTTAGAATAAGTATGACGTACCCAGTTAGTGTCCTCAACATATAATTTGAATGATGTTATTTTCCAAAATATTCTTTGAAATGCTTGCCCTTTTGTACATTACTAAGATTGGATTGATCAATGGAATTTTTTTAAATAGTATGACGCTACCAAAGTAGTGTTATTACTTTAGAAAGAATCCAAATTGATGTAATTTCTTCTAGTATTCTTTGAAATGTTTGCCCTTTTGTGTTAGGCTACGACTGGATTGATGAATAGAATCTTAACATTCAATTAATGTTGTGCCTCTGTGTAAATTTTAAATGCAACTGGTGTTATTTCTGTATTTGCGTTCTATTCTTGTGGGGTAGTAGTTAATTCAAGCATGTTATATAATGATATTCCTAAGCAATTGGTACTATACTGCAGTTGATAGCTAAATATCATTTAACCAATCGGTCTAGCAACTGACCAATCAGTAAAGCAATGAATAACTTAAACAGTTTTCAATAGCTCAATAAATCGATGGTTGAACTGATTTGTCAGTCGACTGGCCAATCGACTCACCAATAGAAGAATTGATCAATCAACTGACGGATGGGATTGATTGGTAGTCCTGTAACTACCTGTTTATCTGAATAAAGACTAATTATCATAACAGCATTATCCCAATGACGAATCGCTCGCAATATAAAGCATGACACGATCAATTTATTTCTTTAAATACCATGTTGTGTCACATAAAACGCACCTATTACGAATGACACTTAATTAGTCTATGACAGATAACGATTCAATTGTTTACCAAAAAAATTAAAAATTAAGCCAAGAGTTCGTTTCTTCCTGGTCTATATTTATTTATACAAGCTGTTCTGGTAGTTATGAAAAAAGCAAATATGAATTCGGTACAATATCAATCAAAAATTTAGTACACCAATCACACATTAGTATCAACAAGTCTCCATCCAGAAAACACATCTTATTAAAACATTGCAGCCTACAGTATAGGGGCTATAGAGTGTGTATACCACGATGATCTTAGGCATACCTGAATAGATTGTATTAAAATTGTTTTAAAACTAAGTGCATGTCCAACGCCTTGGTTGTACAGCTTATGAACATGCAATAAGGATATTATCCGCTTGTAATGAGAAACGTTTTACAGCACCTTGGTGAAGTTTTTAATTTGGAACATCATGGATATTGTACAACTGTGCTTACTTCTATTGTAAATCAAGAAATGTCTCTACGCCCTAGATTAACATGAGTGGCCTCAGGTGCATAAGTTTAAAACCGGGCATGACACTAACGATAATGGACTGAATTGATATGGTTTCTGGTACGAATTCAAGCCTGCCTTCAAGCTGTATAAAAAAACCCTTTCCCTGAAGTATCAACACAATTCACTATGGTCTACTGATACTGTACGTCGAGTATTATACAGAAAGGTGTAAAGTCACGCAGTCTATTGCCAAGCCTATTGTTGCAAAGGATTTCTTTGGCGTTTAAATCAAACCCCAATGCAGGTCTGTTTTAAAAAAAAAAAGCAAGCCTACCTTGTAAAATTAAAGTTAGCTACAACAGTGCGCCTTCATCACGGCTCATACTCACGCCCGAATTTGAAAATGACGGGCTCCTAACCACCTGATCTATGAATTCACACC
Organism: Acanthaster planci; assembly: GCF_054643075.1. NCBI lineage: Eukaryota > Metazoa > Echinodermata > Asteroidea > Valvatida > Acanthasteridae > Acanthaster > Acanthaster planci. The sequence goes on from NC_141797.1 coordinate 6,089,313, forward strand.
GAAAGGTTTCATGCAACTTGACCAATTAGGTTGAGGTGGAGCATGACTATTTCGCATACAGGGGCTTCAACATAAAAAGACGAATGATACCATCATCTGTCACCATTTTTGCAATCTCGTAATAAGTAGGAGGGAATGAATAAAAATCTCTAGGATTTTGCTCAAAACGCACATAAGAGATGAAATAGAGCAGCACGCCTTTTCCGCCCAAAGGCACTCTCACAGTGTCAATAAGATTCATGATATGACAGGATGAACCAGTTCCTTGAGGCAAACGTTCTTCGTAATCTGGTAATAAAGACAAGCGGTTTGTCTCTGCCAATAAAAACATGCGGTTCATCTCGGCCAATGAACACAAGCGGTTTGCCTCTGCCAATAAAAATGTGCTGTTGTCGCTCCCAATAAGGACATGTGGCTAGCCTCTGTCAGCAAAAGCATGCTGTTCCAGGGTAGCCATTAAGCCATGGAAACAATCAGCGTCAGTCATCTACAAGCCTTAGGTCAATATATATATCAATGATGTGAAAAATCAATAGATTTACCGTCTAACCATGAAAGGGGCAAAATATTGATGAGCAAGCACACGTTCCGAAATGGCTTAGCCAATATTTTTTTGGTAGAAGAAAGCGGTATATTTATTTTTGTTGTAATCTGCTTTGGGTTGTTTTAGGTGAAATTTGCCTTTCAAATTATTGTTTTCCTCGACAGCTTTATATTCTTAAGGGTCGTGTAATCTGTACAGACCCTCAACATCCTTCAAAACGACAGGTAATGAATCTTTTTTTATATAAATCTTTCAAACCTGAAGCAATGGATGGCGGGGTTGGAGTGTACATCCCCAGCTTTTGACTCGGGAGGGGCCCTTCAATCACGCCTCCACTGTCAGAAAAACATTCAGGCGAATTATGCAGTATTTTTCGGACTTCCAAACAACCAAAATGTAGCCTATTCGATAGCACTTAAATGGCAGAACGATAAGAAAGCCGTAGGTATGCCGTTATAATGTACAGTTCTGCCTGAATATTATATAGAAGATGAACATCTGAATCATAAACATTGCCCCCATTATTTAAAGTGTTACTTGGTGTATGTATCACCCTGCACTTTTCAAATTTTGGCTGGCCAAGTTATCCCCCCCACAAAACCACCATCCCCTATCCCCGGACACAGGCTTTCGGCGTGTGGTTTGGCGGGACACATACGATATGAGTTGGGGGTCTGTGTGGGTCGAATGTACGGGTCATATGTGTGACTGAGAGTAGGATCGACTCCGAGAAAGGATTTGGGGGAAAATGACTAAGTTGGAAATGTGCTACGGACTTGCACTTCAAGGGCATGTCGCAGCATGTAGTGCAACCGGGTCGCGCGGGGTGTGCAATGCGCCGTGTACAATGCGTGTAATCTAGATGATCATTGCGCGCTTGCTGTGGGGTAAGTGGTGTGTGTGATAGCGTGTACGCTATAATCTACATGCATATAGGGGAACAGTTTGTTGGGAGCGCAACAATATGTAGATATATACGCCCTCGGTGAACTTGTTGCGTGGCTTCTTTCAAAGTGCCCTACCCCTTTCCGAAAAGTTAGTAAATGTTATCATTGTATGCTTGTGGTGTCCGTAGTGTGAGACTTGTCATACATGAGAGGCCCTGAAGTACTTTCATCAGGTCGCCGCTGTAAAATACATCGCTGTGTACTTGGCCGCAAGAGGTTTATGAAGCAGAACAAAGCGAGAGCAGATACAGACGTTTACCCACGCGATCAAGGGGCTAGGGCCCTTTGAGAAGGGTAGGAAACCCGTCTGTGTGACGTAAAATGCACGTGAACTGTAATCACAGTAACGTCAATAATAGACGAAGCATAAACAGAATAAACATTGGTGAACTTGAGACTTCAGATATTGCGTTCCTAGTCAGTGTTCTGAAAGTTGACTGGGAAAGCCAGTCAACATTTGCCTGAGTTGTTCCAAATGCGGCGTGCAGTTATTGGCTAGTGGTGAGTTTAGTTGCCAAGATTTATACGCTGCTACTGCACAATGGCCCTCTGGGTGATTCTGGCGATTGTCTACCTACAGACTTCGATTGATTCCATTCAAGCAGTATGTACACCGTGCCCATTCCAATGGACTGAGAGTCAAAGCAACTGCTACAGGTATTTTGAAGCATCCTTATCGTACAGAGACGCAGTCGAATATTGTCAGCATTTCAGCCGTCCTGCTCGAATTGCATCCCTGGCGACGGTTACAAGTTTTAACGAACTGCTGTTTATGTCGAAGTTTGTAGACGACATCTTCAAGAACGCTTTTGCACCCGATGTCCCATCTCTCATCTGGCTAACCATAAACTCCAGGAACACCTCCGGTAAGTTTATATCAACGTGCATTTGGCTTTTTGTAGAACCATTTCATTCATAATAATAGCTCGAGCAAGGCGCTGAATAGAGGGATCCCAATACGACGCTTTTAGAGTCGATCCGCGCACTTCTGCGTTTGAAAACGAGGCTGTATGTGTCAGCTTCAATTCTTAATACGATCAGACGATTGAAAGTAAGGAGTCAACACACAAAATACATAAAGGTATGTTATGACTTTTCAGGCTGCACATTTTTGTGGAAGAGTCAGGATGACTCGGCACGTCAAATCAAAAGAAAAAATAACGGCAATTTACCGCGAACTAACGTACCTGCGATGGACGTGTATCTGCATGCGCAGTGTGCGTGGTTTAAACTGAAGCTGCATGTACTGTGTCGACTCTGCCGGCGCGCCCGACGAGGTTCGACACAGAGAGCCTCGGTTTCGATGCGGATATGCGCAAACGGCGCTAATGTGAAATCCCCCAACGGCAACATTGACATCCATTATGACACGAATACACAACTACTGTCATTTTGTGACCCTGACACATGCAATGGCCTCGCCTTTTGTCGCGTAACATTTTGTAGAGAGGCTAACTATAATTTGTCCGTGCCATTCATCGTAGTTTTGCTCCGTACTGTTGGGTTACCAAGAAGCCTAAATCCTGTTTAATATTTCTTTATGTGTATGGTAAGCTCCAGCAAAATTCGTTCAATTTTTTCAAGATTTAAAGGCTGGATTTTTGAGGTGTGATTTTGTGTTTCGTTTATTGGCTTGTGTAATATGGCGTTGTACACTGGAGCGACACAAACCTCATAAATGACACATGGAATATACAGAAGAACTTGTGTTGAAGTGCATAGTATTCATTCATGGTCAAAGGTATAGTGCGCATAAAAATGTCTTTCCAACAAGGTCTTCTGGGAGGAATATACCATCTTAAGAAACCAAAAATAAACAAAGATAATGGCAGAGGGCTGCGAACACGAAGGCAACCGCACCCGAACTGCCGCAGAGGCAGTCCTGCAGTCCTACTCAACAATTTATTATCTTATTGTGGACAGCATCAGTTTATTCATGCCTCATTTAACATGAGGCGAGTTATTCGGATGAAGTTAATGGTTTTTCTGCCCTTGGGTGATTTTGATGTGTGTTTAATGTACGTGAGTAGCTCTCTACAGAGGTAGGGCAATTCAAGGTTATCTGCGCACAGCAGCTTCAGCCGTGCATTTTGATGGGTCCTTTTGGCACAACAGGTTTCCCATATGGCGGTCCCTTTCAACAATTTATTATCTTATTTATGGACAGCATAAATGTATTCATGACTAATTTAACATTTGGCAATGCCCAGGACGAGTCGTTCTGATGAACGTAATGTTTTTTCTACCCTTGACTGAACACAATAGTACGAACCACCCTTCTGCGTGCAGGCCTAGCCTTGTAGAGACAACAATCAGTTTTTAGTAAGCAGCCCAAACGTTGATTATGTTGGATTAACAAGCTTCATTTTGAACGAAACCAACTCTGACGACATTTCAAAGCCTTTGGTCTCCGGTGCACGTAGCAATGAGTTGCCTAATAATGGACAGTAGATTTATTACATTCTGTTACAAAAGACCTATTCCACAGACGACTCAAGCACGACAATTAGTCCCATCTTCAGTAGTCCTGTTTGAAGAATGTGCCGTCAGAGCAGGATTTTTATGGAGTGTGTTGGCTGTGATTCCATATATACTATGTACGACACACACGACCTTATGTAAGGTATTTTAACCCCAAATTTGTTACACTAAAATCATTGGGGCCGCAAGATCTTAACTTGACATCTTGACACCCAGCTTATAAAACTGAGAAATCCCGAATCAATTCACATTTTTCGACAACGACAAAAGCACACACGATTCAATTGATAAATGTGGAGTCCTTATGCACACAAAAGGGGAAAATGTTTGGTTTCCTATCCTTGATTGCCCAAAACAGTCGAGGAGCCCAGGCCCTTGATGAGTGGGCACAAACACTTTCATACGCACAAACCAAATGGACCACGTGAACACAGATCCAACCTTGATGAGATAGACATCTTGCTGCCTGGGACGAACTGTCCCACATCACAGGGGTTCAGTGATATTCAGAGGTGCACACAATGATCACAGGCACCGACTACAAACTGCAGCAACATGTTCGATATTATAGCACACCACCAATGACCAACAGTACATTAACAATTTCAAAATGATTAAGCAGTTTGAAAATATTTATTGTAAGTTTCAGTTAGAAGGTCCCAGTCAGCAAGGGGTAAAAAAAATTGCAAATCGGAAATTAAAATCTTGTGGGATGTGCCACCACTACACATTTTAAAAAGGTTGCAAATAAGACAAAAACAAAATCTGAAGAGCTAAATACATATACAAAGATTAAAAATTGATGTAAAATAACAGCTTCAAAAAGACATGGTATGGCAAGCAAACATGAGTAGTTACTTATCAATTTCAGCATTCGATGGCTTAAAAGAAAAAGAAAAAAGGTCTTAGACATTTTTGCTCTCATGGGGCCTGATAAACAACGTGTCTGTTTGTAACAGCTTGCTTTTAATTACAAACGTTTGCAATACAAACATACATTTTCAATATTTCAAATATTCTAGCAAACAAATTCAAATATTCTAGCAAACAAATTCAAATATTCTAGCAAACAAATTCAAATATTCTAGCAAACAAATTCAATACTTTTTGTATTTTCAGATATGTCTTCCAGTCTAAATTGTCTAATGTTATATCCCAAGTCAATACAATGTAGAAATTACACAATGTTGTTTCACCATAAGTGTTTGTAATTCCTTGGAAGAGTGTGTTGTATTCATGAATTGGCACTTTCAACTTTTAAAGCATCATTATTTGTCCTATGTTAATTAGGATTAATACGACAAAAAAATTAGCAAGATGTTGTTTCGTAAAAAGTTCAATTATACCCGAACTGCATTGCACGTTCCTGTACGTTTGTTGCGACAGGTTAATGTCAACAACATGTAGGGCCTATATGTTCCACATTCTTTGTTTTAAATTCAACCTGAACATCTTTAACAAACAGCCTTATATTGAAGTGTTGGAAACTGTCTCAAGATCAATGACAGTTACTTGCATTTCAAGGTCAGATAATGTTCTGAAGATCTAAAGCCAAAATTAATTTGATCAAATAACATAGCATGTCCTCCTGTTATGTCCTTGATTCGACATGAGCTACATGTTACACTCACCGTGTACATGTACTACATCTTCCTTTTAAATTCAATTGCCAAATTCATGTCTTCCTATTATGTCCTGGTTGTTATCTGGATGTTCACAAGGGTAGAGTACCCCTTACACAAACTGCATACGGCTCCTTTCCACGTACGCGTCAACACTTGCACCAAGCGTTGCGAATCCGTCCGCAGTGATTTTGACGGTCGAAGGCAACGCACACGTGCGTCATGTTAAGGGCGTTGTTTTTGCACCCTTGAAAGTGAAACGCACGAGCGTATCTTGTACGCCATGTGCCCCAAAAACATACGTATGGAAATGAGCCTCTACACGTTGTTTCACCAGCATCTGTCCTTTGTTTCTTAATTCTTTGCAGACAGCATTTTTGACTGTGTGACAAGTCTCCCCAGAATAGCTTTGTACATAATGAAACATGAGGAGAATGTTACGATATCAATAAAAGTTTGTACACCCATAGAGATCAAACAAGAGGTCGCAAAATTCAATTACGACAGGTCAGTTGAAAAAGTTAGTGTACAATTCAAAAGTTCACCCCGATCATATCTTTACCATTACGACCAATAAATTCAATTCTCAGCTGAAAGCTTCAGTGAATGAATGTAAGTGTTCAAAGTCGCGATGACTTGAAAATGGAGTATGGATGGTTTTTATACAGAGCATTACAGTAACTGAAAACTGTAAATGCTTCCTTAGGAATTCCAATAACAATGTTTACAGCCGAGTCTGTTTTTCGATGACCACACAAATCTCTCTGATTGCAACAGCAACGTCTAACTTTTAATTAGTCATTTATTTCATCAGTGGTTACCACCATATGATGTGGCATATCAATTACGTCAGTTGCTTCTCGCCGCTCGTCATATTTTGATGGCCAACCTTTGTAATGTACTTTCAGAAATAACAATCTCTTCTCCGGTTTTTCTTCAAGAACATTTAATGGCAACAATTCCATTGGAGACGATGATTCTCGTTTGCCTCACGTTGTAGGCACTTCCTTGGCCAGTCTTATCGGGCCTGTAGCAATTGCAAGGTAGCCCCTTTTCTTTGCTGCATTAGGTTTTGTTGGCCATGAAGTTCTGTAATAAATGGAAAATGAAACACGAAAATTTTAATTGTGGTAATCACTTTCTTTTTAATCACGCATTAGCTTGCTAAACTTCACTAAATCTGATAAATTTCTTTATCCCCAAATTGCCATCAGCCCCCCTCCCCAAAAAATAAAAAAAACCTCGGGGTTGTTCACCAGTCAAGTCTGAAGTCTTAATTCATTATTCCGGGAAGATGTTTTTAAATGTTTCGCACTCAACAGTTTCAATTTGTATAAAGGACAACTTTTTCTTCCCTCAACACTAAATAGCTTGTCCCTCCAGGGCTGGAATTCAACACGTAGGCTAAATTTACATGGCCTAGTACGCGACCAAGGCCATAAAGACCTTTCCAAACAAATATTGAATAGATCAGTTCAATTCATATAACACTGATCAGTGCATGTTGTATAGAAAATGTGAAGATGGTTTCTGTTATCCTGCATACCGTGTTAAGCTCCTCAAATTTTCAGCGATATGTGATCCTCTAAATTTAGTAGAGTTGCATGCCCGCTGCGTCGTTGAGGCTCACAGCGAACGTTGACCGCGCGCACCGGGATTTCACTTTTAAAACCACTATGTCTATTGGTGCAAATACGCTTCTCCTGGCTAGAGCAATCGGTTAATATTGACCTATTGCCATAATTTTTACATGAATATAACGAGCAAGTTTAGACTCTAAAAGCTTGATCCAAGCAGAAGTAACAAACGCTTCGAAAGTTACAGCCTGGTTTTCTTGGGCACAAAGCACAGAATTGGCATTTTGCCGCACCCTTCCATTGATTTTTACCAAAAATTTGTTGAGTTTAAATGGAAAGGGCAATTTGTTGTGATATTACAAGTAAAACAAGCCCGTTACTGACTGAAGACTGTAAATTCCTCTTTAAATAACGTGCGATCCAGAAGTATATGTCATTGTGGTCTCGAGATACATGCATTTTAACTTTTGAAGAAGGTCAAGTTGCTGCGTGACTACCTCATATCAACTTGTAGCAAAGCCATTGCAAATGGGCCAACAACGCCCATGCACTTCCAGTCATGCCCATCTCCCTCACATATCTAGGCTTCGTATCTCTCTACCCCCCCCAAAGAAATACACGAGAGCATTACATCACAGCATTCCTCCAAATATTATCGTTTAAGCTGTGTCCTATCTGATCCCCTCTGAATTGTTTG